>NW_024498340.1:0-499930 GCF_017590055.1 Onychostruthus taczanowskii | reverse complement strand
GGGGGAGCCGGAGAGCGGCTCCCCGGGCAGGAGGACTCAGGCGGAGAGCGGCGCGGAGCCGTCGGGCGGCGGCGGGCAGCTGGACGGCAAAGCAGCCGGCGGCCCGCGGCGGCGGCGAGGGGGAGCCGGCGGCTTCGCTCCTCCCGCGGCACTGGCGGCCAGCGGGACTCCGGCGGCCCCCGGCGGGGCCGGCAGCGCTAACTCCTTGCTCCTGCGGCGGGGGAGGTTGAAGAGGAACCTCTCCGCCGCCTCCCCCTCTGCCGGCGGCGCCCCGGCCCCCTCGCTGGGCACCCGCAGCTTGGACAGGAAGGCGCTGCTGCTGCTGAAGCCGCCTCGGCAGCTGCAGCCCCTGCAGCCCCCGGAGCGGGACTGGGTGCGGCGGGACCTGCAGCGGGGCTGCGTCCACGTCTACGAGCGGCACATGAACTGCTACCTGCGCCCGGTGCTCTGCACCCTGGAGACCACGGCGGCCGAGGTGGCCGCCCGCCTGCAGCAGCTCGGCCACCGGGGCGCCCGGGGCGGCGGGGGGGCCCCCCCGCCTGCAGCAGCTCGGCCACCGGGGCGGCAGCAGCGTGGTGCGAGTGCTGGGCAAGGCGGGCGCCGCCGAGGCGCCGCCCGAGCCCGCGGCCGGGGGGCTGCGGCCGCAGTCGGACGAGAAGCCCAGGAGCCGGCGGGGGATGCGGAGCGGGCTGTCCGGAGGAGGCTGCGGGGAAGCGGCGCGGCCCGACCGCCTGCCGCTGTGCAGCGGCGCCGAGGAGAGCGACTTGGCCGGCGGCCGGCCGAGCCCGGCGCCCTCCGACTTCAGCCCCGGGGCGCCGCCGGCCGAACTGTACCTTGCCGGGCCGCCGCTTTCTTGCCCTTCCCTGCTGGGGGAGCTGGGGCCGACCGGCTCCGACACCGAGAGCTTCAGCCCCAGCGCCGAGAGCGTCTCCGACCGGCTGGACCCCTACAGCAGCGGCGGCGGCGGAGGCTCGTCCTCTTCGGACGAGCTGGAGGTGGAGCCGGCGCCCCCCGACGGAGTGGAAGAAGCAGGTGCCGAGCCGGGCCGGGGCCCTCCCTGCCCGGGGGAGCTGCCCCCGGGGCGGGCAGTAGGGGTGCCGGCGGGCGCGGCCGGCGGGCGGGAGCAGCCAGCGGGGCCGCCCGCCCTGTATGTACAGCTGCACGGGGAGACCAGCCGGCGGCTGGAGGCCCACGAGAAGCCGCTGCAGATCCAGAACGACTACCTCTCCCAGCTGGGCTTCCGGGACCTGTGGCGGGTGCAGGAGGAGGGCATGGACTCGGAGACCGGCTGCCTCATCCGCTTCTACGCCGGTGAGCGGGGCTGGGGGGCGACCGTGGGGAAGGGGCGGGAGCCGCGCCCACCGCCCCGGCTGTTGGCGCGGCGGGCGCCTGGATGAGCGGAGGGCGTGCGGGCGGCTGGGCTGCTTCTCCGCCGGGCCGTCCCCTGTCACGGGGAAGGTGGCCCGGGGCCGTCCCCTGTCACGGGGAAGGTGGCCCGGGGCCGTCCCCTGTCACGGGGAAGGCGGCCCGCGGGTGTCTCCGCGCCGCGCCGCGCCTGGGAGGGGCCGTGCCGGGAGGTCCCCGGCGGCGGCGGGAGGCGCTGCCCCGAGCCGGCTGCCGGGAGAAGCCGCGGTGTCAGCGGCGCTCAGGCTGCTCCGGCGTTGTGCCCGGGGCAGCCTCCCCTTCTCTCAGCGCTTCGGTAATGGAGGTCGCGCTTGTGTTGTTTTCCCGTTCCCAGCAGCGGCGTTCGAGGTTCAATCAGCCTTAATCTACTACTGCTTTCCCCAGTGACGAGGGATTGCATCGGTGCCGCTGCCGGGCACGGGAGGTCGAAGGTTCCTTCCAAACGGTTGCGGGATGCCGGCAGCTGGCTCACGGTTTAGTGGAGCTGTGTGCTCGCTCCGGGGAACACCGAGCCCTCCCCGTCGCGGAGCCGAGGGCACGGCCGGCTCGCTCCCAAGGGGGAAGCCCCGCAGTTCTCGCTCCTGAAATAGGTTACCACAGGACAGGGCACGCGGATGCCTGAGCTGAGAGCGGTGCATTCCTGCAAACAAAACCCCGCGCTTGGCTTTCTGCGTTGTTGGCATCAGTTTTTCCCGTTAGAGTGGTGGGACTTCACTGAGAGACTGAGGGCAGCAAGCGAGAGAAGCAGGGAAGCACAGGTCGTGGTGTTTGGAAGCGGAGCGGTCAAAACCTTTATAATGAAAAGGGAGAAGCTTTGTAATTCAGCTTTGCTGTTACAGCGTACAGTACAGAATTTGGAGACTGTTGGGTGGAAAAGTTAGCTCCCACGTTGTAATTATGCAACCTTCTGCAGTTTTAGGGAGGTTTAAAAATACCTTGTGTGTCAGTTGAGTTGGTTTGTGTTAAAGACTTACTGTAATCTCGGAACTTGTTGGGTTTTAACTGTCCTGTACGTCTCTTCAAAAGGAAGACATTGTTTGATGTCCAAGTATGCATTCAGATACCTTTTAAGTTTTCCTGTGAAGCAGGTAAATGTGATACCCCAAGATGAGGTCATGCTAGCAAAGTAGCACATGCCATCCATCCCCTTGCTGGGTTGGCAGAGCAGAATGGTCCTTCAATGAACCGTGAGAATTCAGTGCTTTAACTTTGAAAAATAGAGAGATTCTTTTCTCGAGTGAATTCCTCTGAATGTCAAAGGGAGTCGGTAATGGTGGGGTGGGAAGGAGAACAGTACGCTGGATAAGTGCCCTTTTTTATTCAGAAGAGAATGTGGGAGTGGTGGAAAGTGGTCAATTCAGCTTTTCTTCAGATTTTTCTGATTGTACAATGACCGTGGCATAACGAGTGTAAAAGTAGTATTTGTTAAAGGAATTGACAGAAATAGGTTAGATGCACTGGGGTTAGAAAGTAGCTTAAAATACTTTTTTTTTCCAGATCATGATTGTGGTCTTTTTTGTTTCTTTGCCTGCTCTTGAGGATGGAAGTCAGCAGGTGATGCAGGGAGGGATTTTGCTTCCTTTATTTCCAGTCCCACCCCACCATTAAAAGGGGATGCACACACGTGTTTTAAATTGGGACAGCTGTGTGCCTTCTTTTCTAACAGGATGTGTTCTAAAGAAAACACAATCAGGAAACACAGCGAAGTCTTACACACAGTTAAGCCTGTTTGCATGTAGTTTTAATGCATTAAATGATTAATTATACATGCTAAATGAGGATGTTCCAGCTTTGTTTTATTTCAGTGTCTCAACTTGACTGCTAATGTAGCTCGTACATTTTAGACTTCCTTGTACAAAACTACTGGATAGAAGGATATTTCTGTGAGCATACATAGGATTAAACTAATGCAAATTTCTTACGCAAGTTCGTATGCTAACAAGTATGCCTCTGTACTTCAAAAGTGCAGCGTTTTTTTGAAATCCTTATCTCTTTGAGGGCATCAGTGATCAACATCTAAAACACCTGTGATCAGGTGCTTGTAACAGAAAGGTTGCAGCATCTAAGGTACCAGACCAGCCAAAAAACAGCTAAGAAAATATTACTGACACGTAATTATACTGATTTTATGTAACTGTCTTGGCAAGTTATCTCTGCTTCCTTATTTTATACAAACACAGCCTGAAGATGAAAGGGAGGGAAGGAGAGACACTTAAAAAGAATACACACCAAATTACACTGGAAAAGGGAGCAATTTTTTGGCCCCAAAGTTAAGTGTTTTGCTAAGGAGAAATACCTTTTTAATAAATGATCCACCAGGATCATACCCTAAGGAAAGCTTTAAAACAGTGATTTCCTGTTTGCCTAGGACTTCGTTGATTTAAGTGGCCTGGCTTGTCCCAGTGGATAGAGAACCACTAGCATCTCTATCCCTGTAATTTCCTGCACGCTATCTCAGTAGGATTTGGTGATACTTGTCTTTTACTGATGTAAAATTATATAAACCTAGGTTGGATTTATTGCATTGCTTCTAAAAGGAATTCTTTCACCTAATCCTCCTGAAGTTGGGAGAGAAGAAGAGAGCAAAGTGATGACTTTGGGGTTTTTTTTTAAATTTCTGAGGAGAGACAGTTTTAAGACTGGAAGATGACTGTACTGGAACTTACCATTACAAATTCTACATAAGACAATATAGCAAATAGTTGTAGTGATTGCTGTAGGCTGGTAATTTCTCCTGTTGTGGAATATGGAAAACACATATTAAAAAATTATTGGTAGGAGAACTGCAGAGAATCAGATTTTTCTGCTATGGCAAAACAGTTTTCTTAATAAATAGCAGTCCACAAATATTCTGTAAATGAAATATCTGGTCTTTTAAAAACCCTCAAAACCAAAATGGGACACTAAAAAGGTAAAAATGCTTCCTGTACATTGCCTTGGTTTGTTTCAGAATGTGGTTAGTGCATGTTTATTCTGGTGTCTCCTCTCATTTTCTTCCTTAAGAGTGTGAATGTGGTTGAATTTTTGTCAGTGTCTTGACTCTTAAGCATTAAATGGACAACACCACTCCTAAAACAAAATCCCTTACAGCTTTAAGGAGCTGATCCTACTTCCTGTAACATCAATTTGAGCAAAACTGGACGTTAGTGATTGGTCAGACATGTCAATTTTTCTCTCTGTTGAAATCTTTCTTAACAAAAGATAATGCCCTCAAAGTTTGAAATACTTAATCTCTATTTAAAAGGACATGTTAAATAGCTTTCTGCTGAGATACTGTGTGAAGGAGTTATGGAACTGTGTAAGAATCCGTAGTGCAATTACAGTCATGATATTGTTGCTGGGAGACTGATTAGGTCATAATTCCTAAACTATTCCTAAAACCTCAAGAGTGGCTGTGATCCAGAAGACTTCTTGCAAACAAGTTGTAATATTCCCTGTTGCTTTGTAAAAATAATTGTTGTCACAGTGGCCTTGACATCCCGATAATTTGCATGTAGAAGGAAAAACAGACTAATACAACAATCTCATTAAAAGCTGCAAAACTGCTTATTTGTTTTAGATCAAAAATAAGCATGGAATTTTATGCAGTGCTGTGTTCTGGAGCTTCTGCATGGCAAGAAGCGTGAGTAATATGATCCTGGTCTTGGAGACTGGTTCAGTACAATGGATGTTTGAGGCTTTTTTGTTTTAGTGCTGAAAGGTAATGTTGTTTCTGATTCTGGCACTTGGCCACCATTAAATTCTCTGCCCCCTGATGTGACATAGGGCTTCTGCACCTGCCCGTGTCATCAACTATATCACTTTTTCAGTAGGTGACTGCCTATAGCCAGAATATTAAGAAATGCCAGTTGTAATTAAGTGTGTTAATTTTGCATCTGGCTGTCAGATGCTATTTGGGAAGAAATCGTTTTGGCTCATGTGGCCTTTTAGAAAACTGTGAAGAAAAATGAATCTCGCTTGGTCTTGAAATGTGTTATAAGGGATGTTGTTCTGTCCAGTAAAGAAAAGGGGGGAAGGTCTTGTGTCAGGATCGGCTGCTGTGCTCTGAGCAATTGCATTTGCTTGCCTTCCTTAAAAATGTACACCTTGTAGTTGGGGTCATACTAAGACTTCCCAGCTAGATGGATGGAAACATGGTTTTAGACGCTTAGTTTAGAAGGTGCCAGACGCCTGGCAGTGCAGAGCTTTGTGGAATGTGTTGAGTTGCTGGCTGCTGTTTGTGCTACTTGGTGAATAACTCAGTGCAGCTATTTAATACGTTGATAAACTCGATTTAAGGTGACTAAGTGCCGTTATGGGGGGGAAGCATGCCAGAGACTCTTTTTGTTATTGAGTGTGGGAGAGCAGCTGTGCCCTAAAGAGCTGCTTTTGGAGCACTTGACATAGATCTGACATCTCGTATCTTTAACATGAAAGGAATTAATTCACATTAATGTGAATGGATGTCTTTTTGCAGGTGTGATTGGACAGGAGAGGTCTCTGTGAACTTGTCTGAAACCGAAAGGAAAAACAACCTCTGCCTAGGGCTGCTGTGATCCTAATTTTTTTTTTTTTTCTTCTTAACTTGACTCGGATGAACATTCTTTACCTTGTAATCATTTATGTGTTGGCATGTCCTGCAGAGAGAAGTAAATTTTCCTCTTTGGGAAACTCTCACTTTTCAACTACATAGCAGTTTAAATCTGGGCTTGGTCCATGTCGGTCCCAAGGTAATGACATTTCTAGTCCTGTTCTGCTGGAGAGTTTAACATGGTTGCATTGCCTTTGGCTGGCTCCACCTGTTCATGTGCATAGCCGTTTGCTTATCTTCTGTTGGAATGGGGTCTTTCTGAGGTAGGCAGCTTTCAGGGGAGCTCTCCTACAAAGGAGGAGCCATGCAGATAATGCTGGAATGCTGGTGCAGCCGCAGCTGAGCTTTGGTATGTGACAGCTGTTAAGTACAATGGTCTTTGCAACTTTTAAATTCTGTTGTACTCCTGGCTAGCATCCATAACTTAAGTACGTGTTAAGTACCGACACGGGAGATTTTAGTGTGATGTACATAGCAGTTACTATATATACTGAATATGTAGTACCTAATTTGGTACATCTAGGAGCTGAATTTCTTCACTGCTGCAGCACAGAACATGGAATTCTTTTTCCTTTCTTTTTTCTTAATGTATTTTGATACTGTCACTATTGCAATTTTTACCAATTATGCCCACCCCCCCTTTTTTTTTAAATGGTATAAACATCCTCTTGATGATGGAATTGCTGATGTACCTAAGAGCCCTTCTCTAATTAAAGCATCCATCTGTTCTATTAGTACACGACAGACTGCTATGCATCTAAAGCACTACATGGTTCTTGGGAAGGTACTACTTAATAGTCAAAAAAAAAAAGTATTAATTAGATCCAATGTTAGCAACTGGTGTGTGCTTAACTATCAAAACCTACTTTGATAGTTAAAAAAATCTCTTTATAAAACAATATAAAGAGATATTTATTTGTTATTTAAGTGGTCCTGTAGAAGACATGGATGTATAAGATAATCTGCCTGAGCAGATCAATTTGAAAAATGTATGCATACAGAATTCCATAGAACAGACGTTTAGAGATGGAAATCCTGGAGGACTGCTGCTTTTTATACTCAGCTTTCTAATTTGGAGGGAACCTATGCCTCACATACTTACAGCTTAATTTCCCTCTGTGTTTAAGGGGTGGTCATTTTGAATATCTATTTAAGCTATTAGTTTATCAATTTGGGTGGGGGAAGAAAAAGAAATCAAAGACTTGACCGTCTCTTTGCCTTGGACAGAAGCAAAGATAGTTTGACTTGGCAGTGTTTCATTTTTTCACTGCTTGTGGAATGGGGCACACTGGCATTTTAGCTCAGATCAAAGTGCTCGTGTACTTGTTTTCAGCTTCCCTTGAGTCAGTTTCATTGCTGTATTTTAAAACTTTGTTCAAATGAGGATTTGCACTCTGGGAAGCTGTTTGTCTGGAGTAGCTCTGTAATAGCTGTATTCTTTAACCTAGAGAACCGAATGCTGTAGTTACGTTTGAGAGTATGTTGGTAAAATACTTTGTGTGTGTATTCAAATGGAATAGATTTTGGTGCTTCAAGTCACTTGCAGTTTGTGTGGGGAAACTTAACCCAAGTAAAAAGGGTGGGGTGTGGTGTACCAAAACATCTTCAGGTTTGCAAACTTCACAAACTTGGCCATACATTTCCAGCTTAGTTTTTACTTCTCCAAGATGTTTAAGAGAAATGCAACCGACCTTCATAAACAATTAAAAAGTTTTAAACTCACTGAAAAATGAATGTGTCTTAACTTTTTCTATATTTGTCTCTAAGACAAGAGTTCTGAAACACTAAGACATTCACAAGATATTTAAGAAACATCACAGGAGGACAATGGACCTCATTTAAAAAAACAAACAAACAAACAATGATATCTTTCTTATGAAAATTATCTGAGAGTTTGGAAACCTATTAAAATTACAGCTGCATGGTAGTGTCAGTTGTGTATAGATTTGAGGTAGTTAAGGTCTATAAAGTTTATGGGAGAAAATTTCTGTGAAAATTCTAGATTTTTCAGTTTGTGCTTCATTTCAAAGTGCCAAGTTTTATTCTTTCTGTAACTTTTGTCCTTAAATAGCTTTTCTGAACAGTTGAATTGGTTGTAACGTTGCCTTTTTTGTGAGAATAATCTACATTTTTCACTAGAAAATAACCTGTATTTATTGTAGATTAGTTATTTTTTTCAATTAGTCTGGCATTTATCCACCATGGTATCTTAACATAGATACCACTTTCTAAAAATAACTTGTGGCAGATTTGAATTGAACATTTTCCCACTGATTGCTGTTACATACTGAAGTCACTTTAGGTATCTGAGAATTTTAAACTTAAGTATTGTTATTTGTGATATGTTTTATTTAACTCCTTGTCTACTTTTTGTCATATGTGTGCTATATGATAAACTGTGAAGGTAAAGAAAAAACATTACTTGCTGTTTGGAATGCAGCAGCTGTTGTACCATCATGGAGGGATGGATGTGGGTTTTAAATGAGTAACAATACTGTGTTTTGCTGAAGTTCTGTTCAGGATTTCAGGTTGGCAAAATGAATGGTAGAACTGGTTTTCTGTGGTGTCTGTGCTGGCACAGCCACTGTGATGTTTGTTGTTTTGTTTTTTTTAAAAGAGGGAACTGTCAGTAATCGCCCTTTGGGGGCTTGTCTGTTATTCACCATGGATATGGTCACCAGGGCCCTCTGTACTCCCTGCCCCTGTCACATAAAATCATTTAGTTACGTAAGTGGATAGTCCAAGTTCTTTATGCTAGTTGTCCCAGCCAGGATTCCTTTTGCTTCCCTGGTTAGCTAGCTAGTCCTGACTTTGGGGTCTGATGGCTGAGACTTTCTGCTCTCATGGATGGGGTTAAATATGTGAAAGAATGGGAATGGTACATAATCTCTTGGGGGTTTTGTACCCCCACTTCCTGCTCCATCCTCCCATTATTTAGGGGGCAAAAATTGTTCTTTGGAGGACGTTGCATTTAAAAATGACAACTGTAAAATCAGGAAGAAAGACCTCCTAGAGTGAAGTAATTTAATTTCACAACGTAGCATACTCTTCTTTGAAGCTTTTTCTGTTGATAGGGAAGTAAAATTTCTTCCAGCTGGCTTTGACTTATTTGGAGGGATGCTGAAAATACTCATTGCTCAACTAACTGTGTGTTCCTTGATTTGACAGCTAAGAATAACTATTTACATATTGATGCAAAATACTGAGTTTCAGGGATTTTTTTTCTCCAGTTTTATCTAGTTTAGTTCTTGGTAGAAGGAAAATGAAAATTGTGTAAGTGGGCAAGATTTTTAGAATTGAACTCGAGGTGTTTTTGTGGGCCAGAGGTGAATTTGTTCCTCTGCAGGGTATTAATTGTTCTTGGTCTTTTGTAGTGGCAGTAGGAATCTTCAACTTTACTAGGCTCTGGATTGTAGTCATAATTCTCAAAAGCCCATAATAGCTACTTGAACCGGTTCTTCTCATCTTCCAGCACTCCAAATGCTGTGCCAACTTATTTGAATAAAGACAAAACAATGGGTCTTGGTCCAGGGGGTAATGAGGAGCTGGAATGCCTTTGAAGTTCAGGACCCCGGGCTGTAGGTGTAATTTACATAAACCTCATTATGTAATCTGAATGCAATTTCTCTTCCTGTTTGTTTGATTTATGAAGCTTTGTGTCCAAAGAGAAAGAGATAGTAAGACCTGTAATTAAGATGAGTAGCAGGCCACTCCTTTTCTGAATGTGTGCTCTGGGGAGGAGAGAATGTAGATGCAGAATTAAGGGTAGAACAAAACCTGTGATTCAGGCACCTTCAGTTGATGAGAATAATTCTGACTCTTTTCCTTTGAAAAAGCTGCATGCTTCTTTAAACAATAACTATGCCTAGTTCAAGCTGTTATTGGCTCTAATATAAATAGTACAGAAAAGTTTGGAAGTCCTTACCAGCAGCAATTTTGCTTTTATATACACCGTGGAGGAGCTCTATCTAAGCAGCTCTCATGAGTGTTAGAGCTGCCTTGAAAGTTTTAAGTATGTAAGTGGACAGTGAGTTTTCTGATCGGAATTGTGTACAGTGACATTTTGTTGCTCTCATTCAAGCACTTGCTTTGTCTTACTGCCAGATCCTCTCTAACGTTTTTCTTATGGCAGATAGTAAGTAGGAGCACTGTGTTTGTGCTTGGAGTCCTACAAGCAGCAAAGCTAGTTAACTGTGTGTGCAATCTACTTGCTTATTAGATGATTGATCATCTGAACCAGTGACTCCTTATTGTGAGTTCTTTTATGATTATTGACTCAAATTCATACAATTGCAGAGGTTGTAAAAGACCTCCAAGGTCATTGAATCCAGCCTTTGATTGAACACCTCCATGCCAACTAAACACTAAGTGCCATGTCCTGTTGTTTATTGAATGCTTCCAGGAACGGTGACTTTACCACCTTCCTGGGTGGGCTATTCCAATGCCTGACCATCATTTTGGATGGTGAAGAAATTCTTCCTGATTCCAACTTGGGTCTCACTTGGTGCAGTTTGAGACCATTTCCTCTTGTCCTGTCACTTGTTGCCTGGAAAAAGAGACACCACCATCCACCTGTCTACCCCCTCCTTTCAGGCAGTTTTAGAGGGTGATAAAGTCCCTGCTGAACTTTCTTTTCTTCCAGCCTAAACAGCCCCAGCTCCCTCAGGTACTGCTCATCAGACTTGTGCTGCAGACCTTTCCCCAGCCCTGTTGCCCTCCTCTGGATGTGCTCCAGCCCCTCAATGTCTTTTCTGCTGTGAGGGGCCCAGAACTGGACACAAGATTCAAGGTGCAATCTCACCATTGCTGGGTACCGGGGGAGAATCCCTGCCCTGCTCCTGCTGGCCACACAAGTGCTGATACAGGCCAGGATGCCCTTGGCCTTTCTGGCCACCTGGGCATACACTGGCTCGTGTACAGCTGCTGTCAACCAGCACCTGCAGGTCCTTCTCCACCTGGCAGCTTCCCAGCCTGTGTCTGAAGCCCGTGGCTCTGCATGGGGTTGTGACTGAAGTGCAGGACTAGTAAGTGATGGAGGAAGGCATTTTTGCTTGTTGTATATTACTTAGTGGGACAGACAGACCTCTAGGGGACATCAGTGAGCAATCATTTTATTTATGAAACTTTTTAGGTTGTCTCAGACATAATTACTGTGTGTCACTGTTGACTTTCTGCATCTACGTCTGTTTGCTTTCATGCTATGAAACTTGTCTGATGAAATAAAGTCGTTAATGACAAAGTGTTAAGAATGAAGTGGTGGAGCATCTGGAAGATGGCTAGCATGTCTAATGAACTGAAGTTAACAGTCTAGGAGCTCTTGGTTTCTTCTGGTACCAGTATTTCATGGTGACAAACACAAAGCATGGTAGTTTGCAGGTTGCAAACAGGATGTGTCTCAAACAGAAGTTAATCATATATGTGTGGGAGATGCAATTTAACATTTCAGAAATACAAACAGGAGTTTGTTGAAAGCTGTGCAGTATGTATGTAATTATACAAAATTATTCCTGAGTTGAGGATTCTAATGTACTGTCTTGGTAGAAGCATGGTTGTGTGGATTAAAAATGGATTATTTAGAAGTTGACCTGAGTTTATATCCTTTCAGAGCAAGCAGTTAACATTTTTGTCTTGGGTGTCCTAGCTAATAAAAGAAAATACGGACTGAAAAAATTTGAAATGTCCAAGCTCTGGGAAGTTGCTGGAATTTGTCTTTATTTTTTCTTTTATTTTCTTTTATTTTTTTTTTCCTTTCTGTTTGTTCTGTTTTTTTTTTTTTTTTTTTTTAATGGGTGAGGTGGGTGGGTTGGTTTGATGGCATGAAAAACATGTTCCTTCTCTGTATAAATTAAAGAACCTATAGTCTGTATATTCCCTGTGAATAAACAGAAGGTTAATGTGATACATTTCAGACTATAAAATACAGAAAGTGTTTCCATTTCATGACTTCCAGAACAATGGTATCATCTGTATAAGCATATTCATCTCTGCTAGGATTAGACTATAGCACTGAGAGCTGCTTGGTGTGTGTCTTTAATCTCCTTTATCGAATGGCAATGTTAATTCCTGCTAATACAAGAAGAGTACATTAAATTATTTTACTTAGTTTGCTTTACAGGTTACATATTGGATGTGTCTCTTGTAATAAAAATGCTTCAGAATGCTTCTTCTCTCAATCTTTGTGATAAAAGATCCTAGTTTCTTTTGAAACTTGCAGCTTCTTGTAATTGAAATCTAGACTGGAAATATATTGATCAGTATCACTAGATACTGTAGTACAGAGATTAAGGCAGCTTGTAGCCTGCAGTGGACTAGCCATATTCTTCTGTGAGTGTCCGAGTAGATGTTTCTCTGCTGGAACTCGAGGTATATTTGATGTTTAATTTGCAGCATGGGGTGGGATGTGATCCTTTGTGCAGTGCTCCACTGGAGTGCAAGCAGTTTCAGCACCTCTTGCTGCTTCAGTTCTATGTTAATAGGAGATATATTTTCAATTCCTGGCAAATAACTGATACTACTTTCTTATACTCTGGAAATGGGGAATGCAGATTTGTCACCTTAGTTGTGAACAGCACAGCCTTGAGAGTGTCAGCAGATTGCAAAGCAGAGATCAACTGTACATCCTTCCAGCCCAGAATGGGCCCCTAGATACTTCTCATTGCTTTTGCCTTATTTTTTTCCCCCTTCCCTTTCCCTTTTTCTACTGGAAGTTTTTGGACATTCTTGGCTGCATTTACCAACTCAGCCATTTTGTACATTTTGAGTCTTCTTATTGAAGATTTTGGAGGGTTTCTTTTCAATATGCATGTATCAGCAGGCCCCTTTGTGTGTTCTTCTTTCTCCCGTGCCTGTATCTGTAAGGCTGTGTATCAAACAGTTCCACTGCATTACTTGTGGAGAAGAGCATTTGTTCTAGCATGGCTAACACAGGGCTGCAAAAATAAGTAAAATTCTCTCCAGAGAGTCACAGCCACATGGCTGTAACAAATTGCTGTCTATATATGTCAACAATGTAGGATCAGGCAATAGTGTAGTCAAAAGAGATAAAAAGAACAGACCCTTAAAGCAGTTTAAGGTGTACTGTACCTTTATATTACAGGAATAGGCATTTGAAAAGTTTTTAGGGTTTAGGTTTGGTTTTTTTGTTGTTGTTGTTGTGTGTTGTGTTTTTTTTTTTTTTTTTTTTTTTGTTTTAATAAAAACTCCTGTTCCTCATCCAGCAGAGCATCTCTAGCAAATGTAGGGTTTTAAAATGCAAGGGTTGTGGCCTCAGTTGTCTCTTATAAGAATTTGTAAACTGATTATGAAATAAAGGAAAAAAAGATTGATTTTTGCATAGTAAGAACTGTGGCTGATATGGTGGAAGTGTTCATGCTGTTATAGTACTGATTCTTTGGCATTAGACTGACTTGTAAACAGTGGTATTACATGCAGCACATCCTTAAAGCTTCTGCTTTTTAGGAATGCGTACAGCAGACATGGAGGAGATTCAGCATTTGGCACTGCTCTCGTGTTTGCTGTCACCAGCTAAGCTAGGCATGATCAACTGGACAAGTTAAATAAAACATGCAGTTAACAATCATTGTCCTTTGTGACCGAAAGTGCTGCTAGGGAGCATTGTACAGGGAAAGTCTAGTCTTCTCTTGTAGTCCCAAAAAAGGTAGGATTCCTGGTAGGCAGGTCGTGGGACCTCAGTGTTCAGACTTCTGTCCAGAAGAGGATTGCATGCCAACCATATGAATTTCAGTAGGGCAAGTGCCAGATTCTGCACCTGGAATGTGGGAGCCGGAGATGTGCAAACAACCTGGGGCATGAGAGGTTGGAGAGCAGCCTCACAGAAAGAGATCTGGGGATCCCAGTCAATGGCAAGTAGAATATGAGTCAGTAGTGTGCCTTTGCAGCCAAAAGGGCTCAACAACTTGCTGAGGTGCATCAGGCACAGCACTACCAGCCAGTTGAGGGAGGGGATTGTCCTGCTCTGCTCTGCACTGGTGCAGCCTTGCCTTGAACATTGTGTGCAGTTTTGGGCACCACAGTGTAAGAAAGATTTCAAGGCATTGAAAAGAGTTCAAAGGAGGGCTACAAAGATGGTGAAGGATCTACAGGGGAAACCTTTTGAGAGGTGGCTGAGGTCAGCTTGGTTTGTTCAACCTATAGAAGAGGAGACTGAGGGGGAAACCTCATTGTAGCCTACAGCTTCCTGCCAAGGAGAAGTTGAGGGGCAGGCACTGATCTCCTCTCCTCTGTGACCAGTGACGTGACCCAAGGGAATGGCATGAAGCTGTATCAGGGGAAGTTTAGGCTGGATGTCAGGAAACCACCAGAATGTGGTTGGACACTGGAACAGGCTCCCCAGGGAAGTAGTCATGGCACGTTTTCAGACACATGGTGTGATTCTTGTGGCTGTTGTGTGCTGGATCAGGAGCTGGACTTCAGTGACCCTTGTGTGTCCCTTACAACTCAGAATATTCTATGATTCTATATGTCCTTGTCCCTGGTGAAACAAGAACAACTGTAATTTTAGTAGAGGTGAACTGTTCCTGCATCTATGTGTTCTTTATGTTGTGAGATTCTTAACCATGTTGCAGTTGAAGCTGGGGAATTGCCTTTCCAGAGGTGGTATTGTTAGTCCAAGTTTGTTCTATTGCTGTGTGCTTAGGTAATCCTTAATTAGAGATGGTATTTAACATGCTCTTCAGTAGGTTCTTTGGCAATTGTACTTCAGTACTCCTGATTTCTGGTTGCACTGGCCTTTTTCTTCACATTTTCTTCGCATTTTTCACATTCAGGTTTTACTTTAGCTCATATCCACTAATCTTCATGTACAGCATCTTCTCAGTTGAAAATCCTTTGGACTGTTCTCTGCAGACATTACTATACTGCTTTGCAGCAAAATACATAGTTTTCTGAAGATGGTTGGAGACTAATGTCTAACTTACATACCTAATGTAGATGCTGTCCTTACCTGAACAAATGCTGTAGCCTAAAGTTTTTATGCCCACTTTTATTTTTATAAACCCACCAACCTTTTTGTAGCCAAAATGTCTGAATATAACAATGTTTTCATCTGTAGCAAGGAAATAGTGCGGTACCCTTACTTTCCTAATAAAATATTAGACAAACCTTGTCTTATCATTCATGCATAAACATCCTGTTCTGTCTTTTTGGATTCTCTTGTGCATTTGCTTTTCCACTCTAGAGTTACAGTTGTCCATTTGGCAGCTGATGCTGAGGAGAATACAGCCCTGTGGGACTGTCTGCAGGCAGGCACACCTGGTGGTTTTGCTCTGGATGGGAATATTCGCTTCCCTTCTTGCTAGTGAAAAGCGTGGTGGTAGCTGGTTACAGGTCTCATTAGGCCGTGCCAGCATGGCCTCTACCCTGAGCACTGTGGTTCGATGAGATGTCACCTATCTGGCAAGGCACTGGAATGAGGTGCTGCTGGCTCACGTGTACCAGCCTGGGTTCCCAAATGGCAAGCATGGGTAGCTGAACTGTAAAAATGAGTGCACAGTGCTCTGGGTCATTCTGATCTTTCCCTCTGTGCGCTATTCTTGCCCTATCCATTTTCTCGTGTGTGTGAGAGGCTGTTGAGAGATTTGATGAGCAACAGAGTCCTCAGTTAGAGGAAGCTGCTCTGACTTAGTTTCCTAATGACCTGTAAGGCAGGTTGCTGAGTGCATTTTTTCCTTGGTGGTTATAAAGCAGGGGAAGGTAGCACATGATGGGGGGAAAAAAAGAGGTTCTGCATCTCGCTGGTTACTGGTAGTTGTTACTCCTATTAATGTGTGTGTGCTTTGGTTTTTACTGAAGGCACTTGAAGTGAAAAGAGGGTTTGAATGCTGACGTATGAGTTCATCCAGTTAACAGAGATAAATACAGTTGTAGTTTGCTTGCAGGTGTCACGAGTCTCATGGAGAGTGAAGAGCAAAGGTAAAAACCCCATGTGGTAGAGAAGCACGGCTTTCTCAGGCTAGCTGGTGAGGACTCTTGCCTGCAGGTAGAGCAGTGCCCTGCCACCATCGGCAGCTCTGCTGGATCTGGCAGCACTGTGGTGGTGACATCACCCTGAGGAGAGGGAGAAGGTTAGGCAGAGTCACTGGGGCTGCTTGTTCTGCGCAGGCACTCGGGGAAAGGGTTTCTTTCGTATGCTGTCTAATAGATTCAGCCTTTTATTTTATAATATAATTAAATAACCAAGCCTTTGTGAGGCTCCTGAATTCCTTTAATTTAGCGGCAGCACAGAAGCTGAATTCAGAGTATTCATGGGCCTGTACTATCTCCCTGACTACTTGCCAGGTCTATTCATGCTGTTCTGAGTGCAGGAAGTTCTCACATTCATTCAGGGTTGGGGGTGGAAGGCGTTGTGTGGTTTTGTTTTTTTTTTTTTTTTTTTTTTTTTTTTGTAAGCAAGGGAAATGGTTATAAGGAAAATTCTTCAGCAATTCCCTGGGACCAATTTACCAACTGTTAATCTGTGAGTAAATAATGGGAACAGTTTATACACTTGGCAGCTCTTGAGAAAGAGCAAAGAATCATGAGAAGTTCACAGTCCACAGCCCCAAGATAGCTGAATCCTTTGGTATGTTCAGATTTGTCTGAACAGGGATAGATTAGTACTTTTTTGCTAGCACATGTAATCTTAGATATTCTGAAGTGCTGAGTTTGATGAGGAAAACTTTATGCTGCCATGTGGTAGCTGGCTGGTTACATTTAACTTGCTCAAGTTAAATAGTTCTTTTTCCATTTGAGTTTTAAGGCTCTAGCCAATATGTTTGTTGTCCACAGACTGTTACTAATGGTCTCTCCAGGAGGGGATGAAGAAGTGTGTTTGCTGCCTGGTGAGAAGAAAGCTGGTAACAGTGGCTTTCCTTTGGGTCAGGGAAGGGGAGAGAGGGAGGGGACAAGAAGGGGAAAGAAAACTGAGAAAACAATTACTAGATCAAAGGTAGTAGTCAAAGCTACAAAATGCTCTGCAAACTTAAGCATTCATTTCACTTCTCAGGAGCTGTCTTGCATCTCTGATCTGTGGTCTCTAATCTTTATAGCTAGATACCACAGTGATAGAGATTACTGACATGTGTAAAGGGCATTGGAAAAGGGAAAGTGGCTTATTGGTGGGGGTTTTCTGCTGTTAAAGCTGAGGCATTGAGGAAAGCACACAGCTATCTAGGATGAGTATAGCAGGATTTGGGCAAGTTGCCGTTTTTACCAAAACAAACAGATTTGGTGTGGTACAGACCCTCCTGGTATTTTCTTGTTAACAAGTCTCTGGATTGTCTGTTACGTAATGGAGAGAGAAGTGCTTGATGGAACAGTGGATATACATTATTTGGTACCTGAATAGCAAGAAATTCCATAGATGAAAAGCTTTTTATGTAGGCAGGGTGGGCTGTATCTAGCATGTTTCATCTGGAAACTGAATTGGAGGTGGGGAACCCAAAGTGTGTGTGTCTGGCTCATAGCATGTGGTGAAGTACATGTTTTTATGCTGGTGTATACAACCTGCAAGCCACTGTACCCTTAAAAATAATGTTTTAAACTTGGATTACCTTAAAGCTAAGTAATCGCCTTCATAAGGTTCCACCTTTATTGGGATCCTGGCATGGGTAGGACTTAAGCATTGCCCTGCTGTGAGACTTAATTTGAAACTCTGATGCTTTTGTAGGACAGTAGGACAGTTTCCTGTTCTCCTTAAAACTGCAGTGAGTTTTTGAGTTTCATTCTGTTCCTTTCTAGTTTCTGTAAGGAAAAGGATTGTGCTTATTACTCCGTCAGTGAGTATTTTGGCTGGTTTTTTTCTTTTCTCTTTCCATGCTCTAGCTTGCAAATTTTAGAGATCAGTCTGAATTACTTTTCATGAGATAACAAGTCTTGTGAATGAAGTAGTTTTCCCAAGGTGTCATTGGTTCTGGATTGTGGTCTGTTAGGAACATTTACATAGGGATTATAGCACCTGTTACCACATGTGCAACTGAGAAAGCAGTGCCAAGTGTCTGATTGTTCTAGCAAAAGCAAGGAAGCAAGGAGTGGAAAATTGTTGCTGGTGGATAGCGTCTTCATATTGCTTTTTGCCTCCCAACATTCAAACTATGACTTTTGAATTCTGTTTTCTATTATAAATACTGGTGCTGAATATCCATGGCAGTGTTCCCTTTAGAACAGCTTACCATTTTAAGCTCTAAAAGTACTGTGGCAGCTTTACTTTTTACAGATTTATATTAAAAACCTTCTGCTTGCCTGTATGTATAAAATTGCACATTATGTGTAAGGTTTTTAATCTCTTTAAAGTTAGAAGGTCATTACTTAAAACTTACTTTGTGAACCCAATTTCATAACAAGACCAAAAAGTGCATGCAAGCACAGATTTGCTTCAAGGTTGATTTTTCTGGTATTTTTTCAACACCTTGTGAAAGTCTTCAGCAAAATGAAGATAAATAGCTTCAGCTATTCCACGCATTCTTGAGTGCTGGAGGAGGGGAATGTGTCAGTGGAGGGGAGATTTACAAGTAAAACTCCTGTTGCCAGGCAGCCATAGAAGTGCGTTGGCATCACTTGGAAATGAGTGCAAATTATGGGTTGCTGTTGAAGCAGAGTGGACAATGGAGTTAAAAATAGTGTTAACAGAAACTTGACTGTTTTGAAATTAGCTTGTTTCACCTTCCAGAATACAGGTTATTAAAGTTAAGGTAACTATCTTTGAAAGTCTGACAGTACTGTGAGTAAGAGGAGAGCTGGGCTGAACAGAAAGTGTAATTCCTATCCTTTTATTGTAGCATGTTCTGGTGAGCTGATGATTGCTGCTACAAAAAGGGTGTTGGAACGTGTGCTTATGCTATTGCTCCTCCTAGCTGTTAGCGTTGTGAGTAGATGGATGCTCAAGAGCTGCCTGTTCTGTTGTAATGCTCTCTTTTTGTTTAGCTTCTGGCTTATATAAGCAAATTGAGCACTTGCCGCAAGATACTATCACCTGAAAGTACCAGTCTCCATAGGATTGTCTTGTTCCCTCTGCCTTTATAATGTGGTATTGGGGACCTATCACATAGGTAAACTAGGAGTCAAAGGCTTATTACAGTGTGGATGAGTTTTACGTATGAAAACCAACTCGGTTTTCATTGAAAGCCACTTCTTGTGTATCTCATTTCCCCTCCATCAGTGGTGTAGGATTTACTCAGTTGAAACATATGCCTTTGTGTGTGTGTGTGTTTAGCAGAATGTTGTAAGATAGTAATTAATACTGTAGCCATCATGTGAATGGAAAATATTTCTGCAAACATGTCTATATATCTAGATACTTAAGAGGATAAAATTAGGCTTTGGAATTTCCCTCTGGTCCTGTTCAACTTAGCCAGCTCTTAGACATTTTATTATGGTGATAATAGTTATCTGTCATTGTTTCACTTTTAATGTCAACATTGTACCGTCTTTTGCAAGAGCATAACATGCAAACAAGTAGCAAACCTGGGGCAAATCAGGACAGTCAGATGGAGGTTATGTTCTGTCACCCGGCAAGCTTCTGTCCTTTTTTTTCAGTTTCCTTGTGAGTTTTAAAACTGTTGTAGTTACTGTGTATCACCTTTCTTGAAAATGTTTTAATGTTTCTACTTTAAACCCTTGAAGTAGGAAAGTACAGGCATGTATATTCATTCACAGGTCTTCAGTGTTTGCATTTTATGATGACTGTAAAAGACACTGATTTACCTGAGACTCAGAATTGCTCTAGGATTCTTATGTCCATACAGGATAAAACTGTATAATCTTACTGATGCAACAATACCATGTTCTTCTTTTGGCTCACATATTTTTGTGATTTAAAAAAACTGTGAAGGCAAATCTAGTGGATACCCCATGTTGTCAGCTTTTATTATTTTTAAAGTTATGTTTAACTTTTTCTTAAGTATTTTGAGATGAAAAATTGTTTAGAAGGGCTTTGGGCAAGATGGCAAACTTTGTGGCACCTGGTCCTTTCCCCTCCATATTCCTGATAACGGTGAGAAACATTTTAGCATACACATTTCTTCCATAGTTTTGATCTTAAAACTACAGGGGGAAATGGCAAATTGCTTTTTTCTTCTTCTCTTTCATTTCTGTAGCACACCTAGAAACCCCTGGATTTTTTTGTCCTTCTTTTGGGAGTTCTCTCTTGGAAGCTGGATGCTTGCAAGGTGGAGGCCTTTCTTCTGTGATATGACTCTGACATTATGGAAAGTCACAGGAGCAGCAGCCTTTTGCTTTCTGCAGTGTGCGGGTGGGCACTTTCTGCCAAGGAAACCTTCCAACAAATTGGCTGGACATGATGATGCTGGGCTGTTATACCATTATCTAAAGTAGCCAAGCAGTCTTCCATTTTATGTGACTGGACAGTCCTGGAGCTGCATGTGGGTTGTGAGTACCAAAGCAGATGCTTCATGTAGCCCTGATGGTGGAACATACAATAGCTTGCATTAGCAAATTGCTGGGCTAAATAATCCAAAAGTTAAGTAGCCACAAATCTCTTGTTTTCCTGTTAACTGGTAATCCAGTTGCAAGAAATCATTGGAGCGCTTTTCCAGAATCCTAATTTGCAGCTCTTCCTTTTTTTTCCCTTCTCCATGAAAAAAATAAAAATAAAAATCAGAATTTGAAGATTCTAAATGTAAATTCTAGAAGAAAAAATGGAGGGGCTGGGAGGGGTTTGAAAGGCAGAAATCATTTTTGATTTTTAATAAAACATAAAGAAAGCAAGTTGTCTTTTAGCATCTTTAGCTTTTAAACTTTATTTCTGCCTGGCTTCATAACAGGGTAGGTAAACACTACCAATCAAGTGCGTTGCTCTAATTTTTGTACACTTTAAACCTTAATCAGTCTTTATAGTGTTGCTTTCAAGCTCAGATGCAGTTATCTAGATGATTGAGATTAAATATTTGTGATTTTTTAAATTTTACGTCAGCTTTTTTTTGGCTGTGTATGCTTTCTACTGCAGAAAAAAAATGTGGTCATGGGCAAGGGCATTGTTGTTGTGGTTTTAGGGGCAGGCAATGGGACATGCAGAGAGCAAATACAGAATTTCCCAAGGGAGGACGCAGTACAGAGTGCTCTGCCAACTCCATTGCCCTATTGCCTGTTAAAAATTACTAATTATTAATTAGTGTGGAAGAATGGATTTTCCTTTTTTTGAATAAAGGAGATTTGTTTGCAGCAAGGGAAGGGTTCTTGACTGGTGGTTTATAATGTGCTGTCCTGAACCACTGTTCTTGGAGGCTCTGGGGAGTCAGCCACTGCTTGCACAGCTTCAGGCAGCTCTGACCCTTGAGTGCCAAGGGGCTGGTCTGGGCTGAATGAAAATGAAATCTGTTTCCTTTCAAGGGATTTCTGTACTGAAGAGAGTGCTCTATTACATTTCTTCTAGAAGGCTTCCTGAAGCAGCCACTGCTGGAAATTCTGGGTTTAGGTGGGGCTTTGTGCTCAACTTTTCTGAATCTGCATTAAAAGAGCACCCCGTCTGTTCCTACTGGGCATGGTTAAGTGAAATGTATGTTGTCTGTGCCTTGAAAGGATAGTTACTGTTTGCTGTCTTCCAGCTTGTAGAAACGAGTAGGAATGGGATAAAACTTTTGAAAGGCAGAATCTTGCTTTGGCTGAATGGGTGGATGTATTTAGCCATGCTGGCTTGGTTTTGACTCTGCTGTGTGTAACACTTCTGTGCCCTGTTAGTATAGTCTGTTTTACTTCTCCCTGTGGAGTAATATGCAGTACTTTTTTCCAAGATTGGCTAATCTGTATAATGGATTAATTTTGTTTTGATGATGTTTTTTTGTTGTTGTTGTTTTTTTTGTTTATTAATTTTTTAATTTCCTACGTTCAGTTGCAGTGACAAGGCCTTGCTTTGACATCACCCAGAAGTGATGCCTTTTGACCTTGGTGCAGTTTGCATGGGCCTAATACTGCTGACCAGGACATGCTGCTTTTAGGGTTGCCTTCCACAGGCAAATTCTTCCATCCTAATGTCTGGAAGACAGTCTGAAAAACAGTTTTGTGGGTCAGATCTGTAGCTCAGGAGGCAGTGCTTCTTACCATGTCTTTGTCTTACTGGCACTCGAGGGCTACAGAAAATTCTTAAGATGAATGTGTCAGTACCATTTACCTGTGTCTTTGGGCATCTTTTGTGCATCTGAACAAGGAGTAGTGCTGTCTAGCTGTGCACTCTTGTGTGTGGGCATTTTTTTTTTAAAGGTTTGGTATAACAATCCCTGCAAAATCAGAAGGTACTGATGTGACATTGTTTTTATAACATCTTAAAAACCTGTTTTTTGAAGTATCTAAAATAAGGAGTTTGTCTGTATCTCTAAGATTTGTTGAATTCTCACAGACTTCTAACTTAAGCCTTCTTAAAAATAAATGTGCAAATATTTACATGATACCTTTTCCACTGAGTGTCCTCCCACGACTCCTGCTGCATACCATCCAATCCACCTATTACAGGATATAGTTAGTAATATGTTGACCCTCTGCTGTTATTCTATATTAAGTATGATAATAGTGTCATTTTAGCACTAATAAATCAAAAACTTGAAACTCTAGTCTCTTTCACCTTTGTTTATTTAATGTCTAGATGCAGGAAAAAAGACAAGTTGTGTGCAGTTCACTGACCAACTTTTGTAGGGATTTAAAGGGACAAAGCTAGAACATAAAATCCACAGTGTCTTGTTATTTGAAGTTTGAGACCTTTCTGTCAATTAGGCTTTTTTTGTGGTGGAATCCTAAAATGTATATAAAGGCTGCACATATAAAACTTCTTGTCCAAAACAAAGGGAACTGCATCAGTATGATAGGTAAAATAAACTTGTCTTCTTATCTTTAAGAAATTTACAAGGGGAAAGTTGATCTTCTCTTTCATTTTCCCTACCTGGTGCTGGGCTGTCAGCTTGCAGAGATTTGCTAATTGTGTAATTGATGTTTTGAATTATGCTTAATTCTGCAGAAAGCTTTCTTACTATAGAGTATTATATGATGTGTTACAGCTAAAGAAAACATTTTAAAAACTTACAAATGACTAGTAAAAATTGTCCACCAGTGATGTGGAAGAATTTGAAATCAAGAAGACTGCACTTTTGAACACAAAAATTGAAGGTTAAGCCTGGATGCCCTAACTTGCATAACTTTTAAAGACTTAAGCTCCAGGCATAAACAAAAAATCCGTCCAAGCTAGCACTTGGTGCAGTTAGAGAATCGCTTGAGGGTAACTTGCGCAGTAGTGGTAGTATCATGTTGACATGTCACTGGCATCCCCTGGATCCAGAGGTCAGTAGGAAGTATTCAAAAGTAGGAGAAATTAGTGGCATGACACCATGAAAATGGTACAATATTAGGAGGTTGATTAAAACTGAGCTTTTTGCACTGGTACTTGCTTTTTTCCCAAACTCAGTTCCTCCACTGTGCAGGTGGCCAAAATGTTTGGAGGGAAATCCTTTTGCTTTTTCCTGGGAGACCCTTTGAGGAAAAAGGTTTTTGTGGCCTGCCTTACTGACAAAGCAAGTAGAGCACCAGATAGAAAACTGCAGTGAGAAGAAGGAGTCTCTCAGATCTTTTGGAGTTCCATATTGCTTCTAGGCATCTGGATGGTATTTGTGGCATGGGGACTTTTTGGGGAGGGATTAAAAGAGCCTTATTTTGGGCAGTATTGCCTTGCTGAGGTTTGTCTAAAATTAATCAGCTTGTGTAAGCTGTCCAGTTACTGAGTAAGCTGTCCAGTTACCAACTAGTGTTGCTGTATGAAATAGGTATGTAACCCCTTTTGCAGCAGTTCTGTTGACACACGTGTAAAATGCTCACAGAGGGTTGACTTCCAGAGTAGAACATGTTGGCTGTAAATGTGTATTTTAAAACACAAATTAAAAATGGGGGGTTGTTATACTAATCAGATGTGCTTACTTATATTTAAGACAAATATATTATGAGAAATTCAAGAGGGTCTTTTCTCTGTCTGCATTGTAGTGGTACTTACACAAGCAGGGCTGGGTATGTTCTGTGCTGGTGTGTTCTCCCAGAATCATGGCTAGAGAACAGCCTACTTGGCTAACAGCGTAGCTTGGGCAGATGTTTTTTTAATAGGAGGATTGTGTGTGTTCAGACATTGTTTTGGAAGAAGCTGGGTTTGTTTGTTCAAATTCACCTTCAGAACTATAGCCAAAAGAAATTGGTGGCTGCTCCCTGTTCTTATGCTAAGATTCTAATGCTAAGAGAGAAACATATTTAAGCATAAAGATGACTTGGGGGAGGGAGAAAGAAAAATGGATCTATGTGTTACCTTGTCCCTTTTCCTCGCTGACCTCCATGATGAGCTCTGCTTCTAGAAGGAAGCGCTCTCCTAAGGCTATATTAAGGTGTTCATGTATAATGGGAAAAGAAACGTGTTGTACTGATCCCCCCAAAAGTACAGCATTTACTTGAGTCCCATGTTCTTCTCCTTGAATGTGGGTGCCTATCATAGAAAAGGACTGCTTCAAGTAATTGAGAAGGGAATTTGTGAAGTTGGAGTTGAGGTGACTTTAGATGCTAGCAAAATGGAGTTTGGGGAGGATTTGATCTACACCTAAATGCTTGGGGTTGAATACAATCCAAAACTCAGTGCTTTCATCCTATCTACTGCAAGGTTGTTTCAGCCATCTCTGAACTGAGAACTGCAATGTAAGGAAAATAAATGTGATTTGACTCTGTAAATGAGCATTTTTAGGGGTATGTCTTTCTCAAAGTTTCTCAGCTATTTCTTGTAATGAGATTTTCAGAATTTGCCTTGGAGACAAATGAGCTGTGTAGAGAGAAAAGGAGACATTAGTTTGTGCATATTATACTCTTTCATAGATGCTTAACATCATCTTTCAGTGCTGCACCACTTCTTAGCAGTTAAGATCTTTCCTATTTAAAACCGTGGTTTTGAAGTTTTTTCTCCTAGAGAAGAAATGAATGTGACGTTTTTCTGCTGTCAGTGGGATGAGTTCTACCCCATTAAATATAGCTTCAGAGGTGTCTGCCAGGGTGTTCCTCCTACAGCCTTCTTGAATAAGCCAGAGTCTGCTTTCATGTATTTGAGTACCTACCGTGCTGCTCTGCTTCCTCACTACCATCAGGATCTTGAGCTCCAATGTCTCATGGTCACCACAAGCACAGTTGCTTTTGACTCCTGTAAGCCCAGTCAGCTGCTCTTTAGTCAATAACAGATCGAGCTGTAAAGGATAGGAAAATGTGTATTAAAACTTCCCTAAAGTGAGTGAACTTGGAAAGTTAGATTTTATATCTGAGTTGTTTTGTGGGTGTTTCCAATATTCCTGCTTAAAGAAACACCTCTGAAAGCATTTAAATATCAGATTTGTTTGCAGATTTGCTCTCTTTAACTTATAGCTACTGTCATAGATTTACCACCTGCATTTAATAGTTTACTTCTGCTGTTTCTTTTTGCCATAATTACAGGAAGTAATTGGTGACTAATTTTGTGTTTTACTTATTCTTTTCTTCCTTGTCCCCAGTGTAGTTTTGGTTTCTTGTGCAGTGGCTAAGGCCATTGAAGTGTACCAGAACAGTGCTAGGAGGGAAAATTGAAATTACTTCCTGAAATGCAGTAATGGAGGGGGAAAATGTGTAGCACCCTGCCACTGTATGTGTCTTTGAATGGGTAAAATAATGTGTGTATGTATTTGTATCTATGGAGGAGCAAAAATGCAAGTGTAAAACTGCAATGTTAAAATCAGGTACCTTTGATTGCCTTACTAATGCTTAGGTCTCTGACCTTTTTGAGTCACCCAGGAACACATAATTCTTCTGTTGCTGCAGACAGCTTTTAATGATAAGTAAGTTATGTAGATAATAGGGAGCCTGAAATATTTTGGATGTTAGACTTCAGGGAGGGTACCTAGAGCTCTCTTCTATAGGAAAAGAGGGGAAAAGGTTCAGTTTCATAAATACTGCTATAGGTTCGGTTTCATAAATGCTGCTTGTAGTTTCAGGATTTTGCTTTATGCCATGGTTTGTCTAGTTTGGTTTATCCTTTTTATCTAGGTATCTTCTGTCTACAGAGGGTAATGGCAGTAAACCATGGCAGTCACAGTAAACCTGTCTCTAATGAGGCTCTTGAATTTTTGTTCAAAGGGCCAGTAAAGTGAAATGTATTTTACTGTCTTTTTTTTTCTGCTGGACTCGCTTGGAGCTTAAAATGTTATCCTTTGTAACCCGTGTGACAGAGCAGGTGCCTCTTTGAGGCTATGGGCTCAGGAGACTCAGAAACATTTCCAGCTGGGTTCTAAATTTCTGTTACATTCATGAAACATTGTTTTAAGTGGGACAAAACTAATTGGTGTGTGAGTGATGACTTTGGCCGGCTGAAGGTGTGAGTCCACTCATGAGATGGTGTGAAAAACTCAGGAGCTGGAAAAAAAATAAATTGTTCTAATCAAAGGAGGTGGAAGTGCTGCACAGCGCAAGCCAGTGGGTATGGTACTTGGGTTTTTGAAGGCAGACTTCTCACAGATGAGCTGTGTTTGCATGGAAGTTGGCTGAATATAGTGCAGGAAGAATTGGAAGCAGAATTAGACCAGACTGTTGAGGCTTTTCCAAGAATAGAAAGTAAGTGAAGTACCATTTGTATATGTGGAGCTGGGGGAAATGGGATGCTGGATTAAACAGATCTAGCTCAGAGGTGTTGTTAGAGTTCTAAGAACTTGTCAGTGGTGGGTCTTTTACCCAGATTTATATATGTAAAGGCTATCTAATAATAAACAGTAAGCTTATAACTTAGATTGTGAAAGCTGCATGTTAGTGAGAAAAATATCTTTCCAGGTTTCTAATGTTTGTGTTGCTGAATTGAAAATTAGGTCTCTTGTGAATTGGAAGTTAAGATTCATTACCAACTCTGCATGGAAATATATTTTCTTGTCCAAATTAGTATATTTGTGTGCAAAATTGCTTTCAAGCTGTTTTAAATAAAACTTTTTATGTCAGTGGATTAATTTCTTGGTATTTTTAGAATATGGTATTTTGCCTTGAAAAGATATTCAGTATTTCAGTGTTGAAGAACAAGTATCCCAAGGAGATTTGAAATAACTTTGCGGAACATTGGCAAACCTTGTAAAAGAATTTTGCTGCTTTTGCAGCAATAATTTGAACTGCAGGGCTCATTCCTGTTGTAGGTTCTCTCCTATTCTGCAGCTGTTTTATTGAAGTAAGGGAGCTGAGAGGTGTGCTGTGAGTCATTCCTGTTAAAGTCCACTTGATCTGTCACAGCATCTCCTGTAGAGTTCTTTTTCTTCATTTTTGCTGATTAAATATTTAAACAGGAGATGGAGTTTAATAACAGAATCTTCAACCGTATGATCTAGAATAAAGTAACTTTGTATTCTTACAAAAAGCACTACATGTTATATTACTTCTCTAGAGAACCATGTCCAGGTAGTTTTTAATTTTAATAAGATTAGTAGGGAATTGCCTTTTATTTTGATTTTTAATTATGCAGATAATATAATTGTCAGAAATGGAGGCTAAATCCATGTGGATTGAGATTTACTTCCAAGTAGTTACTCTTTGTTTTATCTTACAAATGTTATGCATACTTTAACTGCATATTTAAAACAGTTTACATAATTTTTATTAAGGGGTTCTTTAATTTTTCTAAGGACGCGTTTAAGATTTATCTTGCCTTGGATAGCCTGAGTAAGCACAGTGTCTTCAGTAAGCTGTGGTAAATAGATAAACCAGTGGTGTTCATTAGTTTGCAGAACTGGGCATTCACTGTGATAGAAATGACACTGGCTTTATTTGATAGTTTTGATAGTTATAGTATTTAATCTAATGACTGGTGAAATCAGTCTTTATTTATGAAAAAGCTCAAAGCTTACCAAACACTTGAATATGCATAGGTTGAACTACTTGTGTGCCTGCTTTTTCTTGCTAGAAAGTTGTCCAGAAATATGCCTACCTGTATTTGTTTGCGGTATGTGGGGCTTAATTCATATCTGTGGGATGGTGCCAGAAAACACTCTAAGATTGGTGCTCACTGACTTCTGTGACTAAACAAAATCAGATTTTAATTGTGCTATATAACAGAGTGCAGAAATCTGTCTTCAGTTTGGCTTTTTTGTTTTCTGTGCAAGACAACCTGTATATCCTATTTGAACAAGTACAGAACACTGGCACCTTATCAATGCCCTATTGCAGTGGTTTTGTTCAATTTTTATCTGTATTCCAAAGCAGTGAGCCAATATTACAGCCAACATGGAGGATTAACCTCTAAAATACTGTAAATCCATTGACCTTACAGAATTAATACTTTTCTTTATACACGTGATTAAAGTCTTCCTTTTCAATGCGACTCTAATGTCTGAGATGATGATTGTTCCCTGCTAAATTCCTTAATGTCTTAGCAAAGGCTTAGATGTCGGTTTTATCTGATGCTGCCCTTAACATAAATTACTCCATCAGGAACTTAAGTGTAAACATAAAAGTAGGGAGTCCCAGCTGCCAGGTCCTGCTGGATTAAAAACCTGAGTGCATTTAGTGAATTTGTAAGCTGAGGAGTTTTCAGAAAGAGAAGAAATTGAATTGAAGTGGTGTTATTTATTTAAAAGAGAAGAATAAACAGTATTTTGAAGGTGCCATTGTGCAATTTTTTAAGCTCTTGAGAGAATACTTAAGCTTTTCTGTTTAGTGGTGAACATAATTGATTCACCTTCTCATTGCACAGAACATAACTCAATTATGGTAGGAACAAACATTGTCTCCAGAGATGCAAGCTTGAGTGGATATGTGAGATCCTGGCCTCCATCCAGCAAATGATGCCATTACTTCTCTTTCTTCTGGTGCTTCAAATCTTATACCAGAGTCTCTCTGTGGGAACTAATGCAAGCAGAGCAGAGGGTGAACTGAAATTGTCTATTCAGTTTTAGATACCTCGATAAGGCATTGCTATCAGTTTAAAAAGCAAGATGAAAACTTGTTTTTATTTGTGCTCTTTCAGGATGCTTGCTTGCTTACTTCTATTGGGTAAGCAGAGAGTTAAGGGTATTTTTTTTTTGGTGTTGACTTTTTTGCGTTTGGTTTCTGTTGTGTTTTTCTGCATGAACTCTGTTTTGGGACCTTTTTTCTATACTATTCCTGGTCTAGATGTATTTGACATATTTACCAGAATGGGTTTGTTGTAAGAGTCCAGTGATGAATGTGGTGTTCTCTCTTGTCTTAGCACTTCAGCTGCAGGCCTGTGAGGGGTTTTGTTTGGGTGTTTAGTTGTTGTTGATTCCCAGTAGGAACCAGGTTTGAGATTCTTGACTTGAGAGTACAAGTCAAGTGTTGAGGCTTGTTTCAGAAAGACTTGTGAATCTTTTAAGCAGAACAGTTACTGTCCTTTTCCACAGTACCGCTATTGTGGGTCTTAGTCCATTTTATCTGCTGAAACCAGCAGCGTGGCAGAAGCATAACGTAAATCAAACAAAGGCTGCAACAGACATTTTGGGATTTCTTTAATTAAAAACACAAAGCAGTGATCATGGTATAACTTAGGTCAGAAGGCATCTCTGGGTCTCAGCTGGTGTCAGTTCTAACTCAGAGCAGATCAGGTCTGGTTAGATTAGGTCATTCAAGGTTTTAATTGGTGAAGTTTGGAATTATTTCCATGGAAATGGGACAGCCTGAAGTTGAGTTTCATACCACTGATTTCAAGCCTTGAACCTGGTGTTATTGTCAACTTAGTTCATATCACTAGCTGAAGATGCTATGGGAGACCAAGCAAAAGGTGTTGCAAAAACGGCAATGAGAAATATCCACTGCTTTTCCTTTGCCTGTACATGTGCCTAGTTGTGTCCCTTGAATACAATCAGGTTGGTTGAATGCAGTCTAAGCTCATCCCAGTCACATCCTTGTTGTTCAGGTGCCCGTAAATGGCTTCCTGGAGGACCGGATCTGTTGTGACTTTGGTTGCTCTGGCAGCCCCCAGGTCTTGTTTCTTACAGAGGGACGTGCTGTTTGCCACCCAAAGAGGATGGTGGGGCTAATGACCTCCAGACCTCTGCTCCAGCCACTGTGTCTGTGATCTTAATTCAATGCAATTGCCAGTGAACCTGGGACTGGCTACTGCAGTTTATGCTGCTGGCACCTGCAACTTCTTAAAATCTGTGCTTTCTAGCCTGCAGATCTGAGCATTGTTTCACATGTGTGGTTCCTTACTCAGACGCTTTTTAGGCTCAGTTTTTTCTCTGAGAAATTATTTCAGGGCAGCAGCAGTCTTGTCTTGAGCATCTCATTTCAATGGGGTTTTTGTTCACTGAGGAGACAAACCTTGTATGGATTTAGTAGGGAGCCATAGTTCTCTCATAAAACTTCTAGATCTGAATGACTGTTAAGTACAGAAGTAGTATGTTTTGGACCTGCAATAAAACATAGGGAGTGCACTGGATTAAAGATCTTACGTATCTATATACTACTGCAAGTGTATATTAGAAATACAAAATGGAAATTTTACCTGTTTTTAGGAAGTTTTAGTAAGAGCTAGCTTTAGTAGCTGCAGGTCATTTGGCTCTAAGTGTATTTCTTCATAGGAAGAGCCAAAATACAGACAATTGTCTCCTGAAGCTATGAGTGTTCTCTGGCATGGCGTTGCTGAGCAAGAGAATTCTTAGATCTTGGAATTTTTGACGGAAGGAAAAGTTTGGCTGGGAAAGTCCGACTTCTACATAAAATACGTTTTTAGTGTTAAAATGAAATAATTATCTGTTATTGGTGCCATTGTTATGGCCATCCGTTAAAAGTATAAGCACTGGAAATTGTTCCTTCTGTGCCTGAGTTGAAACTTTTGAGATAGAGAAATTAGCCTGGACTATGGGGGTACTGTGATTATTCAGGATTTGTAAGCTTGCTTAAACTTGTGTTTGTATTTCTGGCAGTTTGGAAAAATTGGTTTGCCTTCGTGAATGTACTTCTGGCTTCAGGGGTCAAACTTGCGAAACTGAGCATGAGTAACTTGAACAGTGCTTGTTTAGTCTATTTGTGCTGCTAGGGTTGAGATTGTAATTACATGTTCAATCCAGTGTGCCCTTCTGGAAAGGTATGTGTTGCAGTTCTGCGCGAGTCCAAACAAGTATTTGTATTCAGCTATCTGCATTCCTTCAGCCAGTGTGCAGTCTTTAAAAATTAGAGACTTAAATACGCTTACCACATGAAATTAAGTAGCACAGTTAGTCTCCTCATTTGTAACAGAATATATTTAGAAATCATGTTTATAAATGTTTTGTGCATGTTTCTGTAATAGAGGAAAGTGTGAAGTATGTACTGATGTTATTTGAATTTGTTATTTGTAATTCATTACTATCTCTCAGTGGGAGGTTACTCAGGGATGTAGCAGAGTAGCTTCTGAAGTCCTTTTATTTCTGTTGTCCTCTGAAGATGGGACAGAAATCTTCCAAGCATGGGATAGATGGTGCTTTTTTCTATTTCCCATGCAGAATATCAGTGTTGCTGTCCTGCTCTCCTCTGCAGAAGCTAAGGGCATGCAAGTAAGGAGGGAGCTGGGAGCTCACACCAGTCTAACTATGGTTTTTTCAGTGTAGTTCTTAATGTAGGCGAGGTAGCTCTTAAGATGCTGCATGTTGTTTAAGAAGATGGGAGTCTGATTTTTCTAAAATCTGCTTGGCAGTGTGGGATAACAGTTTTCTCAATCTGAGTCCATCTGTGGGTAAATTTGGTAGTGGTTGTAAAATAAAGTGGACATTGAGGCACGATTTGAGTGTGTTAAAACTTTATGAAAGTCTAAAGCAGCGCTGCTATAGGATGTATGGGGAGGAAAGTAACTGGGGCTTCTCACCTGGGTAAGATGTGAAAAGCTAATAGCTTGTGCTTCTTAAAATTTGACATTGATCTTCAGTGTGGGGAGACTTGTGAGACACAACCCCCATCCTGAGCACAAAAATGTAAATGCAGGCGCAGACACCTTAATTATGTTGGTTATGGACTTTGTGTGTTCATAACATTGTTTCTGATGTTAAACACAAGGGTGCTCTTCCTCTTCACAAACCCTGTGCCTCTGCTGTATGAGATACAACTTTCCTTACTAGCTGTAGACTGCAATGATTTAAATTTTTTTTCTGCTGCGTATTCACTGACCAGCTACACCTAATGCTTCTTAAATGAAGCTTGGATAAAAATGTGCTCAATTAATAGATTACTGGGTGGTTAAATTGTGAGCTGTGGGCCAAGCCTTAGTCCTAGTCCTTGCTTGGATTTTCACCTGTAATTTCTTATGGTTCTTTTGAGTTCTGTCTTGCGCATTTTTGAGCTGTCTGTTCTGTGTGTGATAGGCTTAGATAAATCCTAAATTGCAGTGTTGATGGTAACAAACAGCTATTGTACTCTCCTCTCCAGAATGAATGTCTGCTGTGTTCTGTAATTACTCCGGGGTAAAAGAGGACACTTGAGTTCTTAAAGTAAGCTATTTTCTGCTGCTTTCCTGGGTAGCAGTCATCTAGGCTGTAGAGAGTGTTTATGCTGTCACTTCATGCAGAAGAGCATGATACTGGTTTATTCCAGTCTACTCTTGCCCCTTTGTCTAGCAGAGTCCTTCAAGTAATGGGAGCTCATGCAAGTTTGTTTTATTGCTGGTTTGGAGAAGGTTTGTGAGGTGAAAAATGGTGTGTAGCATTGCCAATAAGAAAGCTATATTTTAACTCCTTCTGTGGCTGGGACTGACTGAATATGTGTTTTTGTCTGAATGATTCTGTCCCTTTGTCACTAGTGGGTGGTTTCATGTGGAAAAGTTCTATACTTCTCTGAAGTATAGAAAAGTTCTATACTTCTCTGAAGTCTGGGCATCCAGACTTCAGGCTCCCAATCATCAGTGGGTGTTGCTAGTCACTTTTTTGCTCAGTAACTGGGCAACATCATGATGGATATGTCTTCCCAGAATCAGTTGGGATGTTCAATCCATGCATTCCTTTGGTACCTTAAATCTTGGCCGTTCATTTGTGTAGTACTTGGAGCTGCAAGAGAGCATGTGGTGTGGGGAAAGGGGAGAACAGTTCTTGATAGCATTTGCAACAGCGATGTATAGGTGGGAATTTGGTTTTCTCTGCTTTGCTTCTGTGGCTTCCTTCCTGAGTTGTTACTGCTTGCAAGAACTAATGAGCGTGCATATGGTATGATGGATGCCTTACACAGACCAAAATGAATATTTCATCGCACCTCCCAAAAGATAATGTGTAGTCTGCTAAGCAGCTTTTTTTACAGCAGCTCAGCTTCCTGAAAATATCACAGCTTCCAAGTATTTTTCTCTTTGAAGAAGAGAGGGCTTGGGCTTCAGACTGAAGTGGAGAAAGTGGTGTAATCTAGTTCTTGCTCACCAACCTGGGTGGTCAGAGGTGAGCTGTAGATCTGATTTTATAATGATGCTTAGTTACTGGGGTTCTCTAACTGTATTTTTTAGATTTTTGATGGTAGTTATTTGCAGGCTTTGGCAACCTAGCAGCTAGCTTAGAGGTAAAAAATGTCTTCTGATAAGAGTGCTGAATGGGAATTTTTTTTTTTTTTTGTTAGTTTGCTTGTTTGTTAGGAGGTGTGGGGTTCTTTTGGTTTTGTTTGTTTCTTTTTCTCCCAATCCTGGAATGTTCCTGGAAATAACATCTTTCTCATCAGACTCCTTTGTGACAGGATGAGAACCTGAGGGTGCACTCCCTGGCTGTTGTCTCTAATCGCAGCAGCACTGAAGTGCTGATTAGTTAGCCTGAGAAGTTACTGACTATAGGGCTGGAAATCCTGTTCCTTGAGAAATTGATGCAGTTTCAGCAAAGGTTTGAAAGAACTTTTGGTGTTCACTAGTGTATTTTCTTCTGCTTGCTTCTCCAAGAGGGGAAATATGAGGTTTGACAAGAGCAGTAGCTGATTTTTCATACATGGGTCCCTGCTTTTTCCAGACATCCAAGTGCAGGGAAGCATGATTGCTCTCATGAGGGTGCTGACAGGAGCAGGCGCTGTAGAGTGTTCTCCATATCACTGAGCACTGTGAAAGAGCTGTGATGGAGGTGCTGTGCTGGACAAGGTCTAGTCCCTTTCCATGGGCTGGCACTGTGGAGTTGCTCCAAGTCCCTTCTGAGACGAGGGTTGGGTATTACATTAGGCAGTTCTGATCCCTCCTGTAGAGATTAAGCTACACAGCTTTTTGTGATCAGTGTTAGAGGCAGCTGAGGTGTCATAGTGGTGTATTTGAGCTGCAGTTGCTGTCTCTAAAGACGCTTCTGCTTTTATTTTACGTAGTCAAAGGCTGACCCTCTCTTTTAAGGTGTATGATTCATACCTACTTTTTTCTGTTTTGATTTTGTCCTGTAAACTAAAAAAAGGAATGGAGGAGGCTTTTTAATAAAACACAGACCACGATATCTGGATTTACATCCTCTGCAGCAAATAGCTAAGATGGCAAAGAAAGAAGGTGGGGTCTTTGAAGCAATTAAAGGACTAAAATTTTTCCATTTTATGGCTTGCACAGTAAAGTCAAAACTGGCAGTGATTGTGCATTTGTTTGCTTTGTCAGACAGCTTTCCTCTTTAAGAGATAGCAATGCAGTTGCTGCTAAGGTGGCCAGCCTGTAATGGACTTACATTTTTCCATACAGAGTATCTGCTTTATTCTGGATTATTTTTATAAAACCTCAAGAAAAAATATTTAAACTACTTTCAGGAAAGATTGAAGCGATTAATTTGTCTTCCTGTGGAAGAGGTAGGGCTGTATGTGTTTTTGGTGAGGGGAGGAGTGTTAACGGCTTTCGCACTTTGGTATTCTGATGAAATAAAAGTTTGTGAGGCAGTGTGTATTTTACTCTTTCAGTGAAAATCTAAAACTTCTGTATCACTTTGCAAGTAACTGAAAATCTTACTGTATGTGTAATTGGTGGAAATGTAGTTTATAAACTGTATTCTTGGAAGATAGCAGCTGTGTCAAACATGGAGCTCCTGGCCCCCCTGAGCTGCAATAAGGATTTAGACTGCATATAGGATACAAAAATGCTATATATATAACATGCCAGTGAAAACAAGGATATCCTTTTCCTTTACTATTTTTCTTTTGCTTTTCAAAGGCAATATTTGGGGTTTCAAGTCTTGAGTTGCTGGCAGAAGGGAATGAGAAACCATCTTGGTATTGCCCCTAAATTTGAGGCTTTTTAGATATCCATTTTATTCCTGTGATGGTGTTCCACTGTCAGAGTGTTTGGAAGGTTGTAGATCTTCATTTCTCAAAGGTCTATGTCCTATCCCTGTATTTCCATCTTTATTTGAGCATTCAGCAAAGGCTTTGAGGTGTAACCAGCTTCCTTGCATGACATGTCTCCAGTGCTCTGTTTTGCCCATATTGGAATCTCATTAACTTTCATGCAGGTTTAGGAAATTATTTATGCTCGTGAAGGCTTCAGGTGCCACTGATAAACTCTTTCTCATGCTTCAGCTGTTGGACTTTGTGTAGACTAAGGGAGATTTTGTCCTAAAACGAGAGGAGGAGTTGCTGCATGATTTCTGGCTGAACACTTAATGCAGTCTTACAAAATGAGTGAGCTTGAAGTGTGTTTATTGTGGAAGAGGGTCCCTTGGTGTTTATTATTAAAGACAGATTTTAGTCTAGTTTTCTTTGCTGCAAAAAAAGAAAGTCACTTGCAGGCTTCAGAAGAATGATTTTTTTTTTTGAACAAGATTTTTTTCTAAGCTAGACAGTTTCAGGCTATTCTTGGTTTTTTATTGCTTCTGGTGTTTGAAATGAGACCTTTCATTTGTAGCTAAAAAATCTATTGTAGGGGTTTTTAGAGTGTGAAAGGGCTTGAGATTTGGAAGAAGAGGAATTGTCTCACTGTCTCAAATCTTTCAGGCAAATTGAAAAATACAGGCAGGGAGCAGTTGATTCCAGCCCTCTATAAGACAGGGGGGGCTGATGAAGTTACAGTGTGGGGTTTTTTTGTGTTGTGTATAGTGTACTACTCAGCAGAACTTCCAGAAGTAGTTTTCTTTGTACACAAACCTGGGAAAGCACTAATGTCTGAACCAGAGTGAGAGTGGATTACACTTCAGAATGTAACTGCACTTGCTCTGACACATGAAATGAATAGATTGTGTGGTTCTGGCCTTGTTAAATAATTGTGTGGTTTCTCTCCAAGTATAGCTGCTTAAATTAAAAATAGAATAGGATTGCATTGAGAAATTTAGTAATGAAATAATGAAAAAGAGAAGGAATGCAGGGAAAAATCACTCTTTTCAGCTTCTCTGCAGCTCTTCAGTGAGAAAGAATGGTATTCTATGTCCCTGGGAATTCTTACTAGTGTGTGCTCTTGCTAAGTTAGCAGTCAAAGAATAATGGGGAATTCTTGTAATTGGTACCTTTCCTATTTAGGCTTACAAAGACTGGTGACAGGTTTTTAAATTAAATTGCAAACCCACGTCTGAATGTTTTTAAAGAACTTGTTAGTACCACAGGCTGCTGGAATACTGGTTTCTCTTGTAAAGATGAAGTTTTGCCAACAATGATGTATTGACTGCTATGCAGAGAGTCCTTAAGATTTTGTTTTATGAGGAAGGTGAGAGAAACTTGGATAGATCTCAGCAAAATCTTTATCAGGGAGTGGAGAAAATCTGAGAGAATTCTTCCTAATTTGCTCCCTGTTGTTAGATTTAAGATCAGTTTTCCTTCTGTACCAAATAGTTGTTTCAGCTTTTGTTATGACACAATATGAAGAGCGGATTTTGCTGAACTTGCCAACATAACTAAGCCAATATTGGTCAAATTCTTAAGCTGCTTCTTATTTAATTTTCTGTTGCTTACTGGGAGACCACTGTGATACTGAGAAGGAAAAAACTGTAGTGAGCTGACCAGGATTAGAGAGTTGAAAGAGTAACTTTTTACAGGCCTGAAAATGTTTGGACTTAAAAGATATATACTTGATATTCCTTTTTCACTTTGCAATTATATTTCACTTACAGAATATGAAAATATGTCAGAGCTTGCTTGTTGTTCTGGTCAAACTATGCTTTAGTCCGAGAAAGTACATTAATGTGTTTTAATTTCTGAAATTTTGAACTACTTTGGTAAGGCAGAGAAGTATTGTGAAACTAGAAGATTATGGTTGCTAGTCCTCTTCCAGTTGTACATGGAACTTTTCAGACATGTCTAGAGATGGTTTCTTCTCATTCAAGCCATAGAGCTCATACATAAGCTTTGTGCAGGTGAGATTTTCTCTTCTCATTTCAGAGGTTTTGTTTTTCCTATGTGCCTCTTCATTCTAATGGTTTCTTCTCATTCAAGCCATAGAGCTCATACATAAGCTTTGTGGAGGTGAGATTTTCTCTTCTCATTTCACGAGGTTTTGGTTTTCCTATGTGCCTCTTCATTCTGTGTTCAGCCCAGCCATCTTTTGCTGAAACTGTGTACATGTTGCCAAACAATAGCTCAAAGCAGATGACAAGAGGTGAGAGAGACCTTTTCTTGCTTTGAATTATTCAGTAGTGGCCTCTAGTTGACATTTCTAATATTAAGCTTTCATAGAGGCTTCTGTCCCTTGGTAATCTGTCTGGATTGCTTGATTAGTCGACAGTATTTTTTTCATGGAAGTAATAAAATAATTTAGTAGGAAACCCTGTGCATCCTTCTGTAAAAGGCTTCAGTCTGAATATCACCTACTTGCTCTGAAAGGTAAGATAACACATAGACACATACCAAACACTATTGGTATTTACTGGCTAGGGAGAATCTTCATTGACCCACACCCCTCCTAGGGCAGTTTTCATCTGGGATCCTGGAGAAGCAAAGTTTCAATGACTTGTACAGAAATCCCTCTTAGTGAGCAGCAGGCTGATTGCCATTACCCCCAGCGCTTCCTCTTCAGGGCTTGGTTGGTTGGCTTTTTGGCAAATAGGAGATGTGATTCTCTTTGTGTGGATTTGTGTGTGTGTTTGCACTTTTGAGTTGAGAGGTGTATCATCATGGGCAATGCTGAAGGGAAGAAACAAACTCTTCCTTCATAATGCCATCAGCCCTCTGGGAAACCATTGCTGATATGTCAGAACAGCTTTTACTGAAGGAAAAGCGTAATAAAGACACGTCGGTATTGGAGCACTGCAGCTGACTTTGTGTCTAACTTGCTTATTAATACATACAGCTTGACTTTATCTGTTGTAAATAATAAACCATGTTAGAAAAATAGCAAGAGTCTCAAGTCAAACTTTGTTCTGTAAGATGATCAGTGTTCTTTAGTGCAAAGGTGCTGTTCTGGTAGCAGATGGGGGAAACAAAGGTCGACAGTCATAGCTGGAAGACAAGGATAACTTCTGGTGTTTCTCTCATAGCAGCTGGGACTCTAGAAAGCAGGAACACTGCAATGAAGGGTATGGAATGAAACAGACAGAAAAGATGAAAGGGAAAATATGCCTAAGCATACAAATTGCTGAGAGCTGCCACCTTTTTTTTCCTCTGTTTTTTTTTCTTTTCCTCTACTCGCACTAAATGTACACAATTTCCATAGCACGGGAACAACGCAGGCTGTGAAAGCAACTGTTACTATTTCAAGGCAGTATTTATTGAAAATGTTTTAATTTAGCTTGTTATTTGTCTCACCTAAGTTGCAGTATTTTACTTGATGAGTAAAACAGATAAAGGCTTTCTTCTCTTGTTCTGGAGACAATGAAAGTAAATGTTACTTATTTTCAATTCTGTCATCCTCGAGGGAAGTAGTCTGGTGTGCAGTGCTTTAAGCACTGTGTGTGATACCCCTCTAAATACTCCTTCAATAGCTGCTAGCAGAACAGTCTGATGCAGGTGAGGAAATTCTGCCGTGGAGACTGCAGTTTAAAACGGACCAGCCGAAGTCTGCTGCTGAAGGAACTCTTGCTATTTCTGTCAGCAGAGACTTTGCACTGTCAGGGTATCTTACAAAGCCTGAGCCACATCAAAGCTTTAAATCAGTTGGTAAAAGCTCTAGTGCTACATCAGTACTGCAGAGCCTCGTCAACTCAGTCATATGCAATACAATTGCCATCTTAATGTGTGTTGGAGTGTCATCTTCATAGACTTGAAGGTGTTTTTTCAATAACAGCATATTTTACATTTTTTAAAAGAAAATTTCATTTTAAATGTGCAGTGTTACCCAGAACTAGGCTTTGCTACTTTGTTTTCCAGTTTCCTGTTTCTGCCCTGCAAATGAATTATAGAGGTGCAAGAACTGCAGAAACAGACTTGCATGTAAATTGACACCAGAAAGAAACCAAGGCTGTCATCGAGTCCTGAGATGCCCAAGTTTCATCCAATTATGACATAAGTTGTACTAAAAATACCACTGTTGTAGTCACACTTGGAAAACTGAAACACTTGGAGAACTGAAAGGGAAGGATTTTTTTTTTTTTTGGAGACATGTGCATTGTGACTGTCCACCTTTTGCAAGCAAGCATAGAAGACTTTCTGTGCACATATCAGGCTTGTAATGACAAGGAAGTAGTTTGTTGAATTTATGCTTTATTTGTGGTAGAGATGCAGTGACTGCAGGCAAGAGAGTGTCTTTGTAGTTAGCTTCATAGAAACAGAGTGGATTTATATCCTCATTTTTTATCGAGGAGCTTACTGAGTTACTTGAACAGCAGGCTTTTAGCAGTTACTTGTTTCTTGATTTCTAGATCTTTCTTTTTAATTGTACTTTGGCAAATCAAGATACCATTTATAGCATTTCTTAAGACAGTGGGAGTAGTAAAACGTCGCTGTCTGAAGGAAGGAGCTGAGCAATGAGAGATGATGAGATCCTGCTTCTGCCACTGACTCACTGTGGCCCGGGGCAAGGCTGTCTCCCTTAACTGTCTGCAGAATGATGATGATACTTGTCTTGTGGTGGTAATTGGGAGCATGTGAGACACTGAATGTGATACTGGAGAAATGAAGTGTTCTGTACATATAAGGAGTAAGTAAGGCAGACGCTGCTAACTAGAAGATAAAATAATTTTGTCTCATTTTCACAGAAAGATCCCCTGTGTTCTAAGGTTTGTGCTTTACACAGGTAAACGCCATTTTTCAGTGTGAATGTTCTCTTGCAGAGTGGAATATTCTTCCAGCCTTTCTTTTCTAATTATGTGCTCATGTTAAGTTTTAGCTGATAGTTTCAAAAATTTTGAAGGCCTAACTGATATCGCCTCAACATCTTAACCACTACTCAATGCAGCATGGAAGTTTTTTGATATGACAGTGATATTTGCAAGTCCAGTAACTTCTGCTGATACTTAGCAGAGCTTGTGAGCAAGCTCGAGCTCATGAGCTCTCATTGAATACAGTAAGACAGTTGTATAACAGGAGATGACAGCTATAGTGCGTGTGAAAGGAAGGAACCATATGCCGCTTGTGAGGCCTGGTGAGAAGAACTTTACTAATTTCTTCATGTCCTCTTGACATCTGGGAAGTAGGAAACTCCTTCCTTGTTGTTGCTCTTAGTATTGACAGAGTTGATCTAGAATATCTTTGGGTGGGTGCAGCTTTGACAATTTTCATTATAATGCTCTGACTGGAAATGAAAATTAATGTTTTAAAAACCTTTTTTTCAGGGAAGCACGTAACTGATGACAGACAGTTGTCCACACCAGCTTCATAATATATTCCTAACATGAGTTCAACTTCCAGAACCTAAAAAAAATCAGTTTATTTTTGCTAAGGTCTCTTCCTTAGCAAATTGAGAAAGTTGTAGTTGTTGGGTAAAAATCTTGTTTTCTGAGAAGAATGAATTTGGAATATGACTGAGGTTGGAGGGTACAAAAACAGTAACTGCAAAGTAGTAGCACTTTTTCTAGCAATTAATTTGTTAGTTGTGTTATACATGAAGATTCAAGGCATGTTCTTCACAGGAATGTGGAGGCATTCAGAGGAACGATGTCCTTGAAAAAAGTGAGCTGTTTGGGACAAGCATGTGTTTTGTGTGTGCATGTGTGCCTTTTATAATGGCTTTTTTTTTTTTTTGGTGGTGTATGTTTGCTGCTTGTATTTAGGTATCACCTGACATGGTGGATTCCTGTGCTATGATGAAGATTTCTAGGTGCTACAAAGTTAAGTAAATATACTCAGAATACAGTTAAAGCAGATGGCTTAGATGAGAGCTGTTGAGAACAAAGGACACATCAACAATGTGGTGACAACATGGTGGAGAAATATCTTTAATCATACCTTGCTGGCACATGGCCTTTTCCCTTTTTTTTTTGCTTCTCTAAAGGGATCAGAAGGGTTCTGAGCTGGTCTGCAATGACTCTCTTGAAGTCACTTTGTTCTCTGGGATTCTGCACGTAGAAAATCCATCTCTGTTGACCTTGCTTTCAGAGTCACAGCAGTTTTCAGGAATGGCCTATTCATGTGAAGAAAATCATTGGAGTTTATTCCCTGTGGCAAAGAGTGTTGTTTGGTAGGTTCAGAAAACGCAGTGCAAAGGTGTGATACTACCTTGAGCTCTTTTGTGTTTCTTTTCTGTTGCTGGCCTTCTTGCATACTCTTAACTTGCAGTATACTTCATATAAGAAGAGGAGACTGAACATAAGTTCCGTGATGGTAAGGGAAGGCAATATATTAATTTTGAATTAAAGTTACAGGGAATGTTCTGTGATTCTAAAGGCACCATCAGCACTAATTGTGCATTGTCTGGGTTACCTGGCTCTGTTGCTGTGTTTTGCTCTGCTAAGGCTAGTTTGTTTGTTTTCTAAAATTCAGGACAAAAAAAAAAAAAAGGTCTTTGTGGGACCCTGCCCCCTTAAGATGTCCTTAATTTTTAAAAAAACAAGGCACTATTTTGCTTATATCTGGAAGGGACAGGATTTGTTCTTGCAGAAGTCCAGTTTGGTATGCGAGCAGAGGGGGAGGGGGATACTGCTATATTTTGCTTCCTGGAGCAAGAAACAGAAAAGGGCACTGTATGCTGCTTAGATAATAACATTGATAAGAAGGTTAAGTCTTTCAAATTCTAACAACATATCTGTGTGTGTTATCTTGTCCAAAAAGATTTTCATCATCTTTTTTTTTTCTTTTTTTTTTTTTTTTTTTTTTTTTTTTTTTTTTAAAGAAAAAGGAAAGAGTGGGAAACATTAAGAATGGGTACCAGCTTTTTCTTCAGGTGGAATATTAATTTTAAATCTGAGTTTAGGGAAAAAAAAAATCTTCAAGTGCAATATCAAAATCAGCCATGCGTGTAGGACTGATACCACAAATTTCCAAATTTCAGAATGGCTCCAAGTGATATCTGTCTACTGTTTTCATTAATGGTATAGATTCCTGAGAGGAAATGTTTATTAGCAAAGTACATCTGGTTTCTTGTTCTGAAGTTTTTAAAAGAACTGAAGGATTTGGTGTTGAGGCATTACACAGCTGGGAGGATGCACTCCTCCAGAAGTCAATCTTTTTAGCATGTGTGGAAATCATTGTAGCAACTTCAACTGTTACTTTGGTTGATAATGGTTTAGATTGAGATTTTTTTTTTTTTTTTGAGACCCTAGCCTTTGAAGAGTGCAGAATGCCTAGACTTGACACCAGATTTGGTGTAACAAAACCACATATGTTTTCAGCTCCCTGCTGATCAGTGAGGTTCTCTGCCATGAACCTCCAAGAACAAATGATCAATTGCATGGTGAAAGGAACTTCCTATGAGCTAGTCCAGCTTCTTGCTTAAGCTTTACAAGTCCTTTACATGAAGTTTTGTTTGGAAAGTCTTTCTGTTTTAGAAAAGTTTCTAGCACCCAATCAAAACTGCAGTGTGTGTGTGTGTAAAAAGTACTCCTGTGTCCTGCAGGATTCTTGAGAGGACTTTTAAGCTATATTACCGTTAAGAAAGCACTTATTTTGCTTTGTCTTGTAGTCTAACATGTTTAATTTCAGCTTTTTTCATTGTCTGTTGTTACATATTTCTCAGACTGGAATTCTTGAAATTTTCATCTAGGAGAGAGGAGACTTGAATACTGAATTGCCCCTTTTGATTGACTAAATACATCACTGTTCATAGATTTCACTTAAAGATTGATCTTCGATCTTTTTAATTGTTTTTCCCTTTTATCAGATCTCATTTTAGTCTTTGAACTGTGGGTTTCAGAGGTGGCTTTTTATTTTACTAGGAGTTGTATCAGTACTACAACATTATTAATCCTATTTACTATTGTCTATTTATATTCTCAAAGATTAAGTCAGCCCTTTTGACCTAGCAGCATGGAGCTTTTCTGACTCAGGTCAACAGGAAAACAGACTAGAGTCATATGTTTAAAATTGCTATACAAGGATGTAAAATCTGACCTGTTGTCAAGACCACCATGTGTGTCTTGGGTTAGTACATGCTGAATGTATTTTTTGTTGTTGTTGTGGGGGTTTTTTATTTGTTTGTTTTCCCCAGCTGCACAGAAGTAAAAGGAGGTCGTTCGAAATTAAATGGCTTCAAAATATTTCACATACTGTCTGATGGCTAGCCATTCCCACTTAGCCAAAGAGATCTGAATTTCATCTAGGCCTGATAATAGTTTCCTGGAAGCCAGGGTCTGTTACTTTTGGAGAATTACGGTTTTCAACTACTTGTAAATGTATCCTGTGAGAAACAAGTTTAATTTTTTTCCCCTCCCCTCCTTTCACAGCTGCCGCCGGATTAGATGTTCCACTGGCGCCACATGACTTTCTTTGGCTGCACTCTCTTTAAGAGGAGTCTTTATAGCATCACTTGCCTTACATCTCTTTGTGGATGTACGGTGATGTTCCACTTAAAACACCACCCACAAAACTGACAGTCACCAATCAAGGTAGTGGCAGTAGTTGCTGGGAAGGAAATCACTTACCAGTTAATGAGATGCAGTTGCAGCTCTCCTTGGTACCCTGGCCTCTGATGCCTGTCATAGGTGTCAGCTGGTTTGCTGCCTGAACCTGCAGGATCACTCGTGGCTCCTTTGCACATTGGCTGCTGCATGGATTCATCCTCTGCAGCTCATCTCGTGCGCTGTGTGTTGATGACCAGGCCTTCTGCTATTTGCTGCTCCCTCTGATTTCTGTTACACTCGCCACTGAAAGCATCCCTACTGGCTCTCAGGAGACTTGGCCCACCTTGAGCCTTCTGCATCTTTTATGGCCTGCTGACCAGTTGATTTCATAGTATTTCACTGCACAGTGAAGAAGCTATCAAAAGCTTGCCAGAAGTCTTTAGCAGAATTACCATTTTCAACTGCTTGCAAAAGATCTGTGTTTCTGGAGGGATGAGTTTACATCTGTTTTGGTTAAAAACAAGTTGCTTTGGTATGAATGGACTTATTTTACCATCTCATAAAACAGTATGTTGAAAGACTGTTTTTCAGCCTAGAAGGCCTTAAATACCTAGTTCACTTAAGAAAAAGGCATGGCTTTCCTCCAGTGCTGATTTTTTATTTTCTTTTTTTTCATTTATGCTAATTCAGTAGCCTTGATAGAACAAATAGGTGTAGGATGGGAATGAGGTGGAGAAACCTTCAGAGTAAAGATTTTTGTTTTTGGAGTCAAGGTGGTGGTGGTTTTGTTGATTTTTTTTTTTTTCTTACGTGTTTTGTTTGGTTGGTTTTTTTAAGCTTCAAAGTGTAAGCTGACTTTTTCAATAACCAGAGTTAGGAATTTAGCTTTGCCTATCTGTTAAAAACAATAAAATTGGTACATAGGCAAGCTGGCATTTAATAACATATTGTGCAGGAGCACTTGTGAATAATTGGATTGGGTTCCTGCAGTGCTAGGCATTGTACAAAATAGTAATTCCTGCCCTTGAGATCTCTGTATAGGCAGGACAAAACCAAAGCAGTACAAGCAAGTGTAAACAAGCAGAGTGACAAGCATAGTGAGGCAGGTGCGTTTGTTTGTTAGGCAGCTGTGTTGCTTTCTGGTCTTGATTAAGTATGGATTAATGTAATGGAAGGAAGTGAAGGCGAGTTGCAGGGAAGCAGGAGGGAAAGGTGGGAGTAGTGTTGCAGTCAGCTATGGAGAAGCTGGATTTAGAAGTAGTGGGGGAGAAATCATGTCTGGCATTAAGAACCAAGCCAGTTGCATCTCAGTCTATTAGAGGGAGGGCTGGAGGAGGAAGAGGAGTAAGGATGGGGCTGGCTCACACGGCCAGCAGCGTCCTTGCAGTCTGAAATGACTGCACCATGAGATACATTCCTTCTGTCCTTTGGACTGTGAGAGCTGCTTCCCCAGCTTTGTTTACTCTTCACTGTGAACTGTGGCAATAAAAATATTTACAGTAATTAGAAAAACTAATCCTTTATGAGAAGCAGAGGCAGTGATTATACCAATTACAAGTTGTCCTTATGTACTTCCTAGTGTGATGAAAAGCAATTGTTTATCTGTGTGGTTCTCCCTCACCCTTTCTTCATTCCCCTTGTTCTTTGGTATTTGAAAAACAAACATTTTCTCCCCTGCCTCTTTTACAAATGGCTGCTTAGTAACAAGGATGTTTCTGAAGATCTTGCTTTAACTGAGAAAAGTTGATCAATACGCAGTGTGGAAGGCTGTGAAATTGAATTTTCTGTCACTCCTGGCTTGACATCTTGCTCCCACATTGCCAGCAATGAACCTGGAAGTACCAGTGCTCTGTAGGACATGAGATTCCCCTGAGGTCTTTCCTGTTTTAAGGGGCCTAAAGCTGAATCACAGTTGTCCCTCATGTGGTGCCTGTGAATCATTATAGCTTTCCTAATGATGGAACACTGGTCTCCTGTGGTCTGCTTTAATAAGATGAGTCACTGAAATGTTGTTTAACTGCTTTGAAATGTCTTAAGGTAATTTTCTTATTTAAGTTATTTATTCTAAAAGTGATGCTCGTATTCATTATCTGTTACTTACAATATATCTAGTTCTACTGCATCCCTTCCTGTAGATGGTGATGGTGTGAACTTCAGAGGACAGATTTTCCCTGGTGTTCGAGGGCAAAGGTGATTATCTTGTCTCCAAAGAGGAGCTTTCTTCAAAGGTTCTGGGTTGATTTTAGTGTAGGTAATTACAGTGAGGTAATTAAATGTTTTCATCTTTGAAATGGCTGAGTAAATACCTGGTCCATACTCTATTGCTTCAGAGAGGAATACCTTTTCTTATTTAGTGTGGTGGATGGAGCAGGCTGCTATGTAACCTCACAGTCCTGTGATTCCTGTGTCTTGAATGCTGTTTTTGTTGCACTGTCTCTCCTTGATCAGTGGTGGAAGAAGGCTCTTTGAAGCACTCTGTAATGGTCAAAATAATGCTATAGGTAGCAGCTTAGCACTGAGAAGAAGGGGTCTTAGCTATCAAAGCTGTCAGTCTCAGAGCCTCAGGTAGTTTTTGGATTTTCTTGTATTTCTCATGCTCATGCTTTAGTTTGGGAGGGCAGGAGATACGAACAGTGGGTAAGTACATCATCACATGGGAGGATTTTGTGGATGGATGGTAGCTTTGGAGAAAGTACCAAATGGGGTTCACCTCCTCCTTGCAGCAGAGGAGTGAAGCTGTGGCTCTGCTGAAGCAGGATTGCTGCAGGGAAGAAAGGGTGTTGAAGTCAATGCTGTAGGACTCCAGTGCATGGAGGATACCTGAGCCTCCAGCAGGGAAAACACTGCTAAGCCTGGTAACAGTGGTTTTGCTTTTCTTCACTCTCTTTTTTGTAGACCAGTCTATGCCCCTCAGAAGAAGCTACCAGGATGTAATTGGCCCAAGACTAACTGCAACTGTAAAGCAATCTCTGGTGTGTTGTGCTATTGGCACTAAGCTAAATATTAAAAAAGGAACTTAACCAAGAATGGGATATTCCACCAGGGAGCTGTGGCTGTTCCATCTGACTCTTCAAATTAACTCTAGAGCTCAGATATGAAGTTTGAGAGCAAGCTGCCTGGGGGCTCAAACAATAAATAGCAAATTGAGAAGTGGTATTTTAAGAATTTTGCAAGTGTAGGGGGGGTGAGTGATTCATGTGCTTAAGGCATGCTAGTATGGATGAAAGTCTAGTTTTTCTGTGGATAGTAGTTTTCATGTGTTTTTGTTATTGTTGGTTTTGTTTTGTTTAAAACTTTGTGACACCTTGTCACTTGATTTTGAGACATTTTAAAGTTTTTATCTGCATTCGGTGAATTTTCTGCATAATCCCAGCCATTTGTTAAAGTAGTTATTTAAGTGAAAGAGTAAGCCCTCACGATGAGTTTGAGGATACCTTGTCATAAGTTTTGTAGCCTTTGTGGAACATAAGGAGCACTTCTTCCAGATGCTGGAACAAGAATTTGCAAGAAATAGTAACAGAAAAAGCAGCAAACATGATGAATTGGAATAATACTTGCATTCACTTATTTGTATGTAACTTTGGAAGCTTATCCTTCATGGCTTAAAAGGTTCTATGAACTGATTGATTTAGAAGTAGGTGATAAAAATTGTCATGGAAATTAAGTACTAATGAAGCCTTGAGGAATTCCTCTCTTGATATTCTCACCTTACTTTGTGTTCACCATTCTTGTCAATCAGTTTACAGAATCTTGTAAGAGATGTAAGGTAAGTTTCCAAAGTTTTTGGCATTCAGAAGGTTATATAGAAATAAGTGAATGCAAGCATTATTCCAATTCATCAGTTTGCTGCCTTTTCTGTTACTATTTCTTGCAAATACTACAGCTGCTCTGATGACAATAATAAAACTATTTTGGGGTTACAGGAAAAATAAGAAATTTAATATTTCTTTCTGCTCTTAGTCTTTTTCCCTTGTGAGAGGATTGCACAATATCACAGACACCTAGAATAATAAATGTCCAGAATGTGAAAACTGAAAACACTAGCAAACTTGTCATTGTTCCTTTTTCTTCTCTTGCACCTGGGGCCAAAACCGATGTTAGCTAAACAGAATTGCAGACTGTTTAGCTCGCAAGATATCTATTGTTTTGGGGGCTGCTAGGCAGTAAAATCCAACTGCTGCTTTTTTTCCTTGCTTCTGACAAGCTTAAAACTCTTTTCAAGTTATTTAAAATGAAAGCCAACCTGGAGGAAATGTATGAAAAAAAATGGATGAGGAAGGGCAGAGATGCCACTGCTGACCTTACAGGTGGAATGGAATGTGTCTGTTTACAGCAGCATAAAAATAACTCCACCAGGACATGTTGCCTGGCAGGAATAGCCACACGAGACTCTTGTCTTAGTTTATATAATTCTTACGTGAACTATACCAACTCACTCTGTTAATCAGTGCTTTTATTAATCCAGTAAAAACTGAAGTTGAAATATCTAGTATTTACTTGAAAGAGCCAAGTAAAGGTGTCAGACTTCTGTGAGAAGTGTCAGACTATGTGATGGAGATGCTAGACTGTAACACTCAGTTTCTATGACCTTGCTTTCCTGGCTGTTGCTGTTTTTCCTGCTGGTTAGTTAAAACAATAGCCCACTTTTCTGGCATAGCGTTTTCAAGGCACTAAACCTATGGGCAGGGAGCCTGTAGAGCATTCAGAAAGCAGGACATGAGCCCCTTTTAGCACATTCACGTAATGTAACTTTCTGCATTGCTGTTCATTTCATCACAGTGGCCTCTCAGCTCAGCAGCCTTTCTGCTTTAGAGAAAGGTTTGACACATATTTAAATCAGCATGCTCTGCTTCGTTTGTTTGGAAGGAATAATACAGAGATTTTTGTTGCCAAGGAATAAGAGACATGCATTGACATCAAGGTCTGCAGTGTGCTAGTGCTGCAACATTTGGTGATGCCTTGTTTCACAGGCAAGCAACTTGTTGAACAAGTTTTCCCAAATAAATGCAACTTAAAAGATAATGAAGACTTGTGGTCAATTTCTTCCTTTTTGAAACACTATCTGAAGTAGGTTTTGTGCTCCTCTTTTATGATCTAAACTGGTTTTGTGAAAGTGCTTGGGGGTTTCCCTAGCTGTAGCTTGGAGACCAGTATACACTTCATACATGCCCTAAGTGGTGTTTTGGCATGGGAAAGGTTCAGATTTAGCCCACATGGTTTGGGTATGTTACATTCAACTGGTTGTTACTCTTTACCTTTTCTGAGTTTGTTCCCAGATCTTAAAGATTGCTTCAGCTGTTGGTCTCTGACTTGGATGTTGACGTGCAAATGAACACGTGACTAATCCCATGTAGCTGTAGAACTTCTTGTCTGAGTGTTTTCCTGCTACATGTCCAGTTAGTGGAAAGTTCTCCTTTGTCTTCTGTGTTTCCACTGAAAACCACACATTGCCATTACTTCTGAAGACTGATTGAAGTGGTATAATTTTACACAGTGGGAGGGATGGAATGAAATTTTGTATAGTGATATGGTTAGTTTGGGAGTTTAGATCAAAAGTATTTGATTCATGAGCTTGCTGCCTGGCCTATTGTTATCTCTCTGAATTTTAACATGTGAAGGAAGTCACTTGCACTTAGCAGGTGTGGAAATTAAAAGGTGAGAAGGAGGTGGGCAAGGTATTGTAGTCTGAGAGGATTCACTGAGCAACAGTAGCTTAGAAAAACTAAAAAGAGAAGGCTGTTTTGTAGCAGGGTAATTTCATGGTCTGACGAACTGTGTGTTCCTACAAACAAGTGTACTGTCATGGCTGTGGGTGGTAAGGGAAAGAAATTGGAAATTAACTGCATAAGTGGGGGTAGAAGAGATGAGAATACCTTTGGAATAGTCCTGCTGCTGAACTGGTGACATGGTGTTAAGGAGCCATGGTCTGAGGAAGAACCCTAAGGGAATGTGCACTTTTGTATTCCGAGTGCAGAAGCAGTATGTGAGGTGGCTGTAGATGGAGTCAATTGACAGATTTTTTTTTTTAATATTATTTTGGCGGGGGACAGTGTTTGTTCGGTTTCAGTATTGCTAAAGTTAGATTGTCGAGGAACAATGTGCAGCTGGTTGCTGGGCATTGAATGGAGATTTCAGTCAGCAAAGGGAAGCAACTCAGGGAGCGATTCTTTGGGTTGTGAGAGAGAGGGAGGGGGAAATCATTGCAGAAGTGAGCTGGGGAGATTGTTTCACCATAAGATTGCTATTTGAACTGCTTGCATGGAAGAGAAAGAGCCAGAAATAAGTCACCTCTCTGCAGAGACCACATGACTCTGCTTGCCTGTACATAAAGACAAGTGGCTGCAGCAATTTGCAAAACTCATGTTAACACTTTTGAAGCTACTCTACTGAGACCTGGCTTACGTGCTTTACTGTTGAAGTACTATTAAAAGAGAGTATTCAGTGCTTCATCACTCCTGACATAACAGCCCCATAGCAGCAGCAGAGCGACCTAGAATGCCTAATGCAGCAGCAGCATAAACATACTCTTGTTTCCTCCTACAATGTGAAAAGTGTGTTGTTTTGAGTAACTAGCGTGCTTGCTGTTCTGTCTGCTCTGGCTGATGTTGAACACACCAAATGCTTATCTGTGCTAGAAGTTTTAAGAGTGGCTTCCCTGTATATTGCTTTAATGTGAAACTACTCATAGTATTAGTTGATGGCTTCAAAAGTTGTCTTCAAAAATGTTCTGAGCATGTCGGTTGTAAAATAACTTCTCCTCTTACTTTTAACTGTACTGTTAAAAAAAAATCAGGCTGCTACATTGATAAGTCATTATCAGACAAGGGGTTTTTAATCCTTCCTCCCCCACAGTGAAAGTTACTTTCAGTTCAAGGCAGATGGAATTGTGATTTATGCTGCAAGCTCTTGTATGGATGTGGAGAAATGCTGAAATAATCCTAAGCATACATGATCTATTGCAATTTTAATTAGAAAAAGGGAGACTTGGGAAAATTGACAGCTCTTAGAAATTAAATGGGCAAACTCAGCAGAGTACAAAAAGCAGTAAATTTGTATTTTTTTTGAGAGGCTGAAAATGTTTGTTGTAAATGTCAAAGGATGGATAACTCTTAAACACTAATTTGTTGACCGGATATTTTTATTTGATAAGTGGAGCAATAAAAGTCTAATTTTTATTTAACAAATTGTTTAATTTTTAAATTTAAAAGGTTATTTAGCATTTTAATTTATTACACCAAATAATTTATCCTGTAGTCAGTTTCACTGTATTATTTGTAAGCTTTCAGTTTAACTGACAAGACAGAATAAGGTTTTTCCTTTAAAGGATGTAGCATTGCAGTTCTCTTTATGTTGTTGCGAAGCTACTGATGAAAAAATTAAAAATTTTTTTGGCATTTCTTTTGGTTTGTGGTTTTTTTCTTTCTCCTATGTAACAAGGCTAACCCTTGTTACATCTTCTGGTGCCTTGATAGTTGTTCACAAAGCATACCTAACTTTCTCACCTTATGACTGGTACTGCTGTTTCTGCTCTTTGCCTCCATGTCATGCCACTGATTCTGGGTATATTAATATGGCTTCTGTAGGGTTACTTCTGTGTCTGTGTTCCTCACTAACAGCTGGGGAAGTTGAGTGAAGAAAGACGTCTATAATCTGTCACATGGCAGGTCTTTGGTAGGTAGGCTGAGAGAGGAGGAGTGCAGATTTGTGTCTTAATCCCCAGTTTAGTTTTAGACAGCGGAGTGAATTGCAGCTGAGAAGTACTTGTAGCTTTTCCCCCTCCCTGCTAAGTTGGTCCTGTTGTCCTGTACCCCTTGTGTGGTGTGGGTGTGAGCTTTAATGTCCTTTTGTTGCTTTAATAACAAAGCCTGAGAAATCGAAGAGATTAAGCATCTTCCAGCTGTCCTCTGATTGTGGAGTTTCACTGCTGGATTTAAGCTGTAAAAAGGGAACTGCAAGTTACAGGACTTGAGTGGATTTCATGTAGTTTAAAAACAGGACCTAAGTCTTTTCAGCCTGTAGCAATAATAATCTCTTTGTCATGAAGACCAATATTGAAGTTAAGCTGAAGTTGGTGTGAAATACCCAAGTTTCTGAGGAAGGATTTCAAAGGAACGGTAAATGGACAGGAGCAACTCGAACCAACAAAATTTTAGCTGCATTTGCTTCAGAGTAGCTTATTTCTCATTCAGCTGTGACATAAATAGGGATTGTATGTATTTGAATTTGTGTAGTCTCTGGCTGCAATAGGTGTTAACTCAAGTGAGATATTTGAAGAGCAATATTGTCATTTCTGCTCAGCTGAGAGTTCTGCTTCCTCTGCTGCAGAGAGGATCAGCTATTTCTGTGTGGGCAGTGTTTGCTGATGCCACATCTGAGGTGGCTCTGAAAATACTGAACATCAGCAGCCTTCAGCTTTTGAGGTTTTTTTTCCTTTTAAGGTGTTAAAGTTGATCTACCACTTTGAAGTTGCCAATGTGGTTTTAGGAATCTTGTTTTAAGTTATGGCTGTGACTCATTACTCTTTCTGGCTTAAGAATGCACAGGGATTTGGGGACAAAATGATGGTTTATGAATGTTACAGAAGAATGTTGTCTCCAGGAAACCATAGACAAAGATTTTATTTGGAGCACTTCAAACTCACAGGTGGCTCCTTTTTCTTGTGCCTTACTGAGTAAGTTTAGTTTTATGTTGGAACAAAAATAGCTTTATCTAGTTCTTAATTAAAAAGTGTACTCCAGGCTTTAAGACTGCCCTTGCATAATCTATAAACTTGTGGATGAGATGGGCCATCCCCCTTTTCATCAAAAACTGAGCATTACACATAGGCTGTTTTTTGCTGAGGAAATTGATTTATTTCTATTTTGTATGCAGCTGCTTTGAAGTTCTGTTGCAAGCATACTTCATCCTAAACTTTAAGGAAGCTTAGCTCAGGAAAAGAAACTTTATCTGAGCTGGATTTTTAGCTGCAGAAGTTTGTCAGCATCAAGGCCCTTCAGAAGACAGGCTTATCTGTCTCCAGGTGACAGATTTGCTTTCTGTTCCTGAAAACCACAGCATGTGCTGTGGAATCTCATCTCTGTTTGAAGTAAAGATATCTTTCATCTGAGCATGGAGCTGTTTTGTTTAATGCTTCTGTTTGCCACTGGCATTTCTGGAGCAAGTAGAAAAGTACATGTGCAGGTAAGACTTAGGAACTGTTTTCTGGTGAAAACAGAAAACAGAAATGAACATGGGCGCAAACTCAATTAAAGCTTTCTACCTTTGTGTGATGTTGTCTTTTCCTGTAGGCTTTGGAAGAGATGAAGATAAACCAGTCTCAAAGAGAACTTTATATTGAAACAGGTGACTTCTCATGCACTTGAAGACTAGAGTAACACATTAGCATGCCACGTAGAGCAGAGGGGTCTTCCATGTATGTTCTTTTCTGATAGCTGACACCAGGTGGGTGTCATTACTTGTTATCTCAGAGTGCCACTTGTCATCGTGGTGTGCATCCCCCACTGTGCATGGTGGAGGCGTGCTGGCTCCTTTGCTCCTGAGAAAGAGCTTTGTGCCCTCCTGGTGATCTCTGTAGGATAATCTTGGATGGCAAAATTTGTGCTCTACAACAGATGGGGTAAGAAGCAAAAACCACTTCTTGCAAATCTGAAGCAATATTCTTAGATTAGATCTGCCTTGAGCATCTTAAAGCGCTGACAGCCCTCTGGTGCTTTACACAGAGGTGACTGACCTTGAAAATTCATGCTAGTGGTGGGAGGATTGAAAAAAAAGGAGCCAGTGGGAGACCATAGTGAGGAGGGGTCTACAACACTATTAGTTTTGGTGTAATACTACTTTTTTTCCCCCCTTGCTATCACGTGACTTGGCATAGCATTGGTATTTCAGGTACTAGGATGTATACTGTGGCATGTGGAAAATAGTTTCATGTGGCTGTGAGAACAGAACATACCAAAAAGACTGATCCAGAAATAGCCAGTCTGGTCAGAGAATTGGTATTCAAGATGCCTGTCTGGTGTATGTCTATCCCTTTCAGAAATGATTTCTTAGAAGGTGGGGAGTGTTCTGGGGTTTTGTTTGGTTTTGGTCTTGGAGTGGGGGTTTTTGAGTTTGTTTTTGTTCTTGCTGTGTGCAGCAACCTGGCTGAAGTTGCTGGATTAATCAGGGTTTGTATATGAGAGTACTTAAACTGGGGGATCTTACACTTTAATGGAAGGATGGAAAATTTATGCAAGTAGTGAAATTAAATAGTACTCACCCCTGTAGTATTGAATCACCGTCCAGCAAAATCTGATGCTACCTCTTCTCTTAAACCTAAATGAAAAGAAAAAGCACCAAATACTGAGTCTCATTTCTGGTTTTAATATCACAGGTAGGGAATTCCTGAAAATGCATGGCTTGCCTTTTATGAATTTGGTCCTTTTTAGAAAAGAAACTCAGGGATGTGAAATGGAGTCACAGAATTTTAGGTAGGATCTTTTTTTCAGTTTTTTTGAGTGACTTGCACATTTAGGCACCCTAAATCTAACCCTCTGTGCATATAGGTGATGGTGGAAACAGCACTTGTTGCTTCAAGGGACGGGCACCCTCTAACAGAGCATTGTTTTCTTCAAAACTGCCATTTACCATTAGCTATTTACTAGCTTTGTCTCTTGATATTTCCTTTCTTCATTAGAAACTGAAGTGCAAAGAATTACTTTCTTGAACACTGGAGAAGAGTGGAACTAACTCCTCCACTGCCATCAAGGTTCTTTGAGGAAAGTATGTCTTTATTCACAGTGTAGACTTTTGTCTGTTTCTACATCTACCAAAAAAGCATCATGACACAGCAGCTGCTGTGGTAGACTTGAGAGTTTGAGTTAAGCAGTACGTATTCCTGCTTGTGTGGTAAGTTGTGTGGATCTGTCAGCCCTGTCTTTGAACTTAAATATGCACAAATTTATATGTGAGAAAGTAATAAATCTTGTTTAAGAAGGTCTATAGGCAGGTAAGTAGGCTTGGGACAGGTTTGGGGCTCTGGTAGTCTTTGGGAATCTCATGGTGGAAGAGACTGAGTTGAGCTGGTGTGTGGGGCATGCAGAGCAGCAAGGGCAGATGTCAAAGCTCTGCTGCTGTCACGTGGCTTGTGCCAGTATCAAGAATCAGAAGTTTCAATAACGGTGAAAATACAGTTTCTTTGCTTTATAAATGGGCAAGGGAAGGGTAGTGGTGTGGCTAAGTTTGTCAGTGTTGTCTGGCTCAGAGCCATAAATTTTCTTGACCAGTTGAAGGAACATATTTTTCTCTTTGCAGTATCAGGTAGTGAAACAACCACAAGATTTTCTATTTACTTATTGTGAAAGATGCACACATCTTCCCCCCACTACTGCTCCTCACCAAGTAGTGAGCTATGGGAACCAGATTTAGGGTACCAGGTATGATACTATCACCCTATAAACAATAATGCACATTTTTTTTCCCAGTAATTTTCTTCTGGCCTACGTGTTGCACCTTGCTGACTGCATGTCCATACCTATGTGGTTTCTCACAGCAAACAAATCCAAAGGCTAACTTGCTTGATTGTTTTCTGTGGAAAACTTTCCATCTTAAATAGCTAAATGGAAAATGACTCTCAAAAGGAGAGCTCTGAGGATGTACCCATCAGTTCAGGGAAGCTGCTTGCTTTCTTCCAATCCAAACAAAGCGCAGACAGTGTATATTTGAAAGCCTTTTTGTCATGATTCAGATCACTTGTCCCAGTTTCCAAAGCCAACTCGATAATGTCAGCTTGAGACTTACAATGGGGTATGTCAGTATTTATTCTACCTCTGCTCCACTTCATAACATCCTAGTCCCATTATTTCATCTCTGCTCTCCTCCCATTGTTAAATAGCTTGATTCTGTCAAGTTGAATAAACATCTAAATTCTGTCCATTGGAAAATGGCTCAGTTTCATCAGCAGATATAAATGTGCACAAGGTCTTGAAAATGGAGCAGCACATTGTTGCTGCCTTTGACTGTCTGTGGGCTACCCCTCCGCGCACAAACCCACTAAAGCTGAGATGAAGTGATGAGAGCTACAGCTCCTGCTCTCCATGGGCTCTACCTTTTGTGCTCTAAGTGAGCAGGCAGTCGTGAGAGCCCAGCACCCGTGGGCTATGCTTTGGCTACCCATGTGTTCATATATCATGGGTGATGGTAAAATAAAGTGTTTTAACTGCTGATTGCCGCAGACATGCTGAAATAGCATGCTGCATTTTGTAAATATGATTTGGAGCTAATGAAGCAGATCAGAGTTTTACATAATGCCGTTGCTTCAGCACTAATATGACTAATCTGTTTGGACAAGTAACGATGAACTTCTGAATGGCTTATTGCAGGATGCTTGAGTAACTCGGTTAGAAACAACAACCTTTGTACTGGCATGATAATCTTTTTATAAGAACGAGCGGCTCAGTTCTCTTCAGAAGTGTACTATTTTTGTTTCAGAGCAGTGGGATGACAAGTCTTGGGGTAATGCATTAATAAAAAGACAGAGAAAAAAAATCAGCTGAACTGCATTATAATAGCAGACTGCAAAATGTTATTTGGATCATTATCTGTGGATAGAAAGGAGAGTGGGACTGGATATGCATAGTGATGTAGGATGTCTTTTGAGGGATAGCTAAAACTGCTAGTGGCTGCCCAAAGAAGGTTTTCACCTTTTGCTTGAATATAATTTAAGTATTTTATAATTTACTCTTAAACTAAGGAATTTATAACAAAAAAGAAAAAAAAAAGCCAATCCAATGTGCTTGGATTTTACAGAATCTAGACAAATCTGCATTAGTTCCAGGTTGAGGGATCTGGTCACAGAGTATTGTTGTGTTTGGTAGATTCACAGGTTTCTTTTACCTTTCTGACTCCGTATGTGTATGTTATGTGTTGTATTTGAGGGAACAGTACCAGAAGATTAATGATTAAGACTGAATGTACTTTTTTCTACAGATCAGTGTAATGCTGTTGGCTTGCCCTCTTTAAAATGTTACTTCTGGTCTGCTACACTGCAGTGCTGGCTAAACTCTCAAGGAGAGGAGACAGCAACTCAACTTACATAAATATGTGAGTTGGTTGTAACTATGTAATTTTAATAAATTGAACTTGTCTTTTTTGTGAATTAGTGGTATTGTGGCTTTATGCTTCTCCTGTAGAAGCTGGGGAGGTTTTTTAAACCTTGCAACAAGACGATATACCACAGGCTGACGTTCTGATTAGGTGAAAAGCCTGCAGCAACCTTGCAACTTGCAGCATTCCCTGTTTTCCAGCCTGGTATGTTCTTTGTTTTTGTCAAAGGTACATCTGCAGGAAGAAGCTATCTATGCCATGCTGGATAAGTCTTGTGCTTGATAGTGCCTTTTATCTTTCAGTAATATACCTCAGAGAAATGTGTCCTAAGTGTGTTCTGTTCCTCTTTTGTTTTCATTAAATAATAAATTTAGCATTGCCTTGGAGCATTGCTGTCCTGTAGCTTAAGGAGAAATTTAGAAGAATAGACCAAATAATGGCCTTATTCAACCAGAATCCTTTTATTTGGGTAGATAAAGCTGGAGGTGACTTGATAAAGAGTCCCGTGCTTTGAAAGGACAGATTTCTTGAATGTGCTTTTTTCATTGTTGCCATCTTTCCAGCCAGATCCCTCTCTAAAACTGCTGCTGTCACATTTTTACCTTTCAGCAGGTTCCTTTACAGAAGAGTTATGAGCCTGTCTGATGCATCTCTGGGGAGATTATATTTAGACACAGGGAAACTCACTGTTGCAACTATTTCCAAGAAATAGAAATGTAGTCCTGAGCTATTGTACTGAGGTTATTGCTGTGACAGTACCTAGTTAGGACTGTGAGGTTTGCAAGTAGATTTTGAAGTCTAACTTCAAGTATTGAGTTATTTTTACTTTGTTGCAAAACAAATTTCTTGGCCCCTAATGAGTGCTGGATGAACACGGCTGTTCTGTTTGCAGCTTGCATAGAAAGATTTAGAAGTAATTTTGTGCTTGTGCTTTTTTTCCTTCTCCTCTTTTTTTCCCCATTTTCAAAATGGCAAACAATGCATAAAATTTAGAAGTCAAGAAAAGTAAGGGATAGAAGTTTGGGTTTCAATCCCATATTCTGAGGCTTAGCACAGTGCTCTCAGATAACCCCCACATTCTCCACAAGCAAGCTTTACTGAGGGAATATGAGAATTTTCTTTCCATGCATTGGATTCTATGTGGTGAAAACTTAATACCATGTGTGGATTCAGAATGTCTTTTTTGCATTAGCTTTAAATGTCTTAGAAAGTATCATCTTCATGTTCATTATGAATTAACTGCTTCTAGTACAAAAAAACCCAAAAAGTCAACCAATCAAAAAATCCACTACAGCAGTAAAGTCTTCTTCAGAGATGATCTATGCTCTAAGTTTAAAATTACAAATTTTTATAGATATGACTATTTCAAATTAAGCTGTTAAGACCAATATCTCTTTCAGATTGGACTTTGAAGAAAAAAGTTTGTCAGTTAAAAAGCTAAGTTGTTAAAAAATTGTTTCCTTCCTGGTGAATTGATGAGTTTATTTTCCAAAGATACTCAAAAGATTTTGAAACTACATGAAGTCCTCAGACTGTACTTCATGATTCAGTAAGACAAGACTTCTGTGACAGCTGCTAAAATCATTGTATCCTTGGAGCTGAAATATCCAAGTTCAAATTCGGAGCCTATCTTTTGGAAAAGAGTGGCCAGTTTTGTTTTTGTAGCAAGTTCTTGTTGGCTTGCTGTGTGTATCACTGAATGTTAGAATATGCTGGCCAGCATTCCTTACATTGTCCTGCAAATTTGAGGGCCTTTTCCCTACAGTTTATTAGGACAAGCTTTCCATAGTTTATTTCAAATGTAGAAATTTGTCAGGCCTCAGTGACTGATGTGGCACTCTTGGTTCCAGGTTGGGCATTGGTCTAGAAATGTGCTTTGTATAATTTTTGCCGTACATTTAAGGTAGCTTCAGGGAAGTGATCTCTGCCATGTTAAGTAACTGTGGTCTTGGTTTATGGGATAAGCCTTCCTAACAGGACTTTGGGCTGTTTGTGTCATTGCTGGGGAGGAGCACACAAATCACTGCTGAAGCCAGCTTGTGGAGACAGTGGTGAGTTCTGCCCTGGTAGTAGCAAAACTTGAGGCAAAGGATTAGCAAAAGCATTTCAAGGAGATGGAAAGGAAGTGGATTATAGGGTAAAACAACTGGCCAAGAATTGCTGAAATGCCAAATTGTAGAAATGTTTGAGTACAGTTGCTATTCTTGCTCAAAGCTTCTCTGCTTGTGAGCAGTCTAAACAACTGTATGCTTTTGTAGGAAAAAGACAATTAAAGTAAATGCGAATCCAAGTGTTTTTAAACTCACCTAGTGAGTTCTCACATTATATTAACAATTCTAATAGCAAATAGTTCAGTAGAGCAGTGAGAGAAAGTATGTCTAAGCAGTTTTTCATGCTATGAGTTAGTATGCAAAATGCAAATTGGATGAGGTAAACTACACAGTTCCTTTCCCTTAATTACATTCTAGGTCACTGGCTTATTTGCTTCAAAAACCAGCAGGAGGCCACTACAAAAACTCACATTAGAATAGAATGTTGAGCAAGGCAAACTGGGGCAGTAAGGGGAAATGTTTTCCTGCATTGGAGGGGCAATTCTCCCTCTCCTTGCTACTTACCGTTGCACCTTTGTAGGTGTTCCCATGGCGTAAGACTGTTCTCAAGCCTTCTTCTCCTCATCTAGGTTTGAAAGCAAAACCAAAATAGAGATGCCAGTGTTCCTTGAAGCTGAAAGCAGATCCTGATGACTTGTTGCCTTTTTCTTATGTTGCCAAGCAGTTGATTCCTCAAGTTTTGAGGAAGTGATTCTGCTGGTGGTGGTGTTCCAGCCAGGGAAAGCCTTCTCTCAGAGCAAGGTTGGATGCTGGGAAAAGGTTCTTTCCCTGAGGGCTGGGGCACTGGAACAGGCACCCCAGGGAAGTGGTCAGAGCACCAAGCCTGGCAGAGTTCAAGAAGTGTTTGGACAATGCTCTCAGGCACATGGTGTGATTCTGGGGTGGTCCTGTACAGGGCCAGGAGCTGGATTCAAGGATCATGATGGGTCCCTTCCAGCTCAGCAGATTGTGTGATTCCATGATTTGATTATTTTTCATTAGAATGCTATTTTGAATCATTTTATGGTGTTTCAGTTTAGTCTCATGTAGCTGAATGTGATCTGTCTAGCTATGTAGAAATCATCTACTAGTTAACATGCCTAGAAATTAGAGTATCTCATTCAATCCATTAGTGTAGCAGTACTGTGTATGAAACTTCAGTTAAAAAAACCCCTCAAAACGTGAGTTCTACAGATCTGAAGTATAATAGAATAACGTTCTTTTGGAGGTTGGCAGTCCTTGGCATTTTGTACCCAGCATTCTTCCCATGTGCAAAGTAAACAGTTTGTAATGAAAATTAATTATTGTTTTGTTCCTAATAATAAATTTCACTGAATAAATTCTTGTTGCTGTGATACTATAAATTGAAGTGCTTCAACTATAATACATCCTTGACTTCTTGCTTTCCTTTCTTGCTGAGGTGGAGATGAAGATATCTGGAACATAAATAGAAAGTGTCAAAAAAAAAAAAAAAGTCTTCAGGAGTCTCAGTTCTCCCTCAAAGGAGGGTGAGTGGGCAGAGGAATCAAAATGATAGTACTTTGGGAAGGATGCTTTTCAAAATCTGTCCAAATGCCTTTCAAATTTAATCCTGCAAATGTTTGTGAATGGGAGGATCACAGACCTTTCCTGTGGTTTTTCTGACAGCGAAGCTTCATGTGTGTTTTAGAGAGAAGAGCTTTAATACTGTTCCTTGTGGATGTGTGGCTGTCTCCACTCACACAGTAGATCTCTGGAAAGGGGAGGCAAATGAGGTCGTTTTGATCCATCATCTCTTGTTCCTTCTCTCTATTCAGGTGAGATAGCACAGGAGAGGATTTCTGCCGTTAGGGTATGGGATCATAAGGTCTTGGCTATTTGCATTCCTCTGCATGGAGGTGACCTGTGAAATGGCTCTCAGAAAGACAAATGTAGTGTGATCCCTTCCTCTGTAAGGAGCCAGGCACTCAAGACAATTGGTCAGTGAGAGTGGGTGGGTCAAAATAGAGAGCCTGCTCAAATGACGTCTTGCATATTTTAGGTTTTACCCCAGATTACAGGGTGGAGGGTTCAATACAGTTTTAATAAGATTAAGATGTGCTGAACTTTGAAAGGATGTGCTTTGGAGGGGAATGGTTTTGGTTTTGTTGGGGTCTTTTTGTTTGTTTTTAGATGCTAGCATTGGGCAAGAATGGATGGTAGAGCAGTTTCAGTTGCTCAGCTTTTTTCAAAGTAAACAGTTTAACTGCTGTGTCTCTGTGTAGCCACAATATTTTTTCCAATGGTAGAGAAAGCATTTGTTTGTAGGGCAGAAAAATGAAATACTGTTATGGTCTGACCACAATCAATATACTTAAATGGATTTACTTGTGCTGTGTATTTTACTAACACTGTTTAGCTGGACTGCTCTTGTGGTATTGAGAGGTCTTGAATTCAAATGCCAGTAAAGCTGACGCTCAACTTTCAGGATGGGGTCCTCCCAAGTGTAGGTGGGCTTTTCAGACTCCTCTGGGTATTTTCACTGAAAGCAGGAAACTTTGACGAGTAGCCCGAGCTTCAGGTTGATCCTACCAGTGTTTTACGAAGGACTCATGATGGTTATTTATGGATCCTTTCCTAAAATAATCAGGAATCAGAGTTAAAGTGGTGCTCTGATGAATTTAAATTCCTGAGGTTGTTTTTAGCACACTCACTTTCCTGTCAAAGCTGAAATTTATGAACTTGTTTTGATTTCTCCTAGATAACTTCCGGAGGCCTCAGGAGCTCCAAATCAGACTGTGTATTTGGGAAACTGGACCTTTGTACAGGCTTTTTCCTGCTCGTGCTGTGGGTGTGGGAATTTTCAGCATTTTTCTTATAGGGATGTATAGCATCAAAGAAGAAACTTTAGCGTGTAGTCAGGCTTATGAGCTAGGACTTGTGATTGTCCTTTCACAGACCCATGGAGTGCTTTGGACAGAAAACTGATGGGTTTGGAGATGACTCAGATGTGTGATAGTTGATTTAATTTAAAAAGGGAATGGAAAAAACCAATGTCTTCTGTTTTTTTCCTCTCCTTTGTAATAAAACCGTATGATGTGCACTCTTAGACAATTCCCATATGCTATCCAGTTACTCCTAGTCTCTGAGGTAGGAAAGAGAAGAAACTGTGTCAAACCTGATATCTGTGGGCATGTGATAAATCTTCTCTGCCTGTTTCCAGGGGTAGAAAAGCATTGAGAAAATGTTCTCTTTCATGTTTCTTCATGATGCATATCTCTCTCCACTGCTTCCTTCTTCACACTTTATAAAATCAGCTTTCCTTCTGTCTTGTGTTTCCCCCCCCAGGAATGTGGTCTGAGGCACAGAATTTTGCTGCTGACACACGTTTAATATATATCAGCATAATCCAACCTTTGTCATGTAAATTTGGAAAAAGAAAACACTTGAATGATTGAAGTCAAGTTAGCATGAATCAAAGGGTCTGTGTTCTTTAGCAAGGAAACAAGGTGGATGGGTATAAGCAGGCAGAAATCCAGGTAGTGAAGCTTTCCAAGTGTATCTGCAAATTCTGTCTCTCCTTTTTCATCATCCAGGCTTCTGTGTGATTCTTTGAAGCTGCTTTTGCTGATGAGAAGTGAAAAAGAAGGGATGTTAAGAGTGGTGTTAGGAACAGCCTCTACAGTGTTGTAAGAGAAGGAGAAAGAGGCAACTGAAAGTGTCCTTGTGGCTTGTTGCTGCTCTCACTTTCAGCTGAATATGTACTCCATGTCTACTTACTGAAGTCAGAACCAAAACCATTATTGCTCTGACTAGCTCCTTGAAACTAAAGGTTTGTATGAGCATACTACCTAAAATCACATGCGTGTACAAATATTGATGACTAGTGCATGGGAAAAGCAGCCAAGGTACAGACATAACATGTATGAACTAAGCTTTCCTAGCAAGCTGTGAACACTCTAGCTGATACGATGGAGTAAGATTGGATTATAAGGTCAGCCAGAATTCCTTCTAGCAATAGCTTGAAATCTCATGTTAATGAAGCTGAATTTTAAATGACAGATAAGTCTGACTAATTGCTTGTGCTGTTTCTTCTGGCTTTTGTATTTCTCTGCCTTTGTGCAATTTAAAGCAGTTGCTCAATCTTTACCTACTAGTTCCTCTCTTTTTATTTATTAGGTATTGTGGCTTTTGATTGTAGGTGTTGCCAATTCCAAATCCAGAATTCTGGCCTTCTCTTTGCAGGACTAAACTTTGGAGGGACATGACAAGTTACAAATTTTTCAGTATCATTTCATATCACAGTTATTTGTGATTTTTTTAAACTAGACAATTTGAGATGTGCGAGTAATAGCCTTGCAATGCTCTACAGAATTGTTTTTATATAAGCTGTTTATCAGTTGGGTCCTATGATAAATTTTGAGTTTAGATTTTGATCTCTTCAACAATGCTGGTACAGCGATAGTAAGTGTCATACTTAAAATGTTTTACCTTAGCAAGGATTTAGATCACTGCATGCTATTAGATATGTAGGATGCCTGACTTGTTTCTTCTGATGGAAGAACAAGAAGAAAAATCACTGTACTTGGAACTTGAATACGTTTAACACACAAAATAGCTCAATCATCTTGCAGTTGATGGAATTTTAGTCTAGAACACTTTGAAAGATTACATTTGTGTTATGTAAGAAGTTCATGCAAAGCAATTCTTGACGTAGCACGCACATGTGTACCTCTGTAGCTTTTTAAAAAATGTTTGACTACCCACATCTTCCCTCCTTGGGGCAAGGCAGGTACCTTCCAAGGGCGTGTGGGGATTTGCTAAACTTTTGCTGGTGAGGAGCATGGATTCCTACATTTCTGTTGTAGTACTAAGGAATACAGATGAACTTCTGCCAGGGGCTGTCACTCTTCCTTCTCAGAGGAGTGTGCGTTCAAGTGGTTATTTTGAGCTTACATTGCCATGCCTCATGTTGAGCATCTAACACTGATAAAACCTGAAAGCTGCTGCTAACTTCAGTGTAATTTTGCTCTTCAATTCCATCAAGACTCAAGCTTTGCCTAAAACAGTTGGTTAGCTCAGAGCTTTTGCCAATATAGCGATTGCTTTAGACAGGATAAGTATCCTTTGGGATGCCAGGGATTTTACTGCGCTTGTGGCTTTATTGTGCGTTGGGAGTATAACAAGTAGAATTCAATTTTTGCTTGACTTCATCAGAAAAAAGTGCATTTTCTGCATTTTGTTCGGCTGTGCTTTATAGGGGCTGAATTGGGAAGAAAGGGGAAAGGTCAGTTGAGCATTCATTGGGTCCCATCCTACAGAAGCTGTACATGCTGTCATAAAAGTCATGGCAAGTACTGGTGAATTTGTAAGTCTTTTTTCTTGGCCCCATCTATTATGTTTTCACCTCTTTAATATCAGTGCATAGAACTGTATAACTTGAAAGTGGAGTTTTTTGAGACCATCTTAATAAGGGATAACTTGAAATGTATTGCTAAAGTATTCTTTTAAAGAAATACATGTAAGGAATTTGACCAGAATTTAGCACAAGTCTTCCCAGTGTAAGACTAACTCTGTTTTAAATTTACTTGGACCAAAAATACTTGGTAGATTATGTCACTGAAGAATTTAGTCAGTAGCTTCCTTAAATGAATCCTAAGTTCAAGATGGGAAAGTTGTTTTAGATAAGACTTCCTGGAAGCCTCTAGACCAATATTGCAGCTCTTTGCAACTTCGTTAAAGCACAGGAGGAAGATGACTTTTTTCATGATGGTACATTTTCAGGATATTTCAGTTGTTTCTCCTTGGAGAGGTGACATATGGTTCTTTCCCAAAAGAGTTGGTATTGAGTTTTGCTACTGGAAAGCAGGTGACTCTCCCTTTTATAAGCTTTTTTCAAAATGAGATATTTGAACAAAACAACAGAATTCAGCCTGCATCTCCATTGTATTTTTAATGCTAGCAGAAGTTTGGCCATCAAGTGCACCTTTATTTTGCTAAAGTAAACAACCCTGCCTGCATGTAACTTGCTTGGATTTCCTGCGGACAAGTGAAGTGAATGGGGATGCAAAGATTTGAGAAGTTTGAATGTGAAGGACCCATGTTTCAGCTGCAGGTGTAGTCTGTAGGGATAGATGGGGTGAAGAGTTTAAGAACCAGGTGGGTTTTCAGTTTGTTGGGGGTCAGTCTGTGTTTATGGGTGTTTGCTTGTACAAACTGAACTTCAAAATCTGTCAAAATAACATTGAAGCAGCTGGATCTTGAGTTCACTTGCTGCAGTCAGAACAATTGCATTCCAAGGCTTTGTGTTTGCTCTCTCTACATAGTAATCCAGATGAATTTCCACTGTGCTTGCACGCTTTTAATTGCAAATAGTGTCCACTGCTACATATCCTGCTTTAGCTTGTTGCCTTTATGAGGTTGTCCTAGTGTAGGAGTTGTGCTGGCTAGCAGTGACTCTTCAGTGAATTCTGCTGAATCACTGTTAGGTTTTCTTCCAGAAGCTTTTGCTTATATATGCTTATGTACTTTGATACTTAGTTTTTGACATTAGAGGTATTACAGCCATCATCCATGGTTCTACATGGCACTTGACGGAAAAGCTTTTCAGAGAAGTAATTTTTGTTACAGTACACGCCTGTAACAACATTTGAAGTGTTAATACCATGGTTTTAGGGCTCCTGTGTCAAGATGGTGAGTCTTGTTGAGAGCAAGATAAAGGGAATGATCAAGTGAACAAAGACGGAACTCTGTCTCAGTGGGGAAAGAGGGATATTTTCTGAGTTATTAAATACATACAAACCTTTCCTCCAGTGAGGATTTACTCTGAAGTGGAAGGCAGGATTATGGCTATAAAACTATTAACTATGTTTTATTGTATCGTATCATGTAGTGGTAGTCCTTGCTTTTAAGGGTGCTCTTCCTGTAAAGTAGGAGGAACATGTTTTACAGAGACGAAAGGCTTGTCTATGTTCTACTCTGCCAGTGTTGTCTTATAGTGAATGTTTCCTTAAAGAAAAGGATGAGTTTAACACAGTTCAGTAAAATTCGTCATTTGGAGTCTGCTTTTCTTACTCAGGTGAAAAGGTAGTAGAGCTTTCAAGTGGTAGAGCTTGAACTGCGAATTCCTAAAGGATACTTAACTACTTCACTTTCCCCCAGCACCCATACAATACAGAATGCAGCAAAATGAGGAGTATAATGAGTAAACTGTGGAACTTTGCTGATGGTTACATGAGTTAAATGTCCTTAAGAACAGTATCATAGTGACCAAGTTCCTCCTTGACCGAGCAGTATAGAATCAGTCTGCAGCCTTGTGTTAAATCTTGCAACAATCTTTAAGAGTCTAAGTAGGTTTGAAGGCAAAAATTCAATTGCTGATTTTGGAATGATTTGACAGGTGAAACTTTGATATATATTATTGGTCTGTTACCTTTGCAAAAGCAGCCTGCTAGTAGAGACTGTGAGGTGAATCCTTGGTCTTAGTTAAATATAAAACCTGCTAATTCTGTGCCTTTGTTCCTAAATTATGACAGTGTGGACAAGAAAAATATTTCTAATAAGCATATGTCTGTATGTAGGTTTTCTTTGTAAGTTTCAAATAAAAAATGAGAGCAGTACAATAGTTTGAGGTTTTGCTTTTATTTTTTTTTTTTTTTTGCTTCCTTTGCCACCCTCTTTTTTCTTTTTTAAATCCAACTTGCTGCTTTATTTTTAAACATCTCATTGCACTGGGGCTTGCCTGAAGTCATCACTGCTGTCCTCAGTTTGACGAGAATGAAAGGGGAAGCAGCCTTACATGACTGAAAAGCTTCAAAAACATTGCAGGCAGTAGTTTCATGTGTATTTAATGAAAGGGGTTTAGCAAAAGTAGAAATCTGCAGAATGATCTGGCAGTGAGGTTACAGCAACAGCATTTGTGGTGTCATTTCCCAAAAGGTGGGCAACGACACTCAAGGGCTTTCTGTGTTTTGAGCTAATTGAGGCCTCTTTGCACTTCAATTGAGGTAGGACCAGCATTGAGCTTTCATTTGCAGGTTCACAGGCAAGGTGGGATGAGCTGTTCTGGTTTCAGTCCAGCAGCGTGGTGGGGATGGTGCTCCAGGTGTGAACTCAGAGGCTGCCACCCACCCTGCTGGCTCCCCCGACCAGCTAGGGAATAGCCCAGCTTTCCCAAGTGGATTCAGATCAGTGGTGGTTTTTGGGTGTTCTTTTGCTCCAATGTGTAGAAGAATTGATATTCACAGAATATTAGTGTGTGTAATATCTTACTTCTGAAATGACTTATTGAAAGCCATGGGTGGGTTTGATTACATATCCTCTCCAGCAGCAGCCACTGTGTCACAGCTCTGGCCCCTACGTGCCTTTCCTCTGCTCTCCATGCTGAACTACTCACCATGAGCTGTCCCTAAGGCCTCTCAGTCAAAAGAAGCAAGAAATGAAAGCAGCCTGTTTTGTCTGAAAGGCCTCGGGGACACCTTGCGAGGAACAGCTGATGTGGTAGGGCTGATGCAATGCTGGCCTCGGGTTGGGGGCCCAACACTGTGCAGAGATGATGACCTCTGTAGCTGCCCAGCTGTAGCAGGAAAAGTACATCCCTAAATTAGACACTCAGAGTTAATTCAGTCACTTCTGAGAAGTCTCAAACTTCAACACTGTTCCTGCTGAATAATAACTTAAGCCTCTCTTACTACTGGCAAATACCCGAGGTGGCTTGGGGGGGGCAGTCTCTCCAGCTGGCCGGGCTGCCTGCACCATGCAGGTCATGAGGAATTTTTAGTTTTCATTCCATCAAACCAATATTAGTAATAAAAATAAGACCTGCTGCACAGAAGTGAACGTGTTTCTTATGTCAACACTTTTCCCTGCTCTTATTTTGGTAATGTCTTAAGTCACTCTTTAGAGACAGACTTTATTGGCTGTACTTTTCAAACGGGGGGAATACTAAGTACTTGCAACTTAATCAGCCGTATTGCCGAAGAGAGGGGTTTTTTTCTCCCCAAGTACTTTTATGTCCCATAATGAGCTGGTATTTTATAACTTCTGATGATAATGTATTCCATATGCCTTCCATTGCTGGGATAAAGAGCTTTACTCCAGAATCCAAAGCAAGTGGCTGCGGGTATTTATTTAATAAAGTTTCAAGTCTCTGCACCAAGCGGGATGTCAGTGTATTGTGTACCCGGAGCTTCCTCAGCCTGCTTGTGGTGAGATCTTAGTTCTTTAACATCATGGAAAGATTACTCCTGTCCCATCCTGCTTCCTATGAAGCAGGGTAGGTTCTGTGATTCTAAAGACAGTCCTGCTGTTTCAGTCAAATTCCTTGCTTTTCTTTACCCTTGTGAATACCGCTAGTCTCCCTCCAGGACCTGGGAGGAGTTAAAACTGAGAGGAATTCAGCCATGAATACCAAGATAGCCAAATGAGTGGTCTGCTCATAATTCCTTGAGGCATCTCTTCTAATGCCTTGCACAGAACAAAAGTCCTGTTGTGGGGGTGCTTAGGAGTTGCTGTAGTCTTGGAGACTTGACAGGAATGAAAAATAATCTTTTTATGGTTTCTTGCTAAAATACTCAAACTGCTTTGGTTGGGCTTAGCATTTGAAAAATATTTTCTGGTATGTGACTTCTGGATGTTCTGGCTTATTTGTCTTCACTCTGATCAGTGCAACAATAATTATATTTTAAGTTTTTGGCAGGATTCAAATTTATGTTTCAAGTCACAAAGAATTATCATTACCATTTTATCTGCACGCTTGTTGGCTTTGGTATATTATCACAGGCCCTGTGAAAACTCATTTGCTTTCTTCAGGGTTTAGTTAAAACTGAAGAATCATCTGTATGTGAATCTCGTGCAGCCTTCTAAATCTTGAATGGGAGGTCTATGATGCAGATTGAGGAACATAATTTCAGAACTGCTGATGCTTTTACTGAAAACAGTGCTTCCACTGGCACTGTTAGAGGCAGGGTACCTCAAAACCAACAGATTTTTGGTGGTGATGCTGTAGTTATGCCATAATTTGTGGTGTTTGATTCCTGGCCTAAAGGCATTCTGCTGTAGTCCAGATTGCTCCCCATCTTTCTGTACACTTGGAAGAAAAATTGTCATTTGCCTTCTGATTTGATTATTTTCCAGGTCATAGAAAAGGCAGGTGCAGTTCTGAGCCTTTCCCTTGTCCTCCACTCCCCAGGCTGTCAGGGATGAGCCCTCTTGCAGGAGACTCTGCCACCTGCTGCTTTCCTCCCTGAAGTGAGGAATCTAAGCCAGCCTTAGATCGCTTCACACTCTTTCCAAACCCCATCCCACTTCTGCTGTAGCAGAGCTCACTGTCATTTAAACTTTTCCTGCTTTTATGCTCTCTTGGCAGCTAATACATGAGCTCTTTTAAAGCTGTCTGTCCAAGCGTATTTTTTAGTAGGCAAGGCTGCTACTTTTCAAACAGCTTTTGCTCACAGTTACCTGCAAAAAATACTTGGTTGGATTTATGAATCTAGGAAATTAGTTCCACAGCTAGTTGGTATGTCCTTGATTAACCTCCGTTTAAAATCAAAATAAGCTAGTAGCTTTTGACTATTTTTTCCCCGCACTTGCATGATAATAGTATCACAATGTTTTATCAAATATCAATGATGACAGTCCTTAAGCAGGAAGAAAACTGAATATGTGAGCAGATTGCGTATCAGGCAACAACATGTGATCCAATATTAAACATGAGCTTTTCAAGTTACAGAATCAGGGAAGAGCCCAGGTTGGAAGGAACCTTGAAAGATCATCTGGTGCAACCAGATGGTTGGTTATGTAGTGAAGTAGACAAGAAATGGAAGAGAGAAACCATTTGCTTTAGTGAAATTGGTCCAGTGTTTATTTCTGTATGTTCTCATCAAGATCCTTCTGGCTTTCACTTGGCAAAGGACAATTCTTTCTGGGAAAAAGCACCTTAAATCCTTTGAAGGGTTCTTTTGAGTTTAAAGGGCATTTGGTTTTTTTTTTTTTTTTTGGGTTTTTTTTTTTTTTTTTTTTTTTTTTTTTGTTGTTTTTTTTTTGTATTTGTAGGAGTAACTGAAGGTTCTTACTCCAGTAATTTTCTAGTCAAATAGTTCATATCTAGCAGGAATACTTCTAGTGATAGCTCTCTTCCAGGTTTTTTAGTAAACCTTTACTAATGATACTAATTGTTGCTGTATCTTGTGACTTACAAACTCTGAGAATTTACATGAAATCTTAGGAGCTACTTTTTAGAGACTTCTGAGTAGTTTTACAGGTCCAGCTGTGCCTAACATCGTGTACTAGTCCAAAGGGACTGGTCCTAGAAAGCAGATTTCTCAGGCATCTGAATTAATTTTCTCCTGTAACTTTTTCCAAGACCAGCTTTCCAGTACCTCTTGTGAAGTGTGAGTACCTAGTGTGGTAGTCTTTTTTACCTCTGGACTGGGCAGGATAATGCTACTACTTGATTGTCCCAGAACGCTGTTGTGGTTCCTACCGAGCATCTTGGCTGCAGCGCTGTGGCCAGTGCTCATACTCTCTGCTATCCGTGATATTCCTAAAAAATTTCTGAGGTTTGGTGTTTTCCAGGACACAGGTCTGCCCAGATTAAGTGCAATTTATGCCCTTTGTTCCTGAATGTTTGTGAAAGTTGCATTTGGTTATGTTGAAATGCTAAATGAGCTTGTCTTCCCAAGAGATTGAGTTAAGGGATTTCTATCTGCAGCATGTTCAGCTTTTCCTGGGAAGTTAGAGAGCGCACAGTCAGAAAACAGACCTGGGAAGGTGATTATAAAACAAAATTTTAGAGGTGCAACTGCACACATCCCTGACAGCTATTCCATATGCAGTTGTGCTATTAGTATTTACCAAGCACTTTTTACTCCATTACAGAGATGTGGTTGTTTGTGTGTGTTAATTCTTTAATCAGGGCTCTGTGGCATTCCGCACAAGCTAGATAAACTCTGTTACTTTTAAGAACGAAATGTTTCATACTCCAAATGTAGTGTTTGATTCAGCTTTTGTGTTTGTTAAGGCTGAATTGCTGTAATTTACACACTTGTATTCTCTATCAGTTGTCTTGTGGCTGTGGACGGAAAGAGTGTCCCGTTTCCATCTGTTAGGCAAAGAGTTAATCCACAGCTTCTGTGGTTGGATATGAATTTGCTTGGCAGTGTAACTACTGCTTTCTTGAAGCACCTATTTTTGAATTTGATGCTGATACCTTGTGGGCATTAAAGTTTCAGTGTTTCAGCTCCAAGCAACAGTGATGTTCCTGCAGATCCAAACTGGCAGACATTGGTAGCCTAAATGCTAGTGTTTATTAGAGCAGAGCAAGGCTTGAGGGTAACTGTGCCAAGTGTTGGCTCATTAAATTGGCAGGAAGATTAAAAAATGCTGCTTTTAAAGATAAGGACAAGAATTGGCGTGGGCTAGGCAGGGGTGAGAGAATGGCAGTGGATAGGGCATGTGGTAGGTGTCTTCTATCTTTCTGTAGATAATCTGAAGGCAAGAGCAGACTCATTGAGACAAATGAGCTGTCATGCAAGCAGGAATAATAGCAAGTTGAAGTAATAGTGTGCAGCACTTGTCACTGCTGGAGATCAGTAGGCACAGCTCTGAAATATTAGTGTTAGAATCAAAGTTTTGCTTTTCTGGAGTCCTAATGAGTTATTAATTCCTTGTATTTAGGAATTTTGGTAAATATTAGTGCAGGGAAATTAGCGATTTATCTTTTAACGTGATGGGGAAGCTACTTGAAATTAACATACCCTTTGGTTTGTTTATCCAGGGGAACTCCCTCCCAAGGTTCACTGACACTGGTGTTCTTACATAAATTTGAACTGGTTTAACATGAACATGATTAGCTCTTGTCTCTGCAAAATACTTAGATGTATTTGGATGACTCAAATCTGGGCTGGACTGTTTAGGGTTTGATAGGGTAAATTGGTGTATATAAATCAGATTAGAATGAGTAAGTTGTGCCTCCCATTTACATCCTGAAAGAGCAGAGATGCTTGTCTTTGTGTTGCCATCGCTCTTGATGTTTTCTATAGAGTAGAATCTTACTGATAGATTAGATTAGTAGAATCTGAGACATTTAAAGTAATTTAACAGATTTGGTCTAATTAGTAGATTAGACCAAATCATTGATTATTATGCTAATAATCTGAATTACTAAAAATAGTGAGTTCATTGTAATATGGACAAAATAACTTCACTCTTTCCAAATTTTTACTCAGACTAAAGCAGGGTCTTTGAGAGATTTCGTCTCGGTTGCCCCTGCTAATGTCATGGCTGGCTGCCTCTGCTGTGGGGTTGGGACTGAGCAGTGCAGGCTGGGGGAGGCAGGACCTGTGTTCTTTGGGAAGCTTTTGAAGCTGTTTGAACTATGACCTGAAGGATAGCCAGAAGAGACATGGAAATGCAAAGACACGGGTCGGCATGCACTACATCGTCACTCCCTTCCGCAGTTACCGTATGCCTTGTGAATTCAGCAGGAACCTATTTCTTATTGTTGTGGATGAACATTTGATTGTCAGAGAGAAGGCTGATACCATTAATTGGTGCTTCTGTGGTTATTGCAGATTATTTAATGTGACCTGCTGCTCATGATACCAACCTGTCATGTCCTTTTACCTATGGAAAAAGTCTGCACTGAAGCTAATATTACATTACTTGCTTGCATGGTTTTGAAGCTGTACATCATTTGCCATGCTGCAGTTTGTAGCTTGAAAATTTCTTGATCAAGTCTCAGGATGACTTAAGTGAAAGAGGCAAAGATTTTCTGTGATTAACTGGATGCTTTTGTTTCTATTTCAGGAAAGCCCCACAGCACTGGCAGCTCCGAACGGATTCAGCTCTCAGGAATGTACAATGTTCGAAAAGGGAAAATACATTTGCCAGTCAACAGATGGACAAGACGCCAAGCTATCCTTTGTGGAACATGCCTAATTGTCTCATCAGTAAAAGAAAGCCAGACTGGAAAGATGCATGTCCTCCCTTTAATTGGTGGAAAAGTAAGATATTTTATTTTATTTATTTGCTCGGTTAACCCATGTCTCTTTATGAAGAGAAGATTGTATTCAATTAGGGTGATTCTGACCCTCCAAAAGCTTGTTTCTATAAATGGGATTTTCAGAGTATATGAATGACTTTTGATTATGGTCGGTCATATTTAACAATCTAGAATGTTTGAATTAAAACTACAAAGAAAAGCAATGTATGCACAATCAGTGTGCAGTGTCAGGTGGTTTATATATGCAGTAGCATACAGCCGAAGGATACATGCAGGTTTGTTGTGTACAAACATGTGATCTCTGCCATTCCTCCTTATCCAGGTTTTATCCGTGCTGGGCTATTCTTAAGTTCTGAAAATTAACAAATAAGGGCATGGGCTTATTCTGAACATTGTGGGAGTTTTGAGTATTCAGCATTGTACGAGTAGTAGTCTGTTGTAAGCTAACAGCAACAAACATTTTTCCTTGTGAAAAGCTAAAACAGGACTTTTTTTCTGATCTAAAACCCAGGACTTCCAGACTGAACACAGCAAAATTTATTTTTTCCTGCTGGGATGGTGACTGAGCACTGGCATGGGTTGCCCAGATGGGTGATGGCATATCTATCACCCCTGGAGATACTTCAAAACCATCTGAACATGGTCCTGGGCAACTGCCTTTATGTGGACCTGCTTGAGCAGGGTGTTGGAGCAGATGACCTCTGAAGGTCCCTTCCAACCTTAGCTCTTCTGGGCAACTGTAGTGAAGACAGTAAGATTACAGCATCACTGTTTTAACCTAAACAGTGTTTCAGAAAACTATTATTGGCTTGTTTAACTTGGAAAATGGGAAGAGAATCATAATCTTGAGGATGAATTTATACCTTAAGTAATTTTCCTTTCCCTTACATAGTGGTAAGTTGAATTCTAAAGAGTTATTTCGAGAGAAACAAGCTTCACAGTATTATATATGCAGACTAGAGTTGATTAATTAATATTCTATATTAGCAGTGTGAAAAGCAGAGCTGCCTTCTGTGAGCTGTTTTTCCTGCCTCTTTTATGATTCTTCATGTAATTCTCCAACTCTTCCTGGGAGATACTGAAGTAGAAACATTGTCCTCTTTTGGCAACAGTGTGTGAACTCTGGAGAATGAATTGTATTCCTGGGTGTAGGTTGCTGGAAAGGACGGGATTAAGGTTCCCATCAGCCTTCTCTTTGAGATAAATATTCTTTTTATCACAATATTTCTTTTAATTTTAAAAGGGAAAAGATTATGTACCATTTTAATTGCTTAATGTGGAATTTCTAAGCAGCTTTTGCACAGAAATGCCTTATGTGATATAAAACATGCAGACTATGTTAAGCAGAAAGTTAAAAAAAATTGAAAAGAAAAGGATAACTAAGCTCAGAAAAATGTACTGAGGGCTTCTGCTGACAAAGCTTGGGAGGAGGGTGCTTGGCACAGAACTAAGTGTTTTTTAAATTATTGCTCAAAAAATATTCTTCCTCATCCCCATAAATACTCTGCACTTCCTGGTTTGCAAAGGCTTTCCAAAATGCTGTACTGAGACATTGAGACCATAAGTTGTGTGGGACTTCTCGTGTATGGTAGCAGAATGATGTACTCTGGGTGTTTTTTAACAAGTTGAGAAATGCCAAAGAATTTAATTGGGCTGTAAGAGAAGCATTTTGTTAAGCTTGTTTTTAATAACCAGGGAGTAAAAATTGTATTTTTTTAGGTTGCATAAAAACAGCCTTAAATGTATTTCACTGGCAAACCTTTTATGGTATTCAGTTTCTATTAAAATGTTTATGTTCTTGGTGGTTTTCTCCGTTAGTTCTGTCCTCCTCCTTTTCTCATTCCTACTTGTGCAGTTTTAATGAATATTTGATACCCAAGATCCAGCTTAGGTTTTTGAGATGGTTAGTTGGGCTCTACTTGATGATCTGTTCTTGGGCACACTTTAACTTTGCCTTGGGGAGTTCTGCAAAGAGAGTTTTGATTCTTGTTGACTCACAGTTTTGTGTCTCTGCCGTAGGTGGAAGAAGTGAAAAAGCACCAGCACTGTTTAGCATTTAGCTCCTCTGGACCTCAAAGCCAGACCTACTACATTTGTTTTGATAACTTCACTGAATATCTGCGATGGCTGCGACAAGCATCAAAGGTGAGGATGCTGCTAGCTCTGCTGTGAATGGGATGTTTGGAGAGTTTCCCCCAGTTCAGTTTCTCCGTGCAGCAATACTGTTCCTCTTCTGGGTTGATTGTCAAGAACTGCTGTTTGTGTTGTATGGAAATACCCAGATTTGAGAGCTCGTGGTAACAGGCAATAGGGAGGTGAATTTTTCTGCATTTACACCAACACCTCCTTCTACTGAGGTTGTGTAAGCAAAGTGCTGTACTGAACTTCTTCTATTTTCTTATCAGCTGAATGGATCTACTGAGATCATTATAATAGCAAGGATGACAAATACAACTGTCAGTATTTCAGTTAAAAAGCTTTTTTTCAGTGTTATTAAAACGTAAAATAATGTCCGGGTTTTTAAAATTCATTCCTTACATAGAACCTAAATATTAAATTGCTAGAATAAAGGATTTTTTTTTTTCCTGCTTTGAAGTGTTGCTGAACCTCTCTCTGGTTTAATAACTATTTGATTTTTGGGTTATTTGTAATAAGCAAATAATTTTCTGTCAGTGAAAAAGGTTACTAACGAAAACCTTTGTAAAGTCAATTTTATACTGGGCTTAGAACACAATTAATTATAGGAATTTAGGGCATGCATTATTTTGTTTAACTCTTCAGTTCCACTTTCTGTTGTTGGAAGGTATTTTTGCAGTTGTCTGTTTTATCTCTTAATCCCTGCCACTTTTTTGCTAAAGCTCTATATATCTTGCACCCTTATATTTTTCATACTTATTACAACTGAAGTTTTTTTACTGTGCTGTCAGTATGCTCTCTTTGGTTCTGTAGTTGGCCCTAAACTGTTCATTAGTTTCGTACTTGATAGAACTTTCCATGCTCTTTACTATGTAAAAGCATCTTAGTTTTATGTGGCACTACTTGGAGACTCATGTAGCACTAGATCTGTTTTATCTTTACATTGCAATAATGTATTATCCAGCCAATTGCCAGTGATGCAGCCTAGGTTGTGGGCTTTTTAAAGGTTTGATTGGATGTCAGACTTTCTTCAAACAGTAACTAATGCACCTTCTAGCACATGCATCATTTAAAATGTCTTTTAGGTTTTTTTTCCTAGTTAAGTTTTAAAATTCTTTTTAAAGAAGCTGTTCTGGCATATCTGCTTAGGTCTGTTAAACCTCAAGGTAAAAATCCCCAAGGCAAGTTTTATGAGATGGTGAGGCACGGTCTGTCAGGTTTTTGAGTCCTTGTCGCTTTGGGGCTGTCTCTAGGACACTAGTGTCCTTTCATCTCCAGAGGGTTTGACATCAGATAAATGAAAGGCAAATCTAATGAGTGAGGAAAACAGTGGAAAACAATGAACTTCAGAGCTAGAGATAAATGGCCAGAAAGCCCCTCTGAATTACTGGCAGCTAAAGCTTGTTCTGTGCCATGCTGTGCTTCTCTCTTTCTCTCTGGTTCACCCAAATGACTAACAGCATCGGGATGATAGCCAGCATGAGAACATATCCCCATGCACTCCCAATAACCTCCCATTCTTATGTAAGTGTAGAAAGAAAATACATAGTTTCAAGTGTCTTTTCAGACTGTCAGAAGTGAAGAAACTCTCTATGCTATTCTTTTAGCTTGGTAAAACATTCTTTGAGGAAAAATAAAGACATTTTAAACCCCAACTCCCCAGCCCCCAAACCTGAAAATTGTCATTCTGCATTCATGGATTTTCAAACAGTTCTTTGCCACTTCAAGTTGTTTTTTTGATGTTTGGGGTTCCTGTCCTGAGACTGAAAAACAGAGACAAGCATGATTGTATGCAAGGCAGTGGTGTGGGAAGTGCTGTACAGTAACATTGTTTCTGAAGAACAGAAACAGAGAAACTAGTAATGCTGCAAAAGTAACTCAGACTTCCTCCAGCTGGTGCTGTTTGTGTCAAAGTGCTTAATTGTGAGGTGCACCACACCTGATTTACATATATAAAGAAATGACAAAAGTTGAATCTTCAGCTCTGTAGTTCAGGCAAACTAACATTCTTACGCTGGGAAAAACCCCCAGCATGTATATGAGGTATTCTGCCTCAGGTGTTTGGGAACTAATCAAGTGCAAAGCTGCTGAAACAATCATGCTAACCAAGAAAATACTGTGTAAAACACTGTGCTTCTAAAAGCAAGCAAATATAGGAAGAGAAGTATTATGGCTCTAGAACTTAGCCTCTAGTCGCTCGTTATGGGTTAGGTGACACGATGCCTGCAGGTTCTTCCCTAATACTGGTGTTGTATATAGTACTTGCACTTTTGTGAGTTGTTATGAATAATGTTTAAGACTGTATTTTAAATATAGATGTTGTTTAATGACATTTGTTCTGAAAGTGACATTTGTGTTAACTTCTATTCAGTGATAGTTCTTCAGAGTAGTTCTTCTCCTTTGTGCTCCTGATATGTGCTGCTGAAAACTGAGGCATCTGATTTTTAGTGCAATGAAAGCTTTAATTATAAATTTTAATGCAGAAGGAAATCCCTGCTAAAATATTTCCTTAAAATTGTGCAATTCAGTTTTTAACTATGAAAAAAAAAATAATGTCTATCTTCTGTATACTTCAGAAGAGCTAGAAGACTATGTTATTTAACTTTTAAATAACAAGCTCAGTCTTGAAAGGAGGCTTGCAGAGAATGCTTGCTCCGCAGTCTTTCTCCCCACAGAATATTGACAATTGTTGACTTTTTAGTGGTGTTTCAGAATGAGACAAATCCTAATGCATCACTCCTGTAATAAATATGTGTATTCTAGAAAAGATTTGAATTTGTGTTTGTGGAGACTGGGGTTTAATTTAATTAAAAATAAGCATCGCTCCTGTATAATCAGATTCATTCTAACAGTGGAATCTATCATAGCCAAGACCGTTTTTGTGCTCTGCCTCTGTAAATTTTTGGAAGTTGAATAGGTGTTAGGATTGGTTTTCCTATATGGATGTGTCCTGAGGTGAACAGAACTTTTGTTTTCAGGACAGACTAGAATTATTGCACAAATACTGACCTAAATATCGAACTTGGTGACATACTTATTCCAAGTAGGCCACTTTTAGATGCGCTGATTTAGCCTCAAACAGAATATTTTTAAAAGCTGGAGATCTGTCTTGTTCGTTAAGATTGATAGTTCTATACCACAGTGCATTTCTTTCCTTGTACTTTCCAAAAACTGGAGGGCTAATTAAGGAAGCTTAAAAGGAAAACAACAGCAACAGATTTGGTCCTTTGTGATCTAATGCATTCATTCTCTTGCCAAATGTTGAAAAATAGGCTTATGCAACTGGGAAGGGTGAGCAGAGGGGAAAGAAAGGAACGTCTTCCTAGCTTTAAAGAATTTTGTCTGCATGAAGTTGTCCTGATGGTTCTGGAAATGGCACAATTACTTGCACAGCAAATCTGTCACTGTTTGCTACCTGAATGTCAAATGCAGAAGGACAGGGCAAAGAACGTGTGTTTAACAGTGAGGAGGACGTGATGAGTGCGTTCCTCATTTGCCACTTCAAAAGCTGAAAAGCTACATCCTTAATGTAGAAGAGAGAGAGGTGTTATGCATACAGTGTTAGGGATTGGTGGGACTTGCTGTTGTGAGGCTTTTATTTGGGATGTGGTCTGTTGTTGGATGTTTCTAACAGCTAACCCTAACCATTTTACAACATGTGAAATTTCTGTTGTGAGCACTGCCTATGATACAGTTCATGACATGGATGGTTTGGGTGGAGTATAAAAGGATTAGCAGTCCTCTGTGTTCCAAGGCATGCAGTTAAAATGGGATGTCAAGATCTGCCTTGGAAATTCGGTATTGCAGAGCTTATGCCAGGGTGCATTACAGAATTTTATCTTCTTGGAAATAGTGTGCACCACTGGGCATGCTGGGATGAGTTATGTGACCCCACAGAACCCCTCTCTCCCTTCCTGGCTGCGGGAGAGCAGGAAGTGTGTCAACAGCTTCATATGACAATTATTTCCTGCTTTAGTGCTTGGTTCAGTGGGGCAGGTAGAGGAAAAGAGGCGATGAGGGATAAGGGCTGTGAGCAGTGCCTGTCTGTGTAGGTAGGGAGAGATGGACAGGCACAGAGCCTTGTGTGTCTGCACACCGTCAACCAGAGTTGCACAGCTGTGGCTGGGAATAAGTTGTCGTGTGGGGCTTAGATGCCTACACACAAAAGTCCTGCTGTTGAAAATACAAGGAATGTCCAAAAATAGGATTTAAAACCTACAACATTTAAGAGTTTTCCCTTGTGTGCTTTTATATTTTCCTTTCGCTGTTTCAGTCATGTCTGTGTAAATGTCTGTCATGGAAGTATGTGGTGTTCCAAACAACCGTAGCCTGTGAAAAAGGAGAGATGATGTCAGTGTACATTATGTTTAAAACACGGTAAAAATAGCAAGAATAGCAAATTCAACTGAGAAGGGCATGCTGCCATGTTGGCCTTATTCCTTTTATGCCAGTGCAGAATGCTCTCTTCATACATTTACTTGCACTGTGAAGCTAGCAGAAAACAAGAACAGATTAGAATTTGGCTCATACTCTTCAAGGAAGTAATGCAGGATCCTCTACAGCTGTAGTGTCCATCTTTCCTCAACTTGTGTAGAGATTTACCTGAAGCAGCAGTGCAAAATTATTGGTTTTGCTTTTTACTTTTTTTTCTCTAAAGTTATCTAGTTCTGACCATCTGCCTCAGTCTTCTAATTATTTTTTCAGTATAAATTTGACAATTGTGTACAGAGACTGCTGTAAAAAGAGGAGTATGAGCCCTGTAAAGCTGATCTGTAACTCTAGTGATATTTACTTCTGATGAGGTTTGAGTTCTGACCACATGCTTGGTGCTACAAACCACATTTATATATATAAATTCTGCAGAATTTAGAAAATAATTCCTGACCTTGACTGCAGTTCTGCAAAAATATTCCCAAAATAGTAGACTAAGATGATTGGCTTTTGGATGTGTTTTACAGAAACCGTGCTGAGGAAATGCAGTAAGCAACAATTGAGCATTAGTGCTAAAGATGTACCTGCTTTTCAGCTGTGCTTTATCCACCTTTGAGACAGGGATAGATCACCAACCGTGGGACTGCTTTTTCCTTCAGCACAGAAGATTTTGCTCATTAATTAAAGGGATGGGAATGAAGGTATATCCACTTGTGCATATAGCTTCATCTTTATTTCAGATACTCTCAGATGTTAGTGCTTGTCTTTCTCCTGTCAGCCATAGTCAGCCAGGAAAAGTTGTGTGAGAAACTTCCATGCCAGCTTCATTGTGGAACACAGAGCTTTTTCATACAGAATACAGCTTCCAGTCTGTAAAGAAAGCTTGAAGCTACTAGTCTCATTGTTAAGTTAGCCCTACAATGTATTTGCCTTGGCTTACCCTCTAGGTGTTTGACCTACTTCATATATATTTCTGGATACTGTAATGAGCTGTCTTCACCGAGTTCATCACTGCCGTGATTTTTATTACCAAGCTTCAGTTGTTTCTGGAGGCATTAGGGACAGGCTTTTTAAATGCTTACTGGTCAAAATGGGCTCAGAATACCTTCTTGCAGTGCTTTGATCACAGAACAGCACCAATGGTGAGTGTAGGGAAAAGTCATATGCAAGGATAAAGTAGTTCATTTTAAGTTACTTGGGATGTCGCTTGTTACAGTGCTTTTATGTCTCTGGATGCACTGTCTCCTCTGCAAGTCTGTTAAGCCCCATAACCAATGGGCAACTTTCTTCTGGAGGAATACTGTGTAGACTTTTAATTTCAATGCAATTTGAATTTCTAGATTAGCATTTCTGCTTTTATCTTTTGCTCTTGGTTATCACCTGTGGTCATTCTACAGGGAATTGTGTACAACAGACTACTTGTGTTGCAGTTAGGAGTTTCTGACATTTCCTTTTAGGTTAATAGTTTATGTGCTAGAATGTACCATTGTGATTTGGAGCTGCCTGGTTTTGTGTGTTTTGGGAGGAGGTTGGAGGTCAGGCACCTGCTGGTCGGTCACTGTGAAGGTGACCATGAAGTAGTTGATTTGTTTCTTATGCCAGTTGAGCTTGGAGGCTGAAAAATTGGTCTTTATTCTAATACGACCTAAAAACTAGTTTAGTATACTGCCAGCATCAGTGGGCATCTTTTGAGAATAGCCTTTAAACAAAGCTTGTTTTCTTTGTGAATAACAATTTGTGTTTCTTCACACTTGAGACTAAGCAGCACCATTAGCTACTTGGAAAAGTTGATTCAATGTCTAGTCAAGGAAAAAGAACCCAGGAAGATTTTCTCGATTTTTCATGGGTCTTTTTTTGAGCTGATCCTTACTCACAGGAAATATGATGACTCTAAGTTCAGTACAAGGAAACCATTTTTTCCCCTAATACCATAAAATGACAATGTTGAGATAATGCTTTAACTAAAAATAGATCCCTAAAAATAAACCCACAGCTTCCTTTTGGTGGTGATTACAAATACTCAAACATAAACAAACCTCTGGTTTCCATGCGGAACTTGACTTCCTTTTCTCTGTGTGCGTGAAGTCTTCAGTATTTGGGACCTTTGCTCTGAAGTTGTCATATCTGGTCATTCTTGCTGTTGATGGCTTCTTAGCATCTCAAGTGTGAAAACAGAAGATTGGGCAAAGCAAACTTGAAGCCAGTTTTCTTGCTCTTTTGATGATAACACTTGAAAGTTTTCCTCCTCCTCCTCTTTCCCTGCAAAGCCTATTCTTTTGTGTCTTTTGTTATATGAGGTTAGTTGACATTTTGGAAATTAACTTCTGGGTGTGTTTCAGTGCAGTCAGTCTCTCTTAATGGTTCAGGAGGGAAGCCCTGATATTTTGTCTCAGCTGATTAATTTTGCATGTTTAAACAGTTCAGCTGGTTTTAAAGTGTAATGGTGACTGCAAGCTCTTAATTTGTGTTTCAGAGAAATTACAATTTCACTGTTATTTTTTTTCTTTTGCTGGAATTTAGAGAGTCTGTGGTTCTTGTTTTGGGCTTGCTGCCTTCAGTTAATAATGGTTATTGAAGTATTGAAGCCAAGAGTGAGAACAGAAAACTAGGTATCGCCCACGCATCTGGAATTGCATTCAAGTACTGTCTTTTGAAACCTCTTAATCAGGTTCGGGTATTAGTGAAGCTGAATTTGTGCAGCCCTTGCATAATTACAGGAAAGCATCACTAGAAAGCTCAGTAAGGTGTTGTATATGTTATCTTTTTAGATGTGTTCAATCCAGAAGGATCCCAAAGTGTTTTCAGTAATCTCTGGAAGTGAAAGAGTAGGAACAAGTGGGAGAATGAATGTAATGTTGCTCTTAATGAAGCTCAGGGGAACCAAGTGTCCGCAGTGAGCACATGCCGTAAGACAGGAGGGGATTGCAGGGACTGACATATTGCACAGTATTTTGGTGTGTGTGAGGTGTTATAATGGAGCTGGTCTTGAACCTGAATGGCTGTACACTGAAAGCCTTTCCAAGTAGAGTCTAGCAGGCAAGGAAGAAAGGAGAGGAATTATTAGCAAAACCTAACTTCAGGGTCATTTACTCTCCGTAGGCCTCTTCTGTAGTCAGTGGAGAAGGATTAAAGTCTCCAAGAAGAAGAGGGAATGAGTGCTAGAGACCAGTTTTTGGCCACATGCCAGTAGAGCTATATCCATGATTATTTGTATTACAAAACGCTTGGGTCAAAACGCCTTTCTGAGTTAGAGTGGAATAATGGCATGAAAAGTGTTCATCTCATTGTAGAATTTTCCATATGATACAGCAGTGTCAAAGAACCTAGATCAGCAATTGAGGACCTAGCATAATCTCTTGCTTAACACAAACTAAAAAACCCTACCACCCTCTCCATGTGGGACTGGGGAGACTCACACAAGTGAACTTCCAGTGTAAATCTTACTGGCAAGAGTCTGAAATCTATAGTATATCATAGAATGGTTTGAGTTGGAAGAAACCTTAAAGATTATGTAGTTAAGAAATTCCCATCATGGGCAGGGACACCTTCCAGTAGACCAGGTTGCTCAAAGCCCCATACAACTGGACTTTGAACACTTCCAGGGACGGGGCATCTGCAGCGTCTCTGAGCAACCTTGGATTATCTTTGTGGCCTTCCTCTGAATATGCTTAAAAAGTTCAAGTCTTTATTGTGTTAGAGACCTTAGACCTGGATGCAGCACTCCAAGCTGGGTCTCACAAGGGCAGAGTAGAAGGGGAGAATCATCTCCCTTGCCCTCCTGGCCACATCCCTTTTCATGCAGCCCAGCCTGTAGTTGGCCTCCCTGGCTGTGAGTGCACATTGTTGGTTCATGTGTGGCTTCTCATCAACCAGAACCCCAAGTTCCCCCTCCACAGGACTGCTCTCAGTGATGACTTCTACCAGTCCGTACTTACATCTGGGGTCACCTTCTGACTCTGGTGCAGCTCCTGGGACCTGGACTTCCTAAACTTCTTGAGCTCTTGCAGGTCCACTTTTCAAGTTTGTCCAGGCCCCTCTGGATGGCTTCTCTTCCTTCTGTTATCTGTAAGCTTGCTGAGGGTGCACTTGATCTCACTATCTCATTGATAAAGACATTGGAGAGCACCAATCACAAGACCTGTGATCCTGAGGGCCACTACCTTCCACCTGACAGAGAGCCATTTACCACAACTTTGGCTGCATCCATCCACCAATTCCTTATCTGCTAAATAGTCTACCCTTCAAATACATGTCTTCATGGTTTGGAGATAAGGGTGTTGTGTGGGACTGTGTTGAAGGCCTTAGGGAGGTGCAGGTGAATGACACTGGTTGGTCTTCCCTTGCTGAGTGCTGCAGTCACTCTGTCATAAGAAAGCCACCAGACTGGCCAGGCATGATTTGCACTTAGTATTTTGTATGTGCTTTAGTAGTGCTTCCATGAGGGTCTGCTGCGTGATTTTCCCATGCTGAAATGAAAAAATGCTGAAAGACAGTCCTTGCTGGAGGGCTGCTCATTGCAAAGTCTGCATGCTTGGTAGTACAGCAGCTTATCTTTGTAAATAAATAAATCTAACAGGAATAGTAAGAAGAAAAGGGTGTTTTCTTAATTTTTATGAGACTGTCACCTCTTTGGCAGTATTTACAAATGAATTATTTTCAGTCAAGCTGTTTTAAGGATGTTAATACTCCTTTCTCCACCGAATGGAGAGTCACGTCTGAATTACAAGTAGCTTAATGCAACAGCTAGTTACTGTCACTTAACTCTAAGTTACATCTTAAGCCTTGTCCTTGCAGGGATCTCAGTATGAGCATCCCAGTGTGACTGCCACCAAGGTACAGAGTTGATATCATTCTCTGGGTAATACTGATACCACTACATTATCTCTAGAAGAGGACTACTTTTCCTCCAGGAGGAACAAAAGTACTCATATTGTGGTAATGACTTCAGATACTACCCAGCATTTTGAAATGACAGATGATGAATGTCATCTTATTTGTCAAATTCTTGCTCTCAAGATCTTTATGCTAAACTTGGGTCACTGGCTTTCGCATCTGTGAATTTTTTCCTGGTCTTCTATCATGAAAAGTAAGGGAGCCCAACTTCTGGCTAATCCCCTTCACATTTCCCCCATCCCACACGTTTGCTAATGCTGTTTTCAGTTGTTAGGGGTTTGCACAAAGGCCAAAAGTAGAAGTGACCTGTTTGTTTATAAAACTTTGTACAGAGATAAAGAGAGCAGAGTATGGACAAGTTTAAATTATTTTTGTTCCCCTGAATCTTGCTGGCATGAGGTGTTTGTACCAGAGGCTTTTGGCTGCTTCACCTGCAGAGGAGAGATGGGGCAAGAGTGCCCTGTGGGTGCTGCCGCACTGGCGTGCACTTCTGCCCTGCTCTTAAGAGGGAATTACTGCTCTGACCTGTGGCAGTGCCTGTTGGGTTTGTGGATCTGAGTGACAGGCTTTCAAAAAAACCCTTTGCTGGGTTTTATATTTTCTGTGTGAGGCCCTTAGCTTGAGTTGGCGTCTATCTAATTTAACATTTGAAAGAAAACAAAAAGGAGATGCCAGAAAAGACAGTACCTTTTACCCTTGGGCTGCACCCATTTTAACAGCTGTCATTTAAAAATGAAAATACATGGCTTTAAAGCCAATGTTTTTTTTCCCCCTCCCCTTCATTAAGTTTTTTGGCATTAGATTGTTTACCAGGCTAAAGAGTTTCTCAGCTCTTGGCTGTGGCTGAGGACACCAATGTGCTTCCTGGCTGTGGACTTCAGCTCAGTGGAGGGAGCCTCTGCTGAGCAGGGCTTTGATGTTTCAATAGAAAGGAGGATTGAAGCAAGGTAAGTTCTGAAGTGAGAAGAACCTGTTTGCTCCAAGTTAGTTTAGGTATTTCAAGGCGATGTATCACTGTTTAGTTAAGGCTTATGCAGGACTTGGTGGGATGTGATGATTATCAAACTGTTTAAAAACAAATCCTAAAGGAGAAAAATTAAACTGCCTTTGTATTGCATGTCTACAGCAGGTATAATTTAACACTGTCAACTCAGTTCAAACAGACTGGGAATTTGGCTGCCTTTACAGTGTGGGCTGTTTTGCTATTTTGTCTTCTGTTGAAGTCCTAAGCAGTAATTTCTTATCTGAATGGAGCTATAGGTAATGGGGTGAGGGTAAACAGGAAAAAGACATAATTGCATTGGTTTAAATTCACACCACAGGTCACACCAAAAGATGTCCTTGTGTAAACAAGACTTGTGCTTGTCCATACAGCTGGGTTCAGCTGTGCCCATTGCTGACATCCATTGTCAGCAACAGATCATTTTTGTAGTATAGCCAAGGCTTTAAAACAACGGCCATAATCAGTCTTGTTGCATAGCTCAGTGACAGAGGTGTCATTATGCTGATGGACAAAGCAAAGTGGTTTTTCAGCCCTGTGTAGCAAAAAACAAGAATATGGGTTGATGCGAGTGTTTTTCTGTATTTTTGTTGCCAGCTGATAAAGATTTACAGTGAACCCATCCTGTGTTTTCATAGGTCTTGGAATACTGTTTCCTTTTAAAAAATAATAAGTAAAGAAAAAAATAAAATCAAAACACTTTGGCAAATCTCTTATTTGTAGTGGTGCCTGGAATCTAGGCATCAGAGGGTACTGCTGGCTTTTTGGAATAGTTGTTTTTATTTGTAGGTGTATTGTGGCACAAGTAACATGTGTAAAAGTGAATTTTGGTATTAGGGAGACTCCTGTTTCTTTGGCATGTGTGCAGCTCTCAGGTGAGGAGGAGCAGAAGGCATACTACCTAAGGGAGGGAGAGCACTCTGCAACATCATTTTTTGTGGTGGTATTTGTAGAATAAATCTGCATTTTGTTGCTGCTGTGGGAAAATTAAAAGCACAATTACAGGGTTTTGGTGTTTGCAGTGGGTAGACCTAGGGCTTTTTGTAGTACATGTGCTACATTGTCTATCACTTCTTCAAAACTACAGTTAGCTTGCCATATTTATCTGAAGACTGAAAAAAGATAGAACAGTGTAGGCCTAGGATGCATAACTGAGGTTGCAAAAGAAACAGGAAAAAAATCTTCCCTTGGACTTTGTGGTTTGATGTGCAAAGTTCATTGTGGTCTTATCCTATTACTACTCTTCTGATATTACAGTGGGGGACATTGCAATGCAATGACAGACTGCAAAATATTTAAAAGTCATATCCAGGGAATGGAGAAAATAGCATATTTCATATTGTTTATTTATATTTTTTGATGATTAAATATCCCAACTGAAAAACAGACTTCAAAGAAGAGTGAGATGTTGCTTTGTGTTTGAGCTGCATGGGTGTCAAATGTTGCACGTCTTGCAGGGACAAGCATTGACTCTGCAGCTCCTGCTGTAGCTCCTGTCATTGAGAGCTTGTCATGTGCCATCTTCCGAGAAGGTCACTGCCCCAGCCATTTCCTCAGTGTTATTGGGGCTGGAAATGCAGCAGTGGTTTCGTGTGACACAAGTCTGAGGGGTCTGTGCAGTTTGGCATGTGATGAGAACACATTTGAGAGGGATTGGTTTGGGCCGTGGCAGCTTCTGCCTGTGGAGTTTTGAATTGTGCTGCTTGTGGTTTTATTTTTATGTATGTACATATAGCATATCAAACAGCTTAAGAGTCTTCCACAAGAAAAACCCCAAACCGTAACAGGCACTTAAGGCAGGTTCCCTGTGTATCCAGAAAGCCATTCCCTCTAGCAGTGCTGCCACACCAACTCTCTTCACAATTTTTGGAGGAGCATGGATGTGTTGAACACAGCCCAGATAACTCGTTGGGATATTTATTTACAGTGGAATTTTTTTATTTTGTTTTCTTCCAGTGGAAGCATGAATTTCTGCAGATAATGTCCTTTTCTCCAGATGCATTTTATTCTTTGAGTGTGAAGTATATTCTACTCAGCATTTTCTCAGCTGATCTCTGCGGTGATTCTTTGCAGTGAGTCAGGGAAACCCAGTGCTTTCTTAAAGAACTGCATAGTCTTTTGGAAAAAAAAAATCTTTGCTTCTAATAAACAATAGCAAACTCAGGCATGTGCAGTCTCTTGCTATATTGAAGTCAATTATAGACAATTGCAAGATTGATTGATTTCAGAAAAACATGATCTCAGAATTTTGATATTCAACTTCAAAATAACTGCTGATGAAAATTTCTGGTCAATGAAAGAAAGTATTAAAATTATGTTCTCCTTTGTTACACTTTTTTTTTTTAAATCCTGTTCTATTCTGTAGGAATTTGTTATAGAAACAGTATTGAGCAATGGAAAGAGAAATTTTTTGATGAGAAAAGCCTGTGAGAATGTGTGTTTATATGAGCCTTCCTTGTAACAATTTGGGAGTTAATTCTTGGAGTACTGTTTGGTAACAGAAAGACTTTGATAAAATTACAGTTGATTCCAGAACTAAGACCTTTTAAAAGAATGGTTTTTACTTTTACAGTTATCTCTCTGGTAAAAGCATCATTCAATATTTGTCAATTCTGAGAAAATATTAATTAAATGCTTTGTATAATAATGTGTTCTCTTAAAAACAAGTCAAAAAATAACCAGTACATACAACCTGTATGGACAAAATTAATTTTAACTGGATTTATTTCTCAGGGTTTGACAGTTTTAAGAAAGGATTTGCATCCTTTTTGTGGGCAACAGTAGAATTTGTATATTTGATTTTGTTTGGCTGCATTATCATGATTCCCACTCAGAGTTACCATTTCTGGTTCTTGAGATATTTTTAGAGTAATGAGCCTTGCTAAGCACTGCTGGATTGCTTATTGCTGTTCATATCACATTCCAAACAAGTAGTTGGAGCAACAGCGTATACAAGTGTTACACCTGAAATTAAATATTCTTCCTTTTAAATCTGACGGGTGTCAACAGTGGGATCAGAACTGTGCAGTACTGGGCATAAACAGACTGAATACCCAGCATTCAGAGACGACTGCTCAGTGTAGCCTATGCATAATTCTTGTCTTCTTCTAAAAGGGGAAGAAAAATACGAGCTACAGTACCAAAAGGACTGAACTAATTGAGTAACAAAACTTCACGCGTTTTCATGGATGTGGGAGGGCTGGAATATTAACGGTTGTGTTGAAGAAAAACACTGCAGTGTCTGTTCCCCTTGACGCTTATGGCTGTGTGTTTATAATAGCAACCACCTATCCTAAGGCCTGTGCACCTTGCATTGGAGAGAGGAAAAAACATTTCTGTGGCATTCCTTTCAGTGGCAAGCTACCTCCTCAACGCCTTTAGTTTCAGAGTACCTCGTGGCAGGGACTCGATCTCTGCACAGAAGGTTGAGTGGTGTGGCCTTCATCAGAGTTGAGAAGCTCTTATGTCACCAGGCATTGATAAGGAGTTGTTGGGTCTTCTTCTCTTTTTGCCCTTTAGATGTGGTGTTTGTACCTCCAGAATCCCAGCATAAAAGGCCAGTGAAACAATAGCTGCTTTTAGTGTGAGCAGCTGACAGAGCACCATAACTGTTGGAGCACTCTTGATGTGGTCCCAGAAATCTAAAATGGTGGTGAAGTTGTTTACTTCTCTTCCTTTGGTCCAGCCATGCCTGCTCCAAAAATGCCTCTCCTTCTTCTAGCATTTGGCACCTCTTCCTTGCCCACCATCCCCGCTGCCTTGCATTACTGTGTTGTGCTTTGCCATGTAGCATTTCTGTCGTACACTGCTTTGTAAAAGATTTTTAGTAGTGTACAACAGAAGATATAAGCATTCTACATTGCAGCCTTGGGTTTGTTTTTGATTCTGCTGGTGATATTTTATTTATTTTTAGAAAAGTTTAGTAAATAAGTAAAACAGGAAGATGCAGTTCACTGAGGTGTATCCTAGAGATACAGAAAGGGGAGTATTGCTGTTACTTGAAAAAGTTACCTATAGGTCTCTGTGGAATGACCTATAGGTATTCCTAGCTAGCTATAAATATATATATAGTGCTAGGTGATATGGTTTTTTTAGCCTCTATAGATTGTGTTTGTTTTACCTTCCTCTTTCTAGAAAACAGTGTTAAGCCTCCAAATCTCCGTTTTGGTTTTGTCTTATTTTTTATCACTTTTGGACAATCTTCTAATTCATTGAGAAGAAATGAGTGCTTGGTGCTTTGCTGATGGGTTATTTTTTCTCTTCAGTAAGGTGTAAATGGGATAACTCTTCTTCTGCCATTTGATACCCATCTTGGATGTATGAAACCAAGGCAATGGTGATGACTGCTAACCCTTCACTTCCACTCACTTGGAGGAGGGATTGCCTACCCAAAGACTAAACTAAAGCTCATGTCAATTTTTTTTCTGGTTGTAAAGTATTGCATAGCTTCATAAATGAAAATAGATTATTTTCACCTATTAATTTGACAAACCTTTTCTCCCTGCTAGTCATCTGTAGACCTGGTCTAAGCACTGAAGCCAAGAAAGAGATCATGGCATAACTTGCAGCAATTATGTAAACTGTGTTAGATTAGCTATATATGCCAACACTGGCTTCTGCTGTGCTTAAAAAACAGTTTATCTTGTGCTGGTAGGGGTGAAGGAAATTTTAGCTTTTTTTTTATTACTATATTAATATACTGGTGTTGTACTTGACTTCCAGGTTGCATCACAACGCATCAGCTCAGTGGATCTTTCATGCTGCAGCTTGGAGCACCTGCCTGCCAACCTGTTTTATAGCCAAGACCTCACTCATCTCAATTTAAAGCAGAACTTCCTGAGGCTAAACCCCAGCCCATCCACAAGTGGAGCGCTTAGTGAATTACAAAGGTAAAGTAGTATCGTTCTACTACTCTTCCTCTGTCCTTGGAGCCATGATCTGCAGGAACTTTCCTAAAAATTACTACCTCCTCTTGTGGAACATTGGCCTGACTGTAATGCTTCAGAAATTGGTTAACTTTGTGTGTTAGAAACAGACTGGCTTTCATAAGGAACTTCACGTTTTTCTTGTAAATAGAAGGATATTTTCAGCTCAAAATGCAATTTTCATAATGTGTTTTTATCTACCTGCTGAGGCCAGACTGTAGTTCCTGAGCCTTTGACTCGTGTGAGTATGAGTTGGTGAGCTGCACACCAAAGGCAGCCATTCTAGGTAGGTACAGTACTGCATGTGACCAAGTGAAGAAGTTTTCTGTTAGCCCCCTCAAGCAAAAGAAGCCCTGATTTCATAAATTCAGTCTGGTTCAGTATCTGTGACCTTTGAGTTCTTTCCACTGCAGCTCATCAAAGAGTGTAACAAATGGGTAGACAGCAGCATGATTGGTGCAGAATGATTTAATGTATGTGTTCTGTGGAATCAGCAGCCTTTCTGTGTTCACAAAGGTGAATGTTCCCATACTGAATATAAAGCTGTGATTTTAATTTCAGTGCTAAGTGAATTGCAAAGTACCTCAGGATTGTATTTGTGGATGGTGCTGTTCAAACAAAATGTTTTAAACCACATTTCTAAATCCCTTCCTCTTCGAAAAACAACCGAAAAGTACAAGATGGATTATGTGGGCTGTTGTATTTTTAAATCATTCCAATTTCATTTTGGAAAAACAAAAAATCTGGCATAATGAAAGATGAATGAACCCAGCAAGTCTGCTTCACAAACACAGCAGGCAGCTATTTCAAGACCTTATGAGCACAGTCTGGAGAGGAATTCTGACAGCATAAGTCTCCAGATAGCAAGTGGAATTTCAGCATAAGCTAGCGATGAACATGGACAAATAATCAATGTCTCTTATTTTAATGTCTTCTTACAATTTTTCCTTTTTAAATATCAGAAAGTGTAAAGGAGATACTTGATTGTGCTTTGTTCATGTACCTACAGTGAATTTCTGTTTGGAATAGATCTGGATTTGTCCATGTACCTGCAACTAATTCTGTTTGGTATTAGAAAGCATTGATAATTAATGTGATGGGCAGTGTTCATTCTCTGTTTAATGTTCTCTTGGTATTGCAGTTGTGGGAACAGCTGATGAGTCTTGCTGATAGTTAACAAACCGTTAAATTTTTTCTTACTAACATGAGGCTGAACACAAAAGAGTGAAAGAGTTCATATACAAAATACAACTCTCCTGTATTCTGAAATTCTTCTGAGATGAGGAGAATCTGGAGAAGTGGCATATTCCTGAAGTGGTGTAAAACTTATTGTCTCGTTCTTCTGTGAGCTGGCCCTATTCTGTAAGCAAGTAATATTCTGCTCTGCTTCCATTTTTTTGAGCTTGGCAAAAAGGCATGAAGCAGATCTGGGAACTTCTGGAGAAAAAAAATTAGGTTACACAGCACTGTTTTGGTGTATCTGAGTTGGTGCATCAGAAACTCCTGCCCTTGATATTTCCCTTTGTCTGCTTGATGCCCTCCAGCCTTATCTTCACCCAGGACAGGTAGCATCGCCCAGAGAATGAGTAGCTGGAGGAAGCTGTTTGCATTGCTGTGCCAGTGGGAAGGGCTCTGTGAAGTAGTGGTAGTTCCTGCTGAAGGTTTGGAAAAGTGATGTTCCACTGGTTGTCTTTTGCCTCCATACTGCAGCAAAAGCATGAGCATGACCCTGGAGTGTGTTCCAAGCCATTCTCCTTCCTGCCCCAAGAAACACAGAACTGGCTTCTCCTTTGGGTGGGAAAACTTGAGCTGTACTTGAGTTCCCAAAAAGCTTTGAGCCAGATTGACTGCTAGTAAGTCTGCTTTTCTCTAGTGAGTAAACACACAAATACCTAGAAAGAGGAGAGCACTGTATGTTTCGAAATTATTAGTGAAACCCAGTATCAAAATATGTGTCAAGTGAAGTTTGTTGTTCCTGTGAACACACATTTGATTTATTTATTGTTTCTTTTTTAAACCAATTCCATAAAACCATTTTCAGATTTATAGGGGTTGCACAAGGTAAAACTTTACTGAATAAACCAAAAGTCTTTTTTTGTTCACCATATTCTTTGAAATCACAGGAAAGCAAGTACAGAATCTGTGCTGTTCTGATTTGGTACTGTTGGCTTTTCTACAAATTCTCAAAATTCTCAATTGCTAAATTGGAGCTGCATATGAGGCACAGCACCACTGAATCAAGCCTACAGGTATTTAAGGCTCCAAAATAGTCATGTGCTTGGATGTTCTGAACAAAACACATTGGCATTTACATACCTACCCTTCCTGGTACAATTTTAAAGTAAAACCTGGTTAGCAAGGCAGTCTAGGAAAATTCGTCTTGCTCTAAGCACTTCTTGGTGCTGCAATTCCTCTTAATAAATAACTTTTGGTGGTAATTTAATGAATGCTGGATTTCAGAACAGGTGTGTCAAAGACATGATAAAATACCAACTTTTCAGCCACCCACTGAGGAGATTTGCAAGCAGCTGGGTCATAGTAATGACGTGCTGACTAGTGTACTGACACGGCAGGTACAGTCAGGAATGTATTGGGGAAAAAAAGGAATTTCTGGTTTTGTTTATGCAGTTGCTTCTTTCAGTTTTTAAAATATCATTTGTTGCATTTGTGAATAAAATGTTTAGTCCTGATCAGTAAATGGCATCTGAAGGTGTAAAGAGGTGTAGATGTACTTTTTTCCCAGTAGCTGCACTTCTACTTGCTTTACTGTCCACTCAACCCCCTTTTGTTGCTGTTGATGCTCTGCAGCTGTGAACTTCCATAACTGAACACTCTGAATATTGAAATGTAAATACAGCAACCTCTATTTTTTTCCCTGCTTATCAGGGAATACATCTTTCATGCTATATATACAAGTAAGCCATCTGAAAATTCATCTGTACTGAAAAAAATAGGAAATGATGCTACTTGTTCTCCTTCACAGAATCTTCTCTAAAACTACAGGAAAGTATGTTTCTCTTTTGGAGGAGAGGATATTCCCTGGTTGAAGTTCTAGGAAGAGTTCAGGCTTGCTAATTTTGCAGAGTACTTTTGCTCTGAATTTGAGGCAAAAGCATAGAACATAGTCTTAATTTACTGTTGCTCTGCTTCACTGGACTGAGAACACTTCATCTTTATAAGTAATTGTGTCAGTTGGTGTTGTTGGAAAAAGTGGTTGGCATCAAGAATATTATTTTCTTGTTAATGTTGAAAACTAAGTTATCATTATATAGATTTTTAAGATAAGACTGTTGCAAATTTAAAAGAAAAATAAGAAAAAGAAAATGGAGATATAGGAAGACACAAAGTTGTTTTAAAAATAAAATTATGCTTGCGAGTTTTAGCTAAAGAATGAATTATTATTCTGATTGTGTTAATTGTTAACAGTGATTATACAGATTTTTATCTTAAGATGAGTTGGTATAGTTTTTCTCCCAGAGCCCTTATAGAAATGCACTGCCTTCTATGGCATCTAGGGTGAAAGTCTTTGGGGCTAGTGGCAGAAACTTGAAGATGAATCTCTAGTTACGAGAAGGCTAGAGCACTCTGAATTACTGATGCAAGTGTTTGTGAAATCCCTTGTAATTTTATTTGAAAACCCAGGATTTCAGGCAACCTCAAACTAAATCCTCCTTACAAATTCGTTGTGCAATAAGGAGGTAATTTAAAATGTGATCTTTGTTCAGAGAACACTTGGAAGCAAGGGGCAGCCAGTATTGCCAACCTAACTGGTATGAACACAGGACACAGGATTGCTGGAAGTCAGTGTGAGATGCAGTTTGAGCTTAGCTTGTACCTAGAGATTGAGGAGCAGGGAGGAAGGTCTCCAGCCTGCCCCTTGGTTGGCCTCAAAGTGCCTTGAGGTACTCCTTATGATTATTGCTATTACTGTATGAAACTGAGGTTAGTGGAGAAAGGTGAATGGTTTAATGAATGTCAATTATACACCTACCTCCTTGTCAGGCCCCACAGGGGCACTGCCAGTAGATGCACTGGAAAAGATTTGAGCTTTCTCTTTTTTTCTCCCCACTTTATTTTAGGGGGTGTATGTTTGGGTTTTGAGGAGGTTTTTTTCTTTGTGTTCTTGGTGGTGTTTCTGGGGTTTGGATTTTTGTGATTTTGTTTTTGTTTGGGTGGTGGGTTTTTTGCCTTTTTTTGGTTTTTTTTGTTGTTTCGGTTTGGTTTTTTTGGGGGGTTTTTTTGGGTGGTTTCTTTTTAGGGCTAGTGGTTTGGGTTTTGGGTGCGTTTTTGTTGATATTCAAACGTATTCTAGTATGTGAAGCATTCTAACCTTGCTTGTTCCATGGTGTGTGAAGATGCAGGGAGCTGCTTCTTGCAACTGTTGGTCTTGGAGAGGAGGAAACCTTACTTCCATACAGTTTCTTCTCTTTCATTTAAAGTCAAACACTGAAGTGCAGCTATTTAAGTAACAGGGCAAGAGGAAAGGTTGGTGTGGTATTGACAGCCAGAGGTCTACTAACAACAAACCCCATCCAGTGCTTTCTGTATTTTAATGCTACACTTATTTTATCTCTGTAGCTTTGGAATTTAAAAAAAAAATTTGTAATGCTAAAGATGGCATTTTGGAGTTTGTTGTTTACATAACTTCACTGCTTTTGTTTTATCCAGCTTGTAAAGACATTGAAAAAAGAGTTTGCTTTTGTTAGTGCACCTTTCCAAACCTTCATGGGTTTTATCCAGCTTGTAAAGACATTGAAAAAAAGAGTGTGCTTTTGTTAGTGCATCTTTCCAATCCTTCATGACTGTGTTCTCCTTAACTCATGTATCTTTTTAATCTCTAGAAAGTGCCCTTGTGAACACCCAGCAAAAAATCAGTGACACTTAATTAAAGAACAATTAAATTGTAAAATTAAGTGTCTGCAAATGACTAAGTGAAGACAATTGCAAAATCGGTTTAATGCCTGAAACACATTGAATTTTTTTTAATTTTATTTTTTAAATTGGAACAGTTAATAGTGGTGTGAAAGAAATAAATGGCAGTAAGAGATATATGCTTTTAAAATAGTGTAGTCTAAAAGTAGAAATTGCACTTGGATTAATTGGATTCACTTTAGTGAACTGTAGGGCTAAGTACAGCAGTCTCTCTTCGAGGTAATGTTTTAAGAAGTGAACCTGTGTATGGAATCCAGTTATTGTGTATCAGTCTCCAGTTTATTTGTCTAGTTTTTCTGGATATGGCTTCCAAAGTAAGGGGTTCCTTTTCATGTAGTTAAACATGTTTCAGTTTGAAAGTCCACCCCTAGTTAATGCTTTTGTATTTCCACTATAAATTTCCAGTAGAGAGGAAGTGAGTATATTTTCACTACTTTTTCCTAAGAATTTTGTCCTTTCTCCCCATATGAAGCAGTGTGTGGTAGGTATGTGCAGAAACTGAGAGCTGCATTGTGTAGTAGTGTAGGTTCAAGTTATTTCCACTAACAAAACCCATACACTTGGTTTTCCTGTCTTTATGGTACTCCTACCAACCATGTAATATAATAAAAGCTTTATTATTGTTAGGTTTGGAGGTAGTCTGAATTTGACTTAACATCTGATTATTTGTTCATTTGAATTATATTACTAATTTAGGACTTCTGCAATGACACCTTTCTGGAAAGGGAATGCTATGACAGTATTTCTGTCACTAGGCTAGCAACTCCCTTAGGCAGTAAGGCCACGGAGGGTAATCCAACACAACTACAGAAAGAGAGTAATTTGCACCTTTTATTTCTAAGGAGGAAATTGCCATGGCAGAATTTTAGAAATTCTCTTTGTGGTTAAGTGGCCAGAATAGCAGGTGCTCAAGAAGGTGGTAAGTTTTAGTTTGGTTCTAAAACTTGTCACAGCACTGCAAGGCAAGCACTGTTCTGCTCAGAAATGGTGCTGAAAATGAGGGACCCTTACGTTGATGCTTGAAAATAATATTGAGCTGTAACCACAGCATAGTCATGAGAGCCCAGGTTCTGGAGATAGGTTTGGGAAAGTGATTGCTTTCCTTAGACTGAGTTTTTTATTAAGCCATGCCTTCCCTTACAGGTGAAGTAAAATACTGCTTTTTAATTGTTTTTGGTAAGGGTAGGGCAAGACCAGTTTTGTCAGATGAGCCTGTTATGGCTGGATTTCTTTGATTGTGTATGGCCACCAGTTGGAATACACTATTCCCCTTGCCCCAAAGATAGTGGAACACAAATGCTATACTGGAAATTCCTCTGCTGTGTAATGGAAATTACTCTTCTGTTCACACCAGGTAGATCTGAATTTGAAATTAGCCCGTCAGTAGTTCATTCCTCTGCTGTGATGCAAACTTCTTGCTAGTCCCTCTCCATATTTTTCATATGTCAAACTAAAGCCCTTCCTGAAGTGGCAGCTTCAGGATTAATAAGTGGGCAGTTTTTGGCTCAATTAGGGCAATTAGTGTTCAGTCATATTGCATGTTTAAATCCAAGGGTTGACATGTCAACACTTTTTGCTCTAGCTTAAAGTAGGGCTATTTTTGTTCAGCAAAGTAAGTGTTTATGTATTGGCCATTACAATAGAAAGCTTAGTAAGCTAACTGAGCGTAGTGTATTGAGAGATGCTGTTCTTCATTCAGGTTGACTTTTACTAAGAGATAACAAAGTCTGGAACCGTGGAAGAAGGATGAAAAGCATATGTATGGACTTGATATGAGGCTATTACATTGTCATGCCTCACACGAGCAATGTTGTGCCTTTTTTTATTTCTAGCAATGCCACGTGGGCAGCATTGATGTGTGTGCCTGCTTCTGACAAGAGTAAAGATTTGGATGTGAGAAAACAGCAAAGATGTTGCTTTGTAAAATCTGTTGGAAGCCTGATGCTTTGCAAACTCAGCTGCAGCAGAAACCTTGAGTCTGTAAAATACTTCTCTCCTACCTTATTTATATTGATGTGATATACAAGTGTGATGTGATACTGGTGTGACTGACTGTAAATCTGTCTAGATATAAGAAGCTCTATAAACAATTCAGCATTTTAAATGTGCAGTGTGGCAGTGCTCCATAACAGAAGTACACTGGCATGTTTGTGATGTGGATAGTGTGAAGAGAGTAGCCAAAGATGAGAAGTAGACTTAGATCTTAACTTAGAGCAAATGTCTGCTAGTTTGGCTCAGTAATGTTCTGCACTTGACAGTGCTCCATGAGAAGAAATACTACTTTAGCATTTTCTAAATGAACATGCTTGCAACAGGGGAAGAAAATACCTCTTCCAGCCAGATGTCTTAGAATAGTCTCTTAACTTTAACTAAGACTATGGTGTCTGTCTTTCAGCGTTTCTGTAAATGTGATTCAACAATGAACTTTCATTTGTGGATTTTTGATGTGCACTTCCATGTGCATTTTGTATGAGTGTATCCAATACTGGATGCATCCTCACTTATGCACTTCATAGGCCTGTTAACCAGATCAGTTTGTGTCCTGAGTAGTTAGATTACTCACCAAAGACCTTTAAGCACACATTACAACATACATTAGAGTAGTAGAGATGTAATCCAGATACATTGTGTAGGGGGAACTTTTTTTCCCCTCTTCCTCTTTGACCTAGGGCAGATATGCACAAGAATGTATGCAGAAAACCTTGAAGCTGAACATGACACTGGAGTTATTGTATTTCTTAGCTTCCTTTACCACCTGCTGCCCCAGTACTCTTTCCTCTGTTAGTTTGATCTTCTGTAATTTTATCTCAAGGTTGTGTTTGGGATCTTCTAGTAGATTGTTTAGTGGACAAAAGCCCTGAGACTATCCTTTTGAGACTACAGAGTGACAGAGGTAAAGGCTGTAGCCTCGCTGTGGTTTTTAAATGAGTTAATTCTTTTTTTCATGGTTGGCTTGAAAATTGGAAAGATTACATTTTGGTGTTTCTCCAGCAGCTGAGTTATTTTGACTTAATCTTCCCATTTTCACTTTTTTTTTGTACTTGCGTAAATAGTGGGAGAAATTATTCTAAAGGCTCAGAATCCAGTGCTTGGAGCACTCTTGTTTGTATTTGCAGCTAACTTTGAGCATGATGTGGGACAGCTGTTCCACCGCAGAAGCACCCCAAATTTTAGGCAGTATATTTGTGCCCTAACTCTACAGTTATCTTCAAGATAAATGTGGGATTGTGTGTCTCAGTTTTAGGTCAAGATTTTTAAGTCCTTTCTTTCAAAACAGAGGAGTATGATGGTAAAGTGTTTAAAATATGCATATTTATTTTTCTGGCTAGCAGCCCTTACTAACTTACCCTTGCCTCCATTACACTTGCCTCCTTTTGCAGTTCTCCCTTTAGAGATAGGCTAGTCATTGCTTCTGCACAATATTTTTTCCCCTGCAGCACTAATTTGATTGCAAGATTTCCTTTAGTCTCCATCTAACTTTGTTCCAAACTCCTTCTGCCTCCAGCATGGCACAGGGTGTTCAAAATTTGTGATAACTCTGGCAATGATTTTTCTGGGGTTTTTTTCGTGCCATCATTGCACCAAAATAGCACTAGAGAGTGCAGCATTCCCTTGCTTGCTGCAAGCCTGTGTCAATGCTATATGTGTTTACAGCCTGCCTTTGGGGCTCAGCAGCTCTCAGCGAAGTACCATATTAAGCCACTGCTTACGTTTTCAATTGAATTTTAGTCAGTGACATGAGTTTGATTTAGGCAATACTGAAGGTGTGTGCCAGTTGATTGCAGTAGCTGCTAGGGAAGAGGAGGACAAAGTTCTCTGAGGTAGGAATGGGCTGATACAGAGGCTATGAAGACACTGGCACATGCTGCTGGAGATTACTTTTATGTGGAATAGCAGCACTCATGGGTGCAGTTTTGCTTCCATTGCCAAGTTATATAAAAGTCTGCTCACACAAATAAAGGACTTGATCCTTAATGAAGGGAAAATTAAGTCCAGATAAAATGTCCTGGTATAAGCTGTGCCAGAAAAGAAACTTCCTCCCATCTCTCGGAATCTGACACAGATCTTTTCATTCATCCTTTTACTTGGCTTTAGGCACACCTCCCAGTGGTTGTCAGGCAACCATAATAATGTTGCTGAACATGCAGGCTGGCTAATTGGATTGTCCTGTTCTTGGGTTTTTTGTTTAAATGCTTTTGGTCATTTTTAGTAAGGCAAACACTTGCAAGTTGCTTTTTTTTGGCTGATGTCATAAACCAAGGGGCTTTAAAGAGTTCTGTGACGTGTCAAGGACAAAATTTTGCCTCTGTCACTACAGAAGCAGTGCTAAATTCTGTTTTAATTCAGCACATTTCCCACTTGTATTCCAAATAGTCTATTCTAATGATAATTTTTGTTTGGAAGGCAAACATGAATGGTCTGAGCGCACAGGTCAGCAGTACCACAAAAAAATTAGTTTTCAAATAGTCTGAGAATTTCCTGCTCCTTTGATAGTAAAACTAAGGGTAGTTTTACTACCAAAAAATGGGTTCAGGAAAATAGCAATGCTTTAGTACAGGGTGAGATGCCACAGATGGCAAGGGATTTGTTCTGTTACACTCATTGGAAAATGCATTTAATTTTCAGGAGGGTCTGTTTCTCTTTGTCAACTTAACATGAGTGAACTCTTACAAGTCGTGTTGAATTTGAGTGTCTGGTAGTTTTCCTGGTTGTTCTGAGCATATAAACTAAAAATGCATGTGATTTGTATTTAGATAATCAAACTCGCCTTATATTAATCATTGTGAGACAACTTAGTGTGGATTACTTATTTCTTTCCTTTATTTTTTCTTATCTCATTTTAGATTCACCAAATTGAAGAGCCTTAACCTTTCGAATAATAATTTAGGAGACTTCCCACTGGCAGTCTGCAGTATCCCAACCCTGACTGAACTCAACGTGTCCTGCAATGCCCTCAGAAGCATTCCAGCAGTTGTAGGCGAAATGCACAAGCAAGTACTTTCTTAGAACTTTCACATACACAGCCAGCAGTGACAAAGGCAACAAGCAGTTTCATGACTCTGCGTACTCCTGCTATGAGAAATAGTTTAAACTTACTGGGTTCTGTCAAAGTAGACTGGCTTGTAGATCCATATGGAAGCAATTGTGGATGGAAGGAAAGCACACTTTGTGCCTCAGAGCTCTTCCAGTCTGCAGCATTTGACACAAGGGTCACCTTCATGGTGAAGAAAATCTTTTAACCCTTCTTGCTTATGTTCTTCGGCTGCCATACAAATTGTTGTTCTGGAGATAGAACTGTCTAACAGCCTACACTTCATGGCTGCCAAAGCTTTTAATTATTTGGTGGATATCTTCTGTAGCACACGTTACAGTGTTATTCATTAATATTTTTCTTTCTGCTGCCCTTTTGTATATTGTATGTCACTGTAACTGCAGCAGATTTGTGTGTTTATAGGAGGGAAATATGATTTAACAGGTCACTCGTTTTCTTCACTCTCCCTTCCCCTCTTCTAATAGCTTGCAGACATTTTTGCTGGATGGCAACTTTCTCCAGTCCCTTCCCGATGAATTGGAGCATATTCATCAACTCAGCTATGTGAGTCTGTCCTTCAACGAGTTCACTGACATTCCTGGAGTGCTGGAGAAGCTGACTGCCATGGATAAGCTCTGTATGTCAGGAAACTGCATGGATACCCTGAACCTACAGGTGTTAAAAAGGATGCCTCATATTAAGCATGTGGATTTAAGGTAGGTATTCAGAAAATGGGAAGAATAAGTGAACCTAAATTATTTGTGTTGAAATGGCTTCTCCTTGGCTGTCAGAATTGCCTCTGGGTGTAAATCTCTTGTGTTTGTCCACTGAACCATGTTTCTGGTGGTGTTATGTAACTCCCAGCACTTGCCGTGACTTAGCACTCTTCCTTGAGGAAGTTGGAGCATTTAGGGGATCAGTAGGTAGAAAAATGAGTTTCAGGGGAAATGGATGTTTGCACCAAAGGATCAAACAAAACAGAGCCTGGGACGCTTGTGATTCCTGCAGTTTGTGTTGCTTCAGTGTTAATGCAATAGACATGATAGTCCCTGGTCCAGAAAGCTTCTATCTGAAATGTTATAGATTTGTGAGGTGAAGAAAAGGGCATTGAATGTGAAAGGGCAAAAATAGATATTTTAATATTTGTTGGTGTGTTAAAAGACCTTGTCTACCATAAGTAATGTTATTTTATTGATACCATCAGAGGAGTCCAAAGAGATCCTTATTACAAATGGCTCTGGTATGAGCTTGTTATCTGTTGTTGTGGTCTTTGGGGAAGATAAGTTCTGCAATCAGCTGGTCAAGGCTCAATTCAGAGCCTGGACCATGAGGCCCATATAACTGTGGATTTTGGAACCACATAGTTGAGCTAAAGTAAGATAAAACTTACATTACTGTACTGCCATGTAGCTGTCAGACTTTGCAATCTAGGAAGGGCTAGCATAAGCTTAGCTAAAATAGGTAGGTAAATTCTGAAGTGTTTCTGGTAGGGTTAAAATATGTCTGTGTTAACAGCATATGTTAACATATGTTAACAGCAAATAAATTGGCCTCAGAGAAGGGATCTTGTGGCTGATCTGGCCATGAGTTCCAGTGGTGCAGTTCCAGCTCTCTCATCATCTGCTGCATCCTTTCTGCACCTAGCAGTGAACAGTCGTTCTTTGTGGCACTAACTGCTAATAAATATTGTAAATATTTATTATATATATTATGTATATATTGTACTTGCTGTACAATGAAGTGCTTTGCTTCAGTGAAATCACAAAGAAGCACTACTTGTAAATTGAAAATGTAAAAGGTAAGATGATGTTGGAGGGGACATATTACCCTTTTTCTTTTACCTGGAAGATGTAGCTACTCTAAAAACATAACTGTTACAGAGGACAATGCTTGGAAAACAGGAGCAACAGGAGAACTGCAAGTCTCTGTCATCTACTGTAGAGAGGGCTCAGCTGGTTTAGTGGGCCAGCAGAAGTTACTGTACTGATTTTAGTGTTCTGCTCAGAGCTGGGAATTTGAAACTGATCTCTTTGGAGTGCTCTGCAGTCTTAAAACTTTATGGGGTTATAGATAATCTCAGTCAGTTATAACTTCTGGGAAGTTACTGAGTATTAACAGTGTCAATGCCCTGCAGTGAAGATGTGTAAAACCTGTCCTCTTTATCTGTCAGACCCAATTGTCTTGGATATTTGCTTTGTTTTCTTTCAACACCCATTTTCAGGTCTCTGAATTTGCTTGCTTTGAAACATGGAGAGGCGAGAAGCAAATACATGGGAATTCATAAATCTCAGTTTGGCCTTTCAGTAAAGCAAGGGTCTCCAATACATGCTGCTTAGTTGTATGTGCTGGATTTTTCCAGCAGATGATAGGCCAGCAAGAACTGTAGAGGTTTTGTTCTTTTTCAAACTATTGGGCACAAATAACAGCCAGATCATCTTTTATTTTTATAGACACAGTAATGTTTAGCTTCTTGCAGAGCTTTTCATCAGTACTTTTCAAAGTAGTTTAGAAAGGAGCTTGGTGTCATCATTCCTTTGTCATAATGGATAACGCTACAGAGCATAGCTATCCTGCTTTTCAAAGAATTAAAACCGTAACATAGCAAAGGGGAAAATATTAAAAATCAACCTTGATCAGAACCTGAAAGCCTGCTAGTTTAATCCAGTGCAGCTGATTTATTGTAGAGCGAGCAGTGGTTTGTCAGCAGGAGCCTGCCTTATAACTACACCTAATCTCCTTTTTTTGTCTGCAAGATTGAATTCAATTAGGAGATTGGAGGCCGATGAAATAGATTTTCTGCATCATGTGACCCAACTGGATCTGCGAGACAACAAACTTGGGGAGCTGGACGCAACAGTTTTTAACAACGTGGAAGTGTTACACTGTGAGCGGAATCAGCTGGTGACCCTCAAAATCAGTGGCTATTTTCTCAAAGCTCTGTATGCTTCTTGCAATGGTGAGTGTATTTGCAGGGCAGCTGTGGTATTGTCATTGTACCTGGTTCTCTGTCAGATGCTTGTGGAGTGCAGTGCACGTAATCAGGAGGTTCTTGACACAGTCCTAGATAAAAGGGTTTCACATGTGCTCAGCTTTGGAAGTGACTTCCAAATAATAACATAATTTGGAAGTCTAAGAACTGTGAAAATCTTAGAAATTGTTCTCTATGTCAGTAGGGAGGGTACTCGAATTTGTCACTTGTTTTGGTTGCATTGATGTGTTGCTGTACTAAAACCAGTAAGGAATTTACTGCTTTTCCCTGCACTGAGAAAGTTTGAACAAGTGACCATTTGGGAGACAAACCAAAACTGTAAATTTTTGCTCCTCCCTCTAGCTGCTTAGCCTGTCCAGAAGGCTATGAAATTTATAATGGTAACTTCATTTGCTATATTTGATAATAAAAATAATGCAGCCTTCTTCAGTTGCATAACTGTGTCTCTGTGTTTCATGAACAGGATCTGTTTGATCTGTCTCTGGAAACTGCTATTACTTAAAATACTCAGTTTGCACCACATTTTTTTATCATTTAGAGTAGTTCAGTGTGGAATAAAGAAAATGCAAAGTAGGAGAACTGTGCATTTGATGAGCAGTCTGAACTGCCTTTAAAAGGCTGTCATCTTAGCAGTATCTAAGCCTGCGCTTTCATTAAGTATTCATGCCAGGATCTTTGTAGCTGAGAAAAGTTAACATAATCTGAGCATGTGCTGTTCAATGTGGGCTGAGAATCCAAGTCAACCCATGTCTTGCAACCAGCTGCCTATTTGCTCTTGCTGTTCCTCCTGGCTTGTCCTCTCATTACCCTCGGCCACCTTGTTTTCATCTCATTTTCCAAAGAAACTACTTGTTACAGTTGCACTGTAGTTGATTTTTCTGTAAGCTGAAATAAATGTCTGCTTGGGTTTTGGTTTTTTTTAAACTTAACACTAAGCACTAGCTACCTGAAACCTTAGGATATAGACTATATTTTGATTGCTTCAATAATAACATTACTAGCTGTAGTTGTGTTATGAAAGATCTGTAAGGCTGCCTGCAACTGGGAGCTCCACAGGCATGCCAAAGCTTATGTAATGTGTTGACAAATACTCTGGATCTTGCCGTCACCTAAAGGATTCTGGTATTCTGTAACTTGCTGTTCCAGAGTGGGGAGGTTCCCTTCCCATGCTTATATCTCAAGTGACCAGTGAGAAAAAAGTAGAGCAGTTTTGTGACTGACTCTTCTGGGCAGAGGGCGGCGGAGGTGAAATTACAGCTCTTGTGACAAAAATGGAAGAAATGAGAATTTGCCGTGGAACTTTCAAAGTCCTCCATTTTGTCATCCATGATCAGTTATGCAGTGTCAGTCATAGCAAGCACAATGTAACATAGCAAATGTACTAAAACATAATAAAGAAACAGAGCTCACAAGGGGTTCACAAAGGTCCGTATCTTCAGAAATTTTTTAGGTTATTGATACGGTCTGAAATCTCTGGGTGTTAGCTCTTAAAATAGTTCTTCTGGAACAGTAACTTAAGTGCAAATCTTCATCACCACTTTTCATGTTATATGTTTTTTCCCCTAGAACTTGTTCACCTTGATGTGTATCCAGTTCCTAATTGCCTGACTTACATGGATATTTCTAGGTAAGAGTATGTTTTTTCTTGGACCTGTGAAATATAAATCAAAGAGACTTACGGAACAATGACATTCACTGTCATCTTGCTAAGTGGGAATGGGGGTAGGAATTGGACCTTGGTATAAGAAAAGACTAATTTTCAGAGTTAGAGGATGCTTTTTTCCTGCTGGTCAGTTCTTTCCCATTTTCTTTTTATAGGTTTACTTTTTTTATTACTGCGCAAATCAGAATTTGTATTTCTTTATAGTTAAAGAGTTTCCATGATTTAAAGATTTTCTGTCTTACGGAGTTAGAACATGATGATTCAAATGCACACCAATATGAGGCTTGTTTGGTAGTTACTTTCTGGATGTGTCTGCACCGTAAGCCCAGCGTAGGTGATGGTTTGATAGTTTACTCATCAGCTTGGCAGCTTCTGCAGCTCCTCGTAGTTCTCTGCAGCCCCGGCTGCTGCAGGGATGTCTACAGTTGCCATTTCAATGCATACATAAATTTCACCTTAATGAGGGAGGTGGGATAAGGGAAGAAATGGAAAAGGAGGTGTTTTAGTTTGTTTTACAGTTCCAGGAATGAATCAGGAAAACATTTATACACGTGCCTAATGGCTGTCTTACTTAAGAAATTACTCACCTGCATTTAAAGTGATAATCTCATTCATTAAAAACCTGTGTAAAGCACTCAAGGTGTTGAGGGTGATCATAACAATTAGTGAGCTACCTGGGCTAGCGGCCATCAACTCAGAAGTTTGATCAGCCCTGAGTTACTCTCATTGTCCTAAATGTAACACACTGGTGTGACTGAATGAGGGATTTGTTGAAGAGCGATCTTGGAAAAGCTGTGTCCTCCATTTATTTGGTAATTAAATCGGTGCAGAATGCATGATTTTGATCACAAAACTCTTTTTGTACTTCATTGCAGTGATGGCATTGTAACTAAATGGGTAGGGTGTCCTTAGCTTTTTGGCTCTCTTGGAATTTGGGAAATACATTTGAGACCAGAAAGGAAGCTATCTGATAAGAGGGGTTGGTTTGCCATTGTTTGATTTAGGATTATTGCAGGAATAAACTAAATGATATGAGTACATGATTGATTTATAGTCATGGTTCATAAGCATCCTATTCCTGAACTTCAGGTCTGCGAGTGTCTGACTATTATTTGATGCCCAGTTTGCATCTGTGTATTCTGACTCAAGTAGTCATTATGTGAATTGTGTGCATTTGCACACAATCTCCTCCATGTATCTTGTGCTGCTAATTTTTTTCTCTAAGGCAGGATGCAGGAGTGCCCCATAGTGCCTATTTGCATGTTTTTGGTGCAGTATTTGGAAAACCTTGCCTCCAAGACGTTAGTTTCCAGAAGGGTCAGTTTCTGTGAAGATAAATGCAAGAAAAGCAAAACAGTTGGCTTGAAAGATATGCGCAAAAAAATTTGCTCTGTTCAGTGAGGTAGCAAAATGGTAGAGTGGATTTCAGTGTATTTGAGAGATTGAGGAGATATTTCAGCTGTGTAAGGTGTGAATATCTTCTGAGTAGCATCTCAGAAATTTTCTTCTCCATGGAGATATTTCAGCTTTGGTACCCTGATACTCTTAATACTCCTCTGGTAATTTGGAAGCAGTTTTTTTTCCATTTTCTTAGTGACTGCATATGTAGGCAGATAGCACTGTTAGCTTTCTTGCCCCCTTACTCAGGACCTGACTGCACTTGCAGAAGGACGCATGATAAAATCTCACAGGCAACACGCTATGTAGCAGATTTGTTTCCTGCAGGTATCTGTATCTCTCTTGAGGCTGTGTTCTTAATAGCCTTTACATCTCAATTATAATTTAGTTAGACCTTTTTGTGTTCTTTATTCATAGAAATCACCTGGAAAACCTGCCTGAGTGGGTGTGTGACAGTAGGAAACTGGAAGTGTTGGATGTTGGCCACAATCAGATACATGAGCTGCCTGCCCGGTAAGTCTTGCAGACCAGCTCCACAATGGAGAACAGGATAAACAATTCAAAAATAATTGCTGACTCAGTGTTTAGCTTGTTCCAGTGACTGTCAGGGCTGTTTTATCTTTTGTTTGATTTTATTTTTACCTTGTGGGGTGTCATCATGCCTCGAGCTTCCACCTAGCCTTTCTTCTTTTATTTTCATGCAGGGAAGGTAGTGCCTTTGAACTTTGAAGCTGTTCATGTGGCTGTTCAGGCAGGAAAGCACTTCATTTTTAACACTGAATATTAAATATTTACAGCCATAACTTTACATGACACTTTAGAAATCCAGCACTTGTAATTTAGATTCAGTGATGCTTGGAGACTCCAGTTCACAGCCCTGTTTGAGTGAAAAAGGGTTTAAAGAAGGGAAAGCCTCATCAAGCAAATAAACTCCAGCAAGAGCAATTGCCTTCACTACCAAGATGATCTCTTTTCCAGAAGTCTAAACTTAAAATAGATAAATATAAATCTTAGAAAAGAAGTCAAGAGGAAGCAAAATAGGAGTTGAGTTTAAATAATAAATGAGTCTTGCTATTATTTGTTCTGGAGAGAGCTGTCTGTTCCAGGTGGGTTATACTGTTTAGGTGGTGATGTTGGGCATTTTTAAATTCCTGCCTTCACTGGAAAAGCACTGTCATTTTAGGTTGTTCTGTACACTTTGAAAGAGATGTTGTGTAAGATGATGATGTACCATGAGCTACTAAATCACAGAATAAGCTGAGTTGGAAGGGACTCACAATGACTGTCAAGTACAAATATTTTCCTTAAGGAGCTGTATAGCACAGAAAAGCATCAGAAACCAAGAATGATAGTTTTTAGGTGGATGTGTAAGATGGTGTAAACTTGTCCATTTCAGCATCAGAAATGGGAAAAGAATAGATTTCAAAAATATGGGCAGAAGAGGATGTGAGGAGATTTACCAAGCAAACTAGCAGGCTGATGTGCAGACCATTAATCCCTCTGTTTTTTCATGTGCACACACACAAAAAATGAAGCTGTGCCAGCTCAGAAGGTGGGGGTGTAAAAGTTCATTTTTCTTTCATTTGCACTTCATAACAGCCAGGACTTTCAAGGCATACCGGATATCTCTGGGAGATTAATGATTAGCTGAAATTAGGTACAGTCAACATCCCACTTGTCTCTCCTGCCATCTTATCATTAACCCCAGGAAATAGCTTATCTTTGAAAGTTCTTCTTTGTAGTATATGTCTAGATAGCTTAGCTCCTAATAAGTCAGCTCAGTTTTAGGTCCTGTTCCATTCAAAAGGCAGGCTTTGAATATCTGTTAAACTTCAGGGGAAATTTGAGTCTGGACTCAAATGCAAATAGCTTAACATGCTGAAGTGTGAAGTAAATGCAAGTAAAAACTGAATGAGTGAGTTCAGGTGCTCTGCTCTTTACTTCTTCTACGTAGAATTGCATTCTGAAAACCTGTGAAGTGAATCAGCAGGGCTCTCCTAGGAGGCTGCTTGTGACACGTAAACACAAATGTTCAACCCTTGAGTGACCAGCATATTCCTGGTGGGGTGAATATTGCATCTGATCTAAACAAACTACACTTGATGCTGTGTGTTTGCCTCTTGAAACAGAAAAATAGTCCTTGAAGACAAAGAGTTGAAGCAGTTTGAGATAGAGGTTTCTGTACTAGCATTTGTCTCAATTAAGGGAAAAGGGAAAATGGACTGGACTGTAATGCAACTGTTTTAGTTTTAAAAGTACTGAAAAATAGCAAAAAAGGGTACTCGGTCTTAGCTATGCAGGACAAAATCATAAAAATCGTACTGCAAAAGAGAAAGGAAATGCTTCAATTAGGAGTTGCCAAAATGATCTTGTTGCCATCAGAATAGATGTTTATATTTGTTTTTGTTCCTTTTTGTCTGTTTTTTAAAGAAGATCTATCTGTATTCAGCATTGTGTTCTCTTGAAGAGTTGCTCAGTAAAGGAGGTGGTAGAATGCTTACACCAAGCCGTGTTTTCTGAGAAGATGCTGATGATGAATGATGTGCTTGTCCTTAGAATTTATTGATTTCACAAAAACTTCCAGTGGGAATTGAGCAAGTGGGAAAGCTGCCCATATGGAAGAGCAGTCCCAGCATCCTGGTTCCCCACCCAGCTTGAGTACTAAGCATCCCAGGCTCATCAGGAGCTTGTTTAGTTAAATACTCTTCAACCTCTTTTCAGCCACCCCAGGTCCTTCAGTGCTTGTGTGACTTAAAAAATTAAGAGAAAACAAATTAAAAAAAAAATCCCCCAAAGTTTTACTAAGTTCTTCTGAATTATGGAAAGAGAAAATCTCTGAGGATTTTGGCATGATTTTAGCTTTTTAAAAAATTTTAAAATGGTGCTGCCCCCAACCATCCCCAAAAAAACTCCAAGGAAATTTTTTTTTTTTTTTGCTGTCAGCCAGTTCTGTTTTCTACCCTGATATTTGGTGTTGACAGTATTAACCAGTCTCAAAAAATAGAGTACAAAGGCAAATCCATAACTGAGAGATTTTCAAGTAAAAATAGAGCAAACCAAAAATGGTTAAATAATGAATACATAATAGATAGGCTTATCACTTTGTTAAGTCTTTTCACCCCGTGTTGAGCCTTCTGGAATGATAGGGCTGGCTGTTGACTTGTATCCATGGTCATAACTCAGACAATCCAGCCAAGTGAGATAACTGCTAACACTGGCATGCAGATACTGAGAGTGACGGTATCTGTCAAGGGGAAAATACTCAACGTGCTTGATTGATGATTTTGGCACAATAATCCCATGACCTGATGCATTGTAGGGAAGGGGGTGGGAGGCTCGTTATGTGTATTTGGGTCATTGTGACAGAGGGAAGAAGATTCTTGCTTTAATGCTGAATAATTTGAGAGTATTTGGTTGAAGCAGGTCAGCATGTTGCATGGGCTCTCCAGATTAAATAGTACAGTAGCAGGCATGTAAGACAAATGTAAGACATGTGGCAGATGAAGAATAATCTTTTTGTCTTAATTTGCTGAAAGTGGTTTCTGTTCAAAATTGAGAGTTGCTCTGTTTTTGGTTTCTTTAGGTGCGTACCTGCATTCCTTTGTTTATCCTGTGAACTTAGCTATATGTTTTGATCAGAACAGCTATTTTTCTCTTTATGTTGCCCTCTTCTCCCTTCTCCTTCTCTCTAGCCCCACAAAAAATGGAGCAGGGGGGTGGGACTCCAGATCATCTATTGGTTGTAAAAACTCAAGAAAGTAAAGCCGATTAGATTAATTTCATTTGCTGTAGAACTGGAAAGGAGGCTTTATGTAAGTCTGGTATTAACAGAAAAGAAAAATTGTGGGGGTGGGGAATTGCATTGGATTATGAGTCAGCACATGATGAGTAGAGCACTATAAAGCTTGTGGGGTGACTAGTGATTTCACCCCCACTTCTGAAGTGCTTGCATGGGGGATCCCACATGTGCAGATTTCTGCAGTCTTTGTTAGCAATTGCCTCCTTCACTGTTGTGCTTCTGTATTCATGTTTTATACAGTGCCATAAAATAACCCTTTGTCACTACTTTCACTCCTGAGTCATCTGTGAACCTCCTTCCTTGTCTCTGAAAACCTTTTGAAGAAGTTGGTGTAGAGTGGGAAGACATTCTTGGATCTGTGCGTAATTAATACCACGTCTGCTAATCAGTTGGCTGAATCACTTTCTTATAATGAACCATGATACCATATTTAAATTATCAGAGGAACTCTTCAGTTTAAATTTTTCTCATTTTTGGTGTTTTTTATTTCTCTTAAGGTTGTTTTACAATAGTAGCTTGCGGAAGCTGCTGGCAGGACACAACATGTTGGGAAGGCTCCCAGATCGGCTCGAGCGAATGCAGGTGGAGGTCCTGGACGTGCAGCACAACCAGCTCCTGGAACTGCCATCCAACCTGCTTTTGAAAGCAGACAGGTAAAATTATAAATAAATTTGATCCTTTTGACTTGCATATGATGAACCTTGCTTGGCCTGTTACTTCCTGGTTCAGAGGGTAATCTGAGGTTCCTCTAATTTGAAAGTTGCCAAGCCTTGTGTGGTAAGAACAGATGTCTGCCCAACTCACCAGAGCACATTCTGTTTATTCTGGTTTTGTTTCCTTATATGGTTGCTTCTTTTTTCCCACCAAGCTCCTGCTGAACACCTACTTCTTGAAATCTAGCTGTAGAGTTAAGCACATGCTATTTTCTACTACATATACTGAAACGATTTAGTGGCAGTTTCTTTAAATACATATTTCTTAGGCTTGTTTGATGAAGTGTGAAAGCTTTTTTCCCCCCTTCAGTCAGAGGCTAGAATTTATTTATACCTGTCAAACAAAACAAAATCTATGCATCAGGCTGTCAGAATAATTCAGTTATTCCCCTGTCCCTACTTTTTGATTTTTTTTCTATGCTTTTTAAATGTTTGTCACTAATTTAGCTAGTGTCACCACTTGATCTGCTTTCTGGATGCTTATTTTTATTTTCATGTTGCTATTTATTTAGTATCAGACTCTAAAAGGTTTTGGGGTTTTTTTTGTTTTTTTTTCTGAATATGAACATATCCTTCAAGTGACTGTGATTGAAGTATAGGAGGTTGGTAGCATCATCTGGGAATGGTGGATGGGCTGGCCCCACTTGGTGTCAGCATTCCTTGCACTTCTTCACTTCCACATATAGTCATCGGATTTCTGAGTGCTCAGTGTATGCATAATTTAACAGACAGTGAGATTGTGTGCTGGGGGTGGGGGGGGGTGTTTATTTCTGATCCTAGTTGTGACAAAAGGAATGTAAAGCTCCTGGCTATCTTGAGAGATGCAGAAGCAAAAGAGGTGGTGATCTTGCTGGCAGAGATCCTTTCCTAATTAAGAGTATTGCAAAACCCCTCCTTTTATACTGTTGTTAGTTCTGTCATGAGCATCTGGTTAAATTTCCTGGAATTGACTTGGAGAATTAGATTGGTGGTTGAGCTTTTTAAATAAACTCTTTAACTGTTGAATGTGTTAACTTGGAAAGAAAAGAAACCTTTGAGTTATTTTCAGAGAGCTCCTGGTATTTTGAAAGCAATGAGAGAAATAATTTTGAAAAATTTGTATTAAAAAGAGGTTGTAGGTACACTGGGATGTAGTGTGCCACCATTTTGGCAGAGAACCTGATTGTTTTGTACTGCAGCTCATCTGTAGGCAGGGCAGGGTTGGGGTTTTTTTTGGTTGTGTTTTTTTGTTTGGTTGGTTTTTTTTTTTCTTTTTTAGTTGTTCATTTTTGTTTGTTTTTGGTTTGTTTGTTTCTTAGTTTTTTGTGATGCCAAAATGAAAAACTACAAAGCTAAAACCTGGACTGGGGATTGATTCCCAGAAGTTTACTAGGAATATGCTGAGAAGAGATAGAATTAAAGAATACTTTGAATAACAGTGTTAAGTGGCTGATTCAGGCTTGGGGAATTTTTTTCCCCTCTGCAGTTTTTGAGCAGTATAGGGCTGGTGTTTTCATAGGTCTTAACAAAGTCATGCACCATCACAGGAGATAAACAGAGCTTTTCTGACATCTCATCACCAGTGCAGCCTCCCTTGCCTGTGATGATAGTAGAAGTAGATACCCAACCCAGGTTGGCATGGGTAGTGTTTTCCCTGTCGATCCCTACCCTTTAACTTGGTTTAAGATGGTATGACTTGTCCATGCTGGTTTTCCTATGACTGCTGCAAAAGTGAGAACTCTGAAGGAAAACAGCAGTACAGGTTAATATATTAGTGTGCAACGTCAGAGTTTTTAGTTTGGGATTTCCTACATAAAACTTATTTCCTTTTGTTTTCAAATGGTTGCATCTATCAGCAGCTAAATGTCAACAGGAACGTGTCTGGAAAGGCATTCAGGAGATTGTTTTGCTTTTAATAAGGTAAAATACTTCTCTTCTCCAAGCATTCCCTGGGAAGCACAATCTGTACTGCCAGACGTGCCAAGAGAACTGGTTCTCCCGAGTAGTGTGCCACGGTCTCTACCCAGCATGTAACATTGGACAAATCACTTTACCTTATAGTACCTTTATCTCTGCATAAAATGACTTGCCTTTTGCAGCCTTAAAAAGATTTGAGTTTGTTTTGGTTTGGCTTTTTTGAAAGGTACTCGGGTCTGTGCAACTGACAGATGATATCTTGTCTGGATATGAAGTCTCATGCTCTGAATTATAAACGCTTTCTCTTTCTCAATCCTGAATATTTGACAAAGTGGGTGTGAAGTGCCTTGGGCAAACTTTAGCACAAGCACTGGTGGGCTTTGACATCTAGAACATCTAAGGAAGGAAAGGAAATCAGTGCACTGGCGCACAAAGAGAGAATACTGCTTTCACCAAAAAAAACCCCAACAAAACAACAACCAAACCCCAAATACTGAAAAACCTCAGTTCTCTTCATAGAAGAATCTATAAACATTGATTTTTTTGCCTTAATCGTTCAGAAAACAATTAAATGGGGTAGTTTTCTGCTGAAGAATATAATTAGGGATATTTTGTTGGTCTGCTTTTTAATTAATTTTCTATTTTAAACTGTTAGTCAAGGAGAAATTGAGGACTAGCCTATGACACATCTCTCTGACCGAGATAGAACTTGGTTCTGTTTATTGCACTGAAAGTATGCACATCTTGATCATGTTAGCAAGGATTTCTCTTGTGGGGTGGGGATTTTCTTGGCAAGATCATGCTGTGGAGGCAGCCAGATAGTCTCTTCATTTCTCATTACCATATGCTGGAAAAACAGAGAATTCATGCAAGTGCTGCAGCTGATGGGGAAAACTCCCAAACTGAGTCCTGAACCTTTCTTTGTGCACCTGCATTCCTGAAGCCGTTCATTTCTATCCTCTGCTGCATCTCTGGTGATGCCTTTTCCGCTGTCCAATTCTCATACAGACGTTTCCTGCCTTCCTTGAGCAGCTTGCAGGCAAATGGCATGGAAACTGTTGCACCAAGTGCTCTCCAGCTGAGATGAATGAGTCTTCAAGAGACTTAGCTGGGCACAGTAGAAAGACAGAGACAGTGGTCAGGGCAGGGTTAAAAATGGGGAAGCACAGTGGGAAGATGGGCAAGGGTTTGTCTCTTGCCTAAGCTCCTTTCCAGTTAGAATGAATGCTTTCATGTCAACCCTTAAAACAGCCATCAGACTTCTTAAAGCATTTGTGTGGTGAAGATTTGTAGCTGTGATGTGCACAGCTTAAACCTTGGGCTTTGTTTTGCAGTGTCTGGTAGTGGCCAGCTGTACTTGTTAAGCCAATGTCAGCTATTCAGAGCTTGTCTAGACTCTGTCTGCAGAATTTTTGTTTTCAGCTTTGTTCAGCTGTTCCTACCTCATTTGATTTTCTGTTTGTTTTGAATTTGTTTTATTTGTTTTGGTGGATTTGGCTTTTGCTGGAGTTCTGGAAGGTGACCCAGTTAAATTTTCTCTCATTTGATATTTGCCATTTCCACCCACTGTGGCTGCTTCTTTGTGATGCAAGGATTCAGTCCTCTCCTGGATGCAGGGGGAGTGTGAGAGAGGAAACCAAGTCAAATGAATGCCAAGTGCTGTTTGAGTGTTAGATGCACATGCTTGTGTTGCAGAAATGCTTAGCTGCATTTGTCTCTTTGAATGCTAGGTTAAGGATTGCAAGCAGGTACTTTAGAAACTGGGGAAATCCGTTTATAAAATAGCTAAAGATGGGTTAGAGAGCAAGAGCTGACAGAGAGCAGCAGTGCAGTGGTTTTTCTGGCAGTCCATCAGCAGGAAGGGGATTCACTTGAATGTTTCCATCTTTTAATTTATTTTATTTATTTTTTAAAGAAGAAATAGTCCCTTCTGCACAGGCTGGCAGAACAGCTTTGATTTTTTCCTCTCTCTCTTTTCCCTCCCAGACATGCTTAGCTTACAGGATTCTTCTTCACACACCTGCTACCACATTCATAAATTATTTTAGTCTCAGGCAATCAGAAATTGAGGGCATGTCTCTGCAGAAGATACTGAAGAAGAAATTTTGTATTTTGATTGCTCTGTACTGGTGGAGATCTTGGGGCATTGGCCAAACTGGAGATCTTGATTTCTCTGCATATTTTCTTTTTGTAACTGCAGTGTTTTTTCCAACTCTTATCAGTACTTTCAAGCTAAACACAGTGGTTTTGATTTGTTGCTGCTTCACCAAAGAATGCCGTTGTCTGTCTTCCTCTTTTTAGTGTCAAACATTCCTGAGCTTTTTTGAGAACTTATTTTTTTTTTCAGTGATGGCTGTGTCTTGCCCAGCAAGGCAAGTTTGTCAAATTGCCTCAGAAAATGGTGAGGAATTCAGAGCTGTGTTCTCCCGATTGTCTCTATTCAGCTTTTGTGTGTGCTAGAGGTAGGCATTGGTAGGCAAAGTTCAAACCTTTTGCAGCTTTATATAGAAGATATTCTTCCTCTGCTTTTAGAAGCTCAGATTGAGGTGGAATCTTCTGGGTATGAACAGGGAATGGATATGACTGCATATTAGGTGGTTTTAGTTGAATTAAATCCATGCCCTCGTTTCTAGCCTGTTCTTTGGGACAGTCCTTTTTCTTATTTTTGTCTTTTGGAAAAGTTAAGTCCAGCAAATGACTTAATACCCCAAAAAACCAAAGGTGACTTATTCCAGCCAGAGATCACTGTTTATGTTATTTTGCCAGAGGAGACTATTCACCTTGTCCAAGCTGAAGAATTCAGACATCTCCCTGCCAGCACTTTCATTTCTTTCTTCATCTGCTACACTCTTTTAGTGCTTGTTAATTCATGCTTTCCTGGCTGTATTGTGCTCTGGTATGTGCACAGGCTGCTGAATCCAGGTCTTTGTAGTGATGCTGTAGTTTTTTCATGAGCTTGTGGTATAGTGTGTGGGTGGAATTGGAAAGGGGAAACAATTAATTTTGGACTGAGCTTTAATACTTGACATTCTGCTTCCATCTGATAAGCAGAATGAGTGGGAAATCTTCAAGGAACATGAATCAGTTTAAGTTCATGCACAAGAGAGATGGGAACAGTTGTTTCCAAGTAAATCTCCACTCGTCTGGAGGGCATTTATAAGATGTGCCTTCTAAGGTAGCAGCTGGCACATTGCACAAGGATGAAGAAATGGGGAAGTGGAAATAAGTTGGAGGAGGACTCCTGTGTTAAATCAGTGTGAGGGAAAACCTGACGGGCAACTACAGTTTTAGGTTTTGCTGGTTTTTTTTGGTTGTTGGGTTTTTGTTCTGGGGTTGCTTTAGGTTGGTTTTTCTTTTTGTTTGTTTTTAACATAAAATTATAGTACAGAATTGATAAATCTTTAGTACTAGCAATCTGATGATTCATTCTGTTCTCTACCCAAAGAATAGTGTCACTATTTTATTTTATTTCATTTTTATTTTTAAATCTAGACAATATCTTGAAAGAATTATGATGTCAGAATGGTTTTTGCCATTTTAATGTAACAACTGGCCTAAAAACATGCAAGCAAGCAACACACTAATTTCCAAAAGCTGATTTAATTCTAATTATGTCATCTGGAGACAGAGATGAGTATGTGACTATTCTGACCCTGACTGTCAGTTGTTTAAGGTGAGACACTCTGCTACCTCAGGGTTCCTGTTCTAAGCTGTTGGCAAGACTTTTGCTAGTCACCTAAACTTTGTTCACAAGGCAGTAGCCTGTAGATTAGGATGATGGGGATTTTTTGCCAGTGTCACTGTATCACTCCCTCGAAGATTTAGCAAAAGATCAGGTTGAGGGGAATGGTATGTGTGTGCAGAGCATCAACTCTCCTCTCTCCCTTCCCCATTAGAAAATACATACATCAAAAGTTATTTCTGACAAGAACAAACAGATTCCACTCACTTTTATTACCAGTGAGGGAACAAATTGAAATATCTTGTTACATTTCACCAATGCTGAAAGTTTATTAGAAACAGAAGAGTGATTAATTTTTTCTTTGAGTCTAAAATGGCTACAGTATAGTACACTGTATTAGTGTAGTAGCTGTATCAGAGTAATGTACCTTTTCTTAACTGAAGCTTTTAGTTGTACTTTGGGCTAGCTGTTGTTGACCAGACTTCACAGCCATGGGCTATGATGTTCTCTAAATCACCTCTTTGGCTGCTGGTACCTGTGCAACATTGCACGTTGTTCTTATGCAGTTTGCAAGAGCAAAACTAAGATAGAGGTTCTTCTTCAGAACACACCTTTCTCAGGGTGTGTTTTGCTGTCACCTCTTATCCCCATCTTTCCTGTGACAACTCACTTTTTTCCAGCAGCCTTAAACCTAATTGTTTCTTAAGCCTTTCCAGCTTGAGCTGAAGATGACCATTTTGTACTATGAATGGTACAAAAAATTCTGTGGCTTTAATGTTAATCAAAGTGCCTTTATCTTGTGGAGAGGGAAGACTCCCATGCATGTTTGATTGAAGTTGCCTGAGTAGTAACTGTCTGTACTTTAGTAATAGCTGTACTTGCTGCTGTTTAATTAAGCACAGGATCTGTTGATGTGGTACGCTTTGGTTTAATGATACAGCCTTGAATGAGCTTAGTATATTTTTAGTTTGTAGCTAAAGGGTGAAATTGAGCATCATTTTAGAATAAATAAATAAATTAAAAACCCCTTTCAGCATCTTACTTCCTTCTCTGTACTAATCCTTCCTCTCCTCCCTTCCTCCTCTGGATTTTTAGCATCCTTGTGAATAATGAATGAGCCTGAGGATTAAACTGTGTTTCTCTGAAGTGGATTCCTCTGTCTGTGTAAAACAGCTAACCTGGTTTCAGTTCTGTGCAGTGCTGAGAAGCTTTTGCTCCTGATGGAAATAGTGGGTTTTTAAAAATCCTTTGGCATTCCACGTGACTCCTGTAGCATGCCTGACCCTTATTTACTGCTGAGCAAGTTTGAACCAGCTGCTACTCCTGCAAATCCACTTCATTCATTAATAGACCTTAAAGGTCAGTGTGGACTCCTGCGTGCATGGGAGCAGCCATCAATATTTTATCACTTTCTCTTAAAATCGATGACAGGAACGCACCTACCTTTTGTGTCCTGATCAGTGGGCTTTACAGGCTTGAGACAGCACATTTTATGAGTCTTTTTTTCTTGAATGCAGCCTTGCTCTCTGCAGCTGCCTGTTCCCATTAGTTGGTAGGAGCAGGACAGCCTGGTCTGAACGCAGTCGCTGCAGACTGGAAAGCCCACACTTCCTTCTGCATTGCTCCAAGGCAGCCTTTTCTGAAAACAGAAGGAAAGAAGAGAGGTCCCATAGCTGTTGAAAAGGCATAGTCATGCCAGAATTGGTTACTAAAGGATAAATAGTCTTACTTTCCCATTTGTTTGGAATTGCTGGTGAGAGATCTAGCCATCAAGATACCTACAGTGCTGCTGTGACCACCGTACTCCCCTAACAAACATGAATCCTCTGCCCACAGAACTTTGCTGGCAGGAATGGGCAGTGCCTGTACCTCAGCAGGTATTATTTCCATCCTGGAATAGGCCTTTAGGACAGAAAGAATAGCTCAGTTTCTGTGCTCTTTGAGTCGTTTTCCCTTGTGACGGGACTGCAAAAATACGGGCTCTTGCTGTGTTGGGGAGCAGGGGAAGGGCACTCAGAAAACCTACACAGAGATAAGGCTCTCTTGCTGCACACATCAGCAAGCAAGGATGTAATTTTTAAAGTTTAATTTGTTACTAGCACAGTTTCTCTTTAAAGTTGAAAGCATAAATTGCTGTTTGGTCTCAGGTTTTGGTTTTTGTTGTGATTGATGCATCTTTTTTCATCCAAATATTCAAAGAGGACTTTTCATATTTTGCAGTTGCTCTCAGGCCTGCATGTTTAAACAAAATACTGTCTGCACTTAGACCAAGACTGAAAAATAGTCTGGCTTTTTTACCATTGACTTGTTTAGTCATTTGAAAGGCAATTCTCATGGTTCGTTGATGATGAATACGGAACTCATTTTTGCGTGTAATGAGTATGGAAATGATTTGGTTTGTTATTGCTCTTACCTGTAGCTACAACTGTAGTAACATTGGAGATACAGAGCTCTTGATAACAGGATAGAGGCACTTCGATGTACTCCTTTTGCTGATGTTTAGTTCTTACAAATGTGACCATTAAAAACATGATCACAAGTTTTGCTCCTGTGATGCTAGACTTTTGGTCTTTTGTGAACTTATTGCTTTTGACCTTTACCTTATGACTATCTTAAGTTAACTCTTAAAAATAGTGATTTTTATTTCTATTTCTAGACAAAACCTGCCGAGTGTTTGACTGAACTCCCTTATGTAACTTTTCTTTGCAGCCTGAGATTTCTTAATGCCTCTGCCAACAAACTGGAAATGCTTCCTCCAGCCACCCTTTCTGAAGAAACCCATAGCATCTTGCAGGAGTTGTATTTGACCAATAACAACCTCACAGATAAATGTGTACCCTTGTTAACAGGCCACCCACACCTGAAAATCTTGCACATGGCTTACAATCGCCTACAGAGCTTCCCTGCAAGGTAAGGAACTCGTTTCACTGCCTCTGGCCCACGGGTGGGTGGGCATCGTGCAGCATTTTCACAGCGAGAACCAAATTGCACAGGAATGCGGTGGCAGAGGCTGCATTTTGGGTGTAGTGGTACTACAGTGGGTGGATTCCCCCGCTTATGAACCCTCTTGCACATTGCTGCCCTCTCTAGCAGTACAGACAAGCGAGTGATGCTTGTTACTTGGTGAGTTTTTGTGGTGCTTGAAACTCTTCTCAGCTGGACTAATTCAGCATGGTCACTCTATGCTTTTGGAAGTCAAGCAAGGAGGTCTTCTGTTCTCCCTGGCTTGCTAACTTTGCTTACACCTGGTGAGCTTCTCCTCACAAGAGATTTGTGAGCACAGCCGTCTGGAAATGTCCTCTGGAAGTGGACTAAACTCCACTAGGGAAAAATCCTCTCGACTCCAGAAGGAGATTCTGCCTTGGCAGCAATTTCTGTGCTTTCAGTTCACTCTGTTTTAATCAGAAATCTTTCAAGTGTAAGATGTGCTGTAAAACTGATGGGGTACAACCTTGAAAAAGAGATGCCAATAAATAATGGAAGAGACATCTCTGTCCTTGTGTGATATTCTGAGCAGCTGGGCTTCAACAGCAAGGAGAAGGAGATGAATTTAAGAGGAAGGGCTGAGTGGGGTGCTAGAAGCAGGAGGGGAAAATGTGAGGTGGAGAGATGTAGTGAGAAACTAGAGTTGATAGAAAGGGGGAGAAAGGAGGAAAGAGTGAAGGTGAGCTGGTGAGTAGGGGGGATGTAAGCAAAATAAAGTAATTTGAAAGGTAGCATTAACAAACACTGACAGAAGAAGTACACATTTTTTTCCACAACTGTGTTAGTATCTGACATGAGGAGAGATGACAGGCCCTGCTGTGAACAAAATTTTGTTCTCTTAAAGTAACAAAACCATTGCTCTTATCACCACTTCAAAATAAAGTATGCATCTATTAGAAGAAAAATTCTCAAATTCTTGTTTTCGTAGCAAAATGGCCAAGCTGGAAGAGTTGGAGGAAATCGATATTAGTGGGAACAAACTGAAAGCCATTCCAACAACCATCATGAACTGCAGACGTATGCATACTGTAATTGCTCACTCCAACTGCATTGAAGTCTTCCCAGAAGTCATGCAGCTTTCTGAAATAAAGGTATGGAATGAATGTGCTCTGGAAGGAGCAAGCGTAATGCAGTTTTACCAATTCTTTTCTGCCCTCGGGTCTCTCATTGCTATGGGTTAGTATATTCTCAGAGAGTATGGGGATCTGACAGCTGCTTTCTCCTCTGAAATCATATTCAAAATATTTGCCCCTGTGCAGTCTCAGAGTGGAAGGAAGAGGAGCCTCAAAATCTGATTTTACGCTTACCTTGCTTGCACTGTATCTTTTCTGCCAGATAAGTGTTAATTGTCTTCCTGTGACAGTCTGTTTTGATACGACTTAAACATTTGGCAAGAGCTGTGCGTGATTAACTCTTGCTGCCGTGGCAATTGATTGATTCTGTAGGAATGGACTTGGTTTAGAATGCATCTTAAAAACTACAGAAGCTGCAGGGTAGACCTCAGGGACAGAGATAAATTCAGGGAGCACACGCAGGATTTGAGTATTTAGGCAATCAACTTTCATTTTCCTAATTGCAGTCAGATTTTGCACAACAGGAAGATTAGCTAATCTGTCTCCTGTCTGTGTTTCCAGAAGTAATTCTGTACTTTTTCCGATGCTTCTTTCTGAGGGAGGCGTTCTTTGCTTGGCCACACTATGAACGCTATTCCTTACCCTTTGTGAGCTGAGTTCCTGCTTCTCACCTGGCTCTAGTGCAGAATAGTTTGCACTGTGTGCCCTTTCTGCTGGACAGAGCTGGGAGACTGTTGTCTCACAGCATACAAATCTTGTGATACAGCAGAAAAAATCTGTCCTTCTCTGAGGCTGAGAACTGATTACCTATTCAGGGTCTCAAAACAACTTAAGTGTCCTTCTGGCACTTTGTGAAGTCAAAAGGCTAGGTTCCCAGCCTGCTGTGTGTGCCTCAGTGTCTGGGGTCATGGAAAGCAGCAGGAGCAATAATTCTGTTGGACAAGCGAGTATATGTAAAGATGAGCTTTGTGGTTTCAGCCAGGAAATCTCAAACAAACTTGTGGGTTTGAATACTCCTCCCTCTTTGGAACAATGGCCAGAGGAAGCAGAGGGCCATTTAGAATCAATCAGAAGTAAAGCCTTTTTTCTCAGAGGAAGAATTGGGGTGGGGGAGTGAGGCTCTGCATGGTAAACATTTCTTTAAAAATGTGAGGGTGGTGTTAACGACAAAAAAAAATATTGTAAATGTACTGATAGGGAACCTTCCTTTTGTTTGTGCATCTTGGGGAAAACAGAATGCTTTACAGAGGTGTCATATTTAAAGTGCTGCTTGGCCACACTGAGCAGCAAAATACTCTTGGAAGAGCTGGCATTTTCTTCCTGCTGGTTCCCTATGGTTTAGTTCTCTTCAGCAGAAGAAAGAGATGTGGACGTCACTCAGTGGTTTGGGAATGCCGGGATAACATGTGGCTTAATCTAAGAGGGCAAAGTGTTCTTTGACTCCACCTTTGTGGTCAGTACTCAAGCCTTGTTTTGACTTACGTGAGATGAGTTCATACAGTTGGCAGATGGGAAGGTGCCCTGTTAGACATAGGAGTTCTGGCCTTTGGGTGATTTCTCTAGGTCAGGGTTGGTATTTATCAGTCTGGAGATTAAGCATGTGCTGCCTGCCTTTATCCATTTCTTGTCTGTGCATGAGCTCCTTCTTAGATATGGGGTGGCATTCAAAATATGCTGAAGTGCAGAATTTATTTCTTTAACTGTGGATTTGATCACTTGGTGAAATAAACTTGATTGTAGCAAAGCACCAAGTCATCTAGTCTAATGTCACCTCTGTGATTATATCACGTTTGATGATTAATTTTAACTGAAGTGACATTCACTGTAAACTCTTGGGGAAACTCTGTTACCTGAGGTAATGGCTGTTTTACTTCTGTATTTAATTAGCCTGAGAGGCTGACGTATTATGTTTTTGGTGTCAGTGTCACTGGAACAGTTAGTAGCAGCGGTTACTATGCTATCTGAAATGATTTCAGAAGGAAGACTAGGGTAAATGATGATGCTTTTACAATTGCAATAACTCCAGGACTTGCAGACACAAGGTCATTTTAAAGATATAATTGTCTCTAAGCCTTTTTTACACACTACAGTCAGGGCTACAGAAGTTGTGTGTTGTCCTGTCTTTTAAAGACCCCGGTGAAGACCTTGGAAGTACCTTGCACGATACATTTTTAGGGGTTTTATTGTCTTTTATGACAGATGCTGTCAGAGTTAGGTTTGCCCTGTGCACTGAAATGTCTTCTGTGAATGGCCGAGTGCTGGAAGCACTCACACCTGAGTCAGTGCCCCAGCAGGCTCTTCCCTGCAGCTGTCGTGTGACTCCAATTTCCTTGCTTTACAAAAAAAGCCAAATAGGATAATATTGGTATGATCACCTTCAGCAACAAGTGGAAATAACCCAAGTCCCTTCCAGCCTTGAACACAGCAGTTATGAAGCTGTTAAATGCAGCAGCCTAAGCAGACGCTCCCTGTTAAACCCTGTCTTCCAGCTGGCCCATCCAGTGCAAAATCCTGTGTGCAGTTGCAGTTGTTCTTCTGGTGCTGCATGGGTGGGGCAAAACCAGCTTGCATTAAAATAACACAGGAGGAAATTGGGATAAGTTAGGAAAGAAACTTTCCTGCTTGCCTGTGGAGTAAAACAAAGACTAAATTTAACACAGCAAGTCCCTCTTAGCCTGTTCTTCAATGAGTACAAGCAACACCTAAGAAACTCCAACCTGACAAACCATTTTCACTAGTGCCTAGGGGCCAAGGGATCTGCTGTAGAGTGTCACTGACATTGGCACACTGGGCATTTAAGGAGAGCAATGAAATTACTGGTATTTGTACTTCTCTCTCCAGCATGCTCTTCCATCAAATATGTAATGGCATGGAGGTGTTGAACACAGCCAGGCCTGCTTGCAGCTTCCTTAATCTGCAAAGTAATTACTGGCTCTCTGGAAGCAGCAAGCAGTTGTGCAGAGGGAAAAAGCTCGCTGGAATAACTGCTGCTAAGCTGTCTACTGTTTTGTTTGCATGACTGATTTAAACTTTGATTTCCTTATCAGGCTGAGATAACGCCAGCAGTTTGTTCTTCATAGATAATAAAGCTTCCATAATAGACAATCTTAGGATTCAAGATTTGGGTCAGAAATTTTTATTTTCATTGCACTTTTTTAATAAAATGTTTGGAGACTGTTCTTTTCCAGGATTTAGTAGGTTATCTTATGTCTGCTTCCAGTTCAGGAGCCAATGTCTTTGAATATACCTACAGAAATGAAAATGCCTCTCTTGTATTGATGGAAATTACATAATGGTCAAAATGTGCAGCTAGAAAAAGTCTCACTCTGCCCCTTTCAGCTCTTCTATTAAAGTTTCTGAAGTCTCTCACTTTTGGAACTTGAAAGTAGAAAATGGCCTTTCAGAAAGACTGTAGATAGTTCTTCTGTCCTCTGTAAATACCAGTCTGATCTATCCTCTCAGAATTACTTTTTTTTCCTCAGTTTTTGGAGCATACTACACTAGTCATCCTTCTAGTAGTTTGAGATTTGATTTTGTTCTCATATGCCCTATTTCTCCCTGTGTATTGACTTTCATTTGAATATGCAGCTTTAAGCAATGTTTGGGGACTTTATCATTATAGTTCACTTGTTCTAGCTAATTTGTGCTTAGCTGGTAGACAGCCTGCAAGTTTCTTTGCTGTTTTGTATTTTTGAAATATTTAAACTTTTTTCTTCACTCTTTTTATTGATTTTCTATTTAAATACAAATCCATCTAAGATGACACTAATTAAAACCATGTTTAAAACTGCTCTGATATTTTCCCCCTCTACTCCTCCCTTTTGCATACATTAATAACACTGCTTATTTTAATATCCCTCAGTAAATACTGAATTGCTGAGAGCCTGATGCCAGTGGCTTAGAAGCCCCAGCTGTACTTGCCTCCATTTCCTTTGTCTATTAAGAGACTGTTTTCATTAACAATATTTTTTCTTAATTACTTTTAAAATCCACTATCTCTGTGAAGACCAGACCAAACTTACTGGCTTTGTAACAAGATGACACCTGACTAGAGATAGAAATGGAAGGAACATATTTCTAGGTGTCCCAGACATCTGGCAAGATGGCTAAATGCCATGTAAGAATTTCTTTTGTAAGAACCACTTACTTAAATGAATGGTCTTAGGTCTTGATTGCAGCCTTTATTGTTCATGAAACATGCATTACCACATTTAGTCAAAATTTGTGTGATCCTGATAACAGCTGAATTCTCTTGCTTTTTTGGCTGCTTTCTTTTTGCAGTGTGTGGACTTAAGCTGCAATGAACTGAGTGAAGTCACATTGCCTGAAAACCTGCCTCCAAAACTGCAGGAGCTGGACCTGACTGGAAATCCCAGATTAGCCCTGGATCACAAAACGCTAGAGCTTCTGAAGTAAGTTACCTTACGGAGTGGAGAAGGAGCAGAACAATTCTAGATGTGAAAACTTCTGCACAGAAGTGGAATCTCTTTTAAGGAGTATGGTTCCCTGTTGCCAGTGGATCAGAAAGTAACAGATAGAGTGAATAGGTGTGAAATTGATGCTTCATTGAAGAGGATGATTTTACCCAATTTGGTGCAATTGCTTTCAGCTGTAACTGCTAGAGGTGTCTTCTAGTCTGGTGTAACCACTGTTGGGCCAGTTGGATTGCATTTTTTTATGACACTAGATTCAGCCAAAAGATGTATTTTATACCACTGATGAGATGCCAGTAGCTGCTTGCTATATCTTTTTGTTGCATTCAACCTGCTTGGGTCTGTCTTTGCCATTGTGCTGCTTTTTACCTCTTCTCATAGTGTTTCTTGCTCCCATTCATATCTGCCTGCTTCTGTGCTAGAAATTATATGTTTTTTTATATTTAAACTGCTGAAGACGTGCTCTGTTTGCAGAGAAATTGGTTCCTTTACTTTGGGACCCTCAGTTTCCTTCCTGTCTACCTGTTTGTTTCCTGCCCTAGGATTTAAGTGCCATCCATAACTGAAATTCCCTGAGTGCTTTGTCCTTTCTTCTGCAGTATGATGAGGAGCTGTTGCAGTAAACCAGATAATCTGTGGACAGTGGTGCTACCTTGAACTTTTCTTACGTCCTGTGGGAAACTGTACCAGCTCCAAGTTTCCTTCTAAATCTCTTTTATTCTTTAAACATCAAATGGTTCCAAGAAGGATTGATTTACTTTTTAGGGGTTGACCAGTTACTTCAAGTTGTTTGCTTTTAAATGGTTAAGATCAGACGCTGGAGTAGTAACCCTCATCTATTGTGCACGCAAGGGAAATTTACAGCGTGAGTTTACTTTTAGGTTGAATCAGCAGATGTTCAAAATATAGGTGGAAATTTGAGTAATGATGATTTCTCAGAGATAAAAACAAGAGATAAAAACAAAATTCTGCAGCAGACAGTGAAAAAAGGGGCATGCCTCTATTTTAAGAGTTGTTCTTTGCATGCAGGAAATCTTCCTGAAGAAGCCGTGTGTAATATTACACACTCTGGTTCATAGGGGAAAAGCTATATATGTTTTATAGAGTTCATGAAAGGTGTCAAAACTCAGAAAACACCAGCTTTTCTTATGTATAACCCAGAAGACAAGATGGGCTCACATTCTCTTATCACTTTAGTATTCAGGCATCGTGCACAGTAGCATTCTTGTACAAATTTGAATTCTAAGTAGTTGAAGAGTAGCGTGGTCCAGTTAAATGCTATATTTTCACTGGCATATGTGTAGTCCTTAATTCACAGGAAGCGTTTCCCTCTTGCAAGTGCATTTTCCTTGCTGTTTGTTTTGGCATTGGCAGTGTGGGTGGGTTTTTAATTTGTTGGTTAATTTTTTTTTTGTTTGTTTGGGAGTGATTTTTTTGTTTTTTTTTTTTTTTTTTGGAGGGAGTGTATGTGTATGATTTGTTTGGAATTTTTGGGGGGTCTTTTGGTTGTTGTAGGATTTTTTGGGTTTTCTTTTACTTTTGGGGGTTTAAAAAAATTAATTATTCTTAAAACCACAGGTCTGTTCTGTTCATTTGTGTTCATTAGGCACAATCAGGTGTTTCAGGCCTCCTGAGGGGTTTCTCAGCGTCTGATACGCTACACTTACTTTTATGGTATTCTGCTATAATTGACTGTGAGAGAGGAGGTGCTTCTTTCACTTGATTTTTGTGGCAGGCACAAAAATACTTGTGCACTTGGTACTTTTTATATCCTCCTTCTGCATGTGAAAGGCAGCTCTCCATCTGTGCCCTGGCAGAATTCAAGCAGGTAGTAGGTTAATATGTATTCTCAGTGCTGGTGAGAAGAGTCCTGTCATGCATGCTTGCTTTTTTAGTATGTTTGGAGATCTTAAAGGAAGCTTGCATACTTGGGAGGATGTTGCCAAGTGATTTACTGGATGTAAGAATTTTCATTAGCAATTAAAATGAAAATGAAGAAAAAGAAAAGATGCTGTTACTCTGATTTTTAAGAGAGAGCATCTAGTTCAATTGTAACAGCCATTTTAAATTAAGGGGAAAATAAGCCAGGCTGCCCACAAGACTTAGTCTGTATTGCCTCCATAGGATGTTCTGCTGGGTATCATTCCCTCAGGACACATGGTCTGTTTGTACTGGTGCCCCTAAGGAGGCTGGAACCAGTGTGTTGAGGTAACTTCTTTTTTTCACCGCGGCTGGGAAGTCTTGAAACAACTCTGGGTCCTTGACCTGCCCAGGAGCCAGAGGTCAGTCAGCCCAGTTAAAAAAGAAACAAAAAGAAACTTTTGTGACCCAGGTTCCTCTGCCCTGGAGATAAATGCCTTTTATGAGAAGTCTGCAGTGCAAGTGTGTTTGCTCGCGTGTGTCCTGCTTTGCAGGTGCAACAGAACTAAAATCTCTGCTACTTTAGAAGAGGTCCAGGTTTCCAGTTTGATTTGGGGTTAGTTAACCTTTTTAATAGCCATGGCAAGATGTTTGCCTCCTATTTGTCACACAGAGGGCGGCCAAACCAAGACAAATGGTTGCAACATTATTTATGTAATTTGTTGGTTTTGAGTCTGCCCTCACTGATGTACATCCTGGTTATTAATGTAAAAAGAAATCAAACTGGATGTGACAGTACTTTAAGTTATTTGAAGAAGACTTTGCAATGCAGAAAAGACTTTCCTGTGTGTTCAGGTCAGGTGGGGATTTAGAGGAAAAATGAATGCTCATAGTGAACAGTTAGACCTTTCTGCTTGAGTCCTTTTATGTTTCATTTGGTTCATGAAAGGTTTGGGTGCCTTTGAAGCGTCTGCAGCGTGTGGGGAGCTCGCTTTTCCTGCCTTTGGAAGAGAGCAGTAGGGAGCAGTGGGTAGGTCATCTCTCCCAGCAATGCAGGGCTGTGAAGAGAAGAGTATAAACAGAGAGGGCTGGGCCCTTTTTAAGTCTTTACTGTGCTCCAGGAGATACTTGAAATTCAGGCTAAAGGCTATGTTGGTAGTAAATTGGAGGGCAGAGGATCAAGGGCCTATGTGAAAATTGGACTGCACAACTGGGCAATGCAGAAGGGCTATGCCTGCTGTCAGGACCACATGCTGGCTCTTGCAGGTTGGTGCAGGATCAGGATGGAGCTGATTTCTGTTTTGTGGGTGTTTTCATGAAAGTAACAATGTGTTACTACACATTGTTGTTTCTAAACAACTATTTTAATTTTTTTTTCCCATTTAGGGGGTGCTGCAGGTCATACAGGAGATTTCATTTGAGTCCAAGGAAAAGAGCACAGAAACTTGTAAAAATGTGTGGAGATGTATAAGTTTTAAAAGTCACTTTGCTGTACTGGCTTTTATCAAACTAATGGCAAATTACCTTTGTATTCCTGCAGGGCCTGGTTTGAACCAAATAGCTCAGGGGTGAAGGCAGGGAAGTACAGGCCAGCTAAACAAAGTGGTGCAGCTGACACCCTATGGAGGCTCAGTTATTATTGGTTGTGTACAGGCACATAAAAGACACTTTGGATGTCCTGCTGCATTTTCTACTATTAAATGTCTTACTAAGAACTGGGAGAGTAAAAAGGCTGTTCTTTTCACATTTGAAGTTGGACCATGTCAGCAAGTGCATCCATTGCATCCGTCCCCTTTCCTTTCTCCTCGCAGCAATATCCGGTGCTTCAAGATCGACCAGCCGTCAGCGGGCGACGCGTCGGGAGCGCCGGCGGTGTGGAGCCACGGCTACACGGAGGCGTCCGGCGTTAAGAACAAGTACGGCCTGGCACGGGCTCTGTTGTGTGAGCACCTCTGTGCTGAGACAAAGAGCTCCTTTGCTCAGTGGAAGTTTTGGGGACGTTCTAGGGTTTGCAGAGGGCAAGCCACGTCTCTGCATTTGTGTACCGAGCTCTCCTGCCTGGCTCTCCCTTTGGGTCTTTGTTAGGGAAGTTGCTAAGATACAAGGGCAGCCGACACGTTTGGTCTGTGCAAGACTCTGCTACTTGCAAAAGATCTGAGTGTTTAAAAGCATTTTCCTCTTTGCAAAGCTTCTTTATCTTCAACCAAAGGATGTTTACCAAGCAAATCAGAGATACTAAAGAAGAGACAGAATGACCAAAACTCTGAATATTCATAGTGTGTGGCTGCTGTGACTAAAGGCAGCACTTGACAAATGATGTACCAAGAGTCTGCTAGTCTCTGTGTTGCTGGCAATGTGATGAATCTTTCTTTGTTCCTCAAATACCTTTTTAGAAATCTTCTGCTACCTAGGTTTCCATAGCAAGTGCCAGCAATCCTTTCCTAACTCTTAACTGGTTTAACACACAACTTGGCTATCAGCACACTAGATCTCAAGGATGGCTTTTGGAGCAGCAAGTGCAGTTTAAAATTGGTATTGTTTCAGAGAGATTTTCACTCCCATTTTTACAATAAAAAATTCACGTGCTGAAAAGAAGGAAGAATCCTTAGGGCTTAGCTTGAACTTGAAGCATAGTTCTCTCCATGTCTTAGCGCTGTTGATGGGCCTGACTCGTCCCCAGAGCTCAGAAAGCATCCTGAAACACCTGTGACCAGAGGTGGTTAAAGCTGGTGCTCAGGGCAGGCTGCATCTCTCTGGTCAAAATGACAACTTGACAAAGTAGTGTAGGATAGAACCCCTGATGTTTTCTGCTTTGTTTTTTCCGTAGGCTGTGCGTGGCAGCACTTTCGGCCAACAACTTCTGCGACAACCGGGAGGCCCTTTATGGTGTGTTTGATGGGGACCGCAATGTGGAGGTGCCCTATCTGCTGCAGTGCACGATGAGTGACATCCTGGCAGAAGAGCTGCAGAAAACAAAGAATGAGGAGGAATACATGATCAACACGTTCATTGTTATGCAGAGGTGAGTCTTGGATGTGAAGGTTTTTTTACCTTGTCTGTGCAGTTTCTTTGCTTTCAGGTCAGGCACCTGCTCTTGCTTCAAAGAAATGTGAGGGGGGTGGGGGGAAAGCCTTGCTATCTGGCTACAGTGTTTCCTTTTATTGCTTGTTTTGTGAATATTGCGTCAGTTCCTTTAAGGTGTGGGGAGAAAAATCCCAACACCTCTCCAATCAAACAAATCCCAACCCGCCTGCAAAGTTACTAAAATGCTCATGACTAAGTGGTGGGTGGAGGTTTATTCCTTTTTGGTATCATCTCCTGAGTATTAAGGTTTACAATTGGCCATAACCAAGTTGGTGGTATCAATGTCTTGATCATCTTTTTAAACTTCCTTGCTACAACGGCCTGCAAAGCCTGAGCTTATCCTTTCTGTTTCTGTGTACTGATTCAGGTTATTTAAGGTTACGCAAATATTTAAAACACATAGTCTGACTTCTTAGAAATCCCTTTGGCCTTTGAATATTATTTGAGCAGGACCCATCACAAGCTCTCTGGAGCTTGTGATACATTAGCTGTGAGTGTAATAGTAGTTCTGTGTAGTGGTTTAGAAACCGTGTGTGCTGTTCTGGACAGAAGAAGAAATTGTGCCTAGGGAGACACTGGGTGAAGGAGGAGTATGAAGGGAATTGAACAGAGGAGAGGGAAGAGGTCAGGGAAGCAGAGGGGAAAGCAAATAAGCAGCTTAGAGACTGAGTGAATGGATCAAATTTAAAGTAGCATTGCTTCTTGTTGAATTTCTGCACCCTTGGAAAGGAAAAATGCTGAAGTTGTTGCATTGGGAAAGATAGGGAAGCAGTAGGGTGGCATTGAATCTTACAAGAGAGAAAAGACTTCCTTCCTATAATTGCTTATAACAGTGCCTCAGACTGCTAACTGAAAAGGTGATTGCCATATACTTAAAATATTCAAAAATAATAAAAAATTTGAGTACTGGAAGTACTTACTAAGTGGTTTTGTTTGCTACTAATGCAATTTATGAGGAATGCGGCATTCCTACAAAAAGCTCTTTTTTTTTTTTTTTGGTCTCAAATCAATATCATCTAACCATTTCTTTGGAGAAGCAGAAATAGTATTCGTTCCATTTGCATTCAGCCATTCACTAATATTCACTAATGCTTACAGATGATATGCAGCACTCCTAGAGTTTAGAGTTTTATATTTGTAAAAAAATAATGTAGAAAGCATATTGAGGCTTGGTTGCAAATTTAGTTGTCCATTCTGCCCTCAGGATTCTGATTTTTGATTTTTTTGTCCTAATTTGATAACTTTTAAGAGTATTATCCTGAAGATAGTGCAAAACAGTGAATCTCTGCATTCTGCTTTTGCTCAGAAGTAGACGGTTTTTACAGTCAGAATTATTATTTTTATAATAAGATCCATCGCTTCAGATATAATAATAAGATCCAAAGCTCTATCTGATCTTTAAAACAAATATCTATCAGATGTAAAGACAACTGTGAAACTGTTAGAAGTGCAAAGATTTTTTTTTCCTAAAATTGAGCATATTTGAGTTGCTGCATATGTGAAGATAACACCCTGCCTGAGAGCTGCTCGTGGGATCCCTGCAGTGCTGCTGCTGTAGTGTCACAGTCTTCAGTGGAGACTTTTGTTTCTGTCCCAGTGATCCAATAGAGCCAGTGCCCCGAATGCTTCTGGTTGTGGAACAGCGGCTGTTTCTCCACAGTGCTCCTAATACTTGTTTTCCAATTAAAGAACAATCACTGTTTTGTTTAAATTCCAGGAAACTTGGAACAGCTGGACAGAAACTTGGAGGCTCTGCTGTCCTTTGCCATATAAAACATGATCCCATGGACCCTGGTGGATGCTTCACGCTAACCTCAGCAAATGTGGGGAAGTGCCAAACCGTTCTCTGCCGGAATGGAAAACCTCTGCCTTTGTCCAGGTGTTACATGATGAGCTGTGAAGAAGAGCTGAAGAGGATTAAGCAGCATAAGGCCATTATCACAGAGGTTAGAGAACAGCTGGGGAATGTTGCAACTTGCAGCTTCTTTGGAGAGCATTTGCACAGCAGTGCATGAAATTACATGATATCAGCAACCTCTGGGAGGTGGTGTTCATGGTGTGGGCTCCTCAGTTGAACTTTTCCTTTCAAGGTGATTGATACCATGCAGTCAAGTTGCTTTTCCATTCCATTGCCATGCTGGACTTTGATTAGCTTTCAAGAGTGAGCAGCTGTGAGCATGTTGCATTAAAACAGGAAAGCAGATCCTCTCCTTCTAATGGGAGAGGAATTGCTGTGTTGGAACTGTCATGGAGAGCTTTTCCAATTAAAAAGGATGAGAGGGCAGAGCACTTGGAGCAATGCCGTCCTTCCCTTAGGAGACTCCTTGCTCCTGGCAGGCTGACTTTGCTGTCTGAGCTGCATTCCCAGAACTGCCCTTTGACAGGCTCTCTTGAAGAGAGCACTTGCCCGAGAGGCTCACCCTGTGCTCAGCTGAACCATGAGAGAGGAGAAAGCTGTTTGTTCCTTTCTTAGGAGCTTGAAGCCACTGCTGTCAGTTTTGCTTTGCCTTGTGTGACACATGCAGAGGAATAGATAAATATTGAATCCTCCTAATGGTGGGGGAAAGGGCAGAAACCTCCCTGCTGTGTGCCTGAGAGCAGGGTGGGCATGTGTGTGTGGAGTAAGTCATGTGCCTGTTGATCTTGCCTGGGAAAAGTGAGGGCTGGGATCCCAAACGTGACAAGTTGAAAGGGAATTACTCCAACACAGTGTGCATCAGGGATGCACGCTCCTTCTGTGGCTCCAGAGGAAAAGGGAAATTTCTGGGCTGAATCTTCAGATGACTCACTGATTTAATGTACACTGATGGCTTATCACTGCTGTCAGCCTTCTAATGGGAAAGTTAACAAGCTGACATGGGGGCTTTTTTTTCCTGAGTGATTTTAAAGAGGAAGCTTTTTTAGTCTTGGTTCACTTTTCTGTGGTTATCTGCTTTATAATAACCCCTACAGTTATTAGCTGGACCCAAAGAGGGTAAAACCTCACCTTTGCTGTTCTTTTTGAATATTCAATTAGCAGGGTACAGCTGTCCCCATCAGGCTGACAAATAGCCAGACTTGCTGTTTCAGACACTTGCTCTGCTTATTCTGGCAGCTTGGATTCTAACCAGGACAGGATTCTGGGGTTTGGAAGTGCATGGGATTCTTTTCTCAAATGCGTCCGTTTTTACTGATGTTATCCCTTCAGTTACTACTCCTCCTTCCTTTGGAAATGTCATATCTAAGTGGAAATGTAGTAAGTAATTGGGGCGTGTAAAACATTTCACTACAACTCAGCTGACTGAGAAATGCAGACTTGCTCTCTGCTACATTTGACTTGCATGCTTAATTTAAAACCTTTTTTTTAAATGAACCTTGGTTTCTAAAGTGATGAGCCAAGATGAAACCTACAATTGTTAGAGCTGCAAGAGAAGACTTGTAACTGAATGAGCTGCCCCTATATCAAATGTGTGTTGCTTTGCTCTGTCTAAAGCCAGATACCGTGGGTGGAGGAGGGATAAGTCTGACTCACTGGTAAAAGATTTGTCCAGTTGGCTCTTGCAGCTGCAGGAGCAGAATAGATGGCTCTTTGTTGCAGCCTTCTGCCTTGTTGGTCTGTGCATAGGTGGTGCTGATGACAAATCAGTCGGGTGTAGGAGGCGCAGCGCAGCTCGCAAACCAGCCCTTGCTGTGCTCTAATCCCAGCTCTGTCACCTCCTTGCAAGTCACTTTGCTTGTCTGTCCCCTTGACTGTGAATGGCAACGTTGGGGGTAGGTACTGCAAAAACAGCCATCAGTAGAATGCAGGGAGAGGCAGGTACTGTATATCCTTGTCTATCTTGTTGCAAATTTCCTGTCCTTTCTAATTTCAGGATGGCAAAGTGAATGGTGTGACAGATTCAACAAGAATCCTGGGATACACCTTCCTTCACCCAAGTGTTGTGCCGCGTCCTCACGTCCAGTCCATCACCTTAACTCCACAAGATGAGTTCTTCATTCTGGGGAGCAAGGGGCTGTGGGACAGCCTCTCGATGGATGAAGCAGTCGAGGCCGTCAGAAACGTGCCTGATGCGCTGGCGGCCGCCAAGAAGCTTTGCACTTTGGCCCAGAGTTACGGCTGCAACGACAGCATCAGCGCCGTCGTGGTTCAGCTCAACGTGACGGAGGACAGCTTCTGCTGCTGTGAGCTCAACGGGGTCCCGCCCCCCAGCCCAGGCATCTTCCCCCAGTCTGTCAACGTGGTCATCAAGGACAGGCCCACGGACGCGCTCGGGATGCCGTCTTCGAGCAGCGGCATGGCTTCCGAAATCAGCAGCGAGATCTCCACCTCGGAAATGAGCAGCGAGGTGGGGTCCACGGCCTCGGACGAGCCTCCCCAGGTGGCCATGAACGAGAACAGCCCGGCGTACCCGGGGGAGCAGCGCTGCATGCTGCACCCCGTCTGCCTGTCCAACTCTTTCCAGCGGCAGCTCTCCAGCGCCACCTTCTCCAGCGCCTTCTCCGACAACGGCCTTGACAGCGACGATGAGGAGCCCATCGAGGGGGTGTTCACCAACGGCAGCCGCGTGGAGGTGGAGGTGGACATCCACTGCAGCCGAGCGAAGGAGAAGCAGCTTCTCCAAGTGCCAGTGGAAGCCAGTGACGAAGGGATCGTCATCAGTGCCAATGAAGATGAGCCCGGCCTTCCCAGGAAAGCTGAATATTCTGCCACGGGCACAATAGGGCGGCGGCGGGGCAACGGCTCCGTGGCACCACACGAGAGGAGCCATAACTTAATTGAAGTTGCAACGGATGCGCCTCTCAGAAAAACCGGGGGCTACTTTGCTGCTCCAGCACAACCTGATCCTGATGACCAGTTCATCATCCCACCAGAGCTCGAAGAAGAAGTCAAGGAGATTATGAAGCAGCACCAGGAGCAACAACAGCAGCAGCAGAAGCAGTATCCGATGGACCACCTGGCAGACTATTATGACACACCACTATGACCCACTCTATTTACTGCTCAGAAATAAACTAACAAATAAGGAGACTTGACTGTGAGACCCAGTGGGCTTGCATTACAGCAGGGGTTTTCCTTTTCCTTTATATACTTCCTTTTCCTTATCCTGCCACTACAGATAACTGCAGCTTTTCAGTTTGTTAGGTTTAATATTCATTGACTTTCTTCTAGAGACGCTTGACTGGTAAAGTTTAAAATAGTTAACCCTCCCTTAACATATCAAGTGTAAAAACAGGAAAACAAAACAAAAAATAATAAAAAGGTTTAATATATTGCTGAGAAACAGATGATGATGTAATATTTTTTAAAATGGCTTGTTTGTTTTGTTTGAAAAGCAGGGCAGTAGCCAGTGCTAAATGATTTAAGTAATATTGTAATACTGTATTTCTTTGAGAGAAAAGGCTTTTTTTGGTCTTGAAAATGATAGACATTTGTAGAATATGGAGACTAACTCCTAGGAGTTGCTTTACTCTTTCAGGTGACTTAAGTCACTGAGATTCACTAATTTTCTCTGAGAGAACAGTTGATTGGGAAATTCCTGTAAATAGCTCAGTGTTGTATAGTGATGCTTACATGTTTTGTAGCCTTGGCATTAAGGACACAACCTGAAAAACTGACCTTTTTTCTTAAGCGACTCTTTGGGCCATGGTCATTAAGCGTAATGGACTGTGTGGCTGTGTACAAGTTAGCTAGAGCCCAGGTGGTGTAGACTGTTCAAAGAAACCCACTTTTTCCTCCGGTCTCTTTCTTTCCTTACTTTTACAGACACGTTTTGTTTGTGTTCCTTACTGCTGCCACAACCAGCATGATTGTATAGAGCTCATTTGCTGTAGAACATTTACATACCGAGAGTTATATTAAAGCCGAATGCACAAATGAACATGTCATAATTTTTGTTATAATAAATATAAAATTTACACCTGATGTCTGCTTTTATGTCTGACTAGCTGAGCAGCAGCTCTCAAACAGCAGCTTGCTGTGGTTCCTCAGCGTGCTGCTCAGTTAAACCAAGAAGTGTTAAAACTTTTTCAGCTCGATCATATTTTTACACTAACTGCAGAAGCTCACTTGTATTTTCAGAATTCAAAGGTTGTGCAAAGTGGCCTTTAAAAGATACAAACCAACTCTCTGAGGAATTGACCTCTTCCATTTTTTTCTTTGTCAGTACTAATGCAGCACTATTGACTTGCCCTTTGCCACAGTATTGACAATGCCAGAAGACTGAAGAGGAGCTGTGTGCTCTGGCTCTGTCCCACTGGGACTGAGTGACTGAAGATAGAAATGATGAAGGGATAACAAAAGGTAGAAGGAAAGCATTGGATACTGAGAGAAGAGAGAAAATATGAGGAGAAGGCAGAAAAGTGAATTTAAAACTACCTGTGTAAATTTGCTTCAGTGTGCTGCATGAACATGAGTTTGATGGCAATCAGACTTTGGTAGCAAAGGGGCATCTTTTTGTGATTCCTGTGGGAAAGGTGAAATGTCCTTTCTCAGTATTGCCCTCAGCCAACTGCTCCATTTTACTTCTCACTCTTTATAAGCTGAAGTAGTGTGCAGTCATGACAGTGTCTTGTTCCTTCTTGGCATTTGGTCTGTATTTGGGAAGAGGAGTGTGGTGACAGGCTGTTGTCCTTATTCTGTTCTAGGCTGAAATAGGCAAGTTAGAACAGGATTGCTGTTAACAGAAGATTCTTGTTTACTTTTCCTTAATAACAATAACAACAAAGGAGCAAACATTAAAATACCTGGTTTGATAAATGTTTATAGCAATGTGTACTGTAGATCTAGAGGATTGTATTTCATTGTAATTTGAGCTTCAAGAGATCTCTTTCTTAAAGAAAACTCATTAAATAATGTATTTAAACAAAAAGGGTTTATGGTTTATTGGTCAGTAACTCTTGGGGGTTCTTTGGTAAAGTGTGTATTTCAGATTTTGCTGAATTGATTCCTTGTCCTTGGAAAATGCTCTCTTTTTTTTCCTTCTGATGCTGCTTGAGGCTGAAGGTGATAACTAGCAAGGGCACTACCTTTATTTTCCTGCTGCTGGTGGAGGAGTAACCTTGCTGTCGCTGTCTCTGTGCTAAGGTGTCTGCTGTGCTGTACATGGGGTAATTCAGAGAGAGGAGCAGAGGGCAGAACAGGAGTGGAAGGGGAACCATTTCATGTGAGCAAACTTTGGCTCAGTGCTGACAACTGATGCTTCCCTTCTCTCATGTGAATAGAAGGATATGCCCACAGGCTCTCAAGACTTTCCCTTCCTTCCATTTGAAGGACAGACTCCCAAGGACTTGCCAGCCCCTGTGGCATTCATTCCTTACAGGTGACACTGTGGCTTCCCTCCTTGTGCCCTTACTTTGAAGTGCAGATGGTCAAAATTGACAGTCCACTGAATGCTGCCCCTTTCAACCTGGTGCCTTCTGTAAAGTTAGCAGCAATGTGACAGAATTTTGGTGGAGAAACTGTACCTCTGGATTATTTGCTCTGCCTTGAAAATACGGCTGTGATAGTAGCCTGTCTCAGCAAGTCATAATGTGAAGGATTGATGCATTCATAGGGGTGACTTCATCCCTCTGCTGGGCTTTGTGTCGTGTGTCGGGCTAGATTGCTAGGTTGGATGGTTTGCTGCATGGTTGTAAATAGCATTTATTTTTCAACAGGGGCAAAAGGTATTTTGTTCTGGCTTTAAACTGACTTGAAAAACAAGGTGCAGTGTTTGCAACTCATGATTTTTTCTGGACCATCCTCTTTCACAAAAGCGGGTTAGTGTATTCTTACCTCATGAGTGCTATAGCTAAGGTCACCGATTGCATCTGCATGCACTAATACTGCATATTTGGATTATGTTCCCAGTGTATTTTGCACAGTTTTGACCTACTGGGAACTATCTGACTCAAAGAGATGTGGATTTATTTGCAGAACTTGACAGCTGTAGCAGGGAGGATGGTTGGGAGCTAAAAAGAAGGCTTTCAGCCATGGAAAATGTACAACCCCATTACCTTTATAATCAAACCTTCCATGTCCTTTGAAATTTGCTGATAGTTGTATCTGAGACAAGCAGAAATGCATGAATAAGAGGAGGTAGATGGCTGATGGCAGAGAAATTTAACATATTTCCATTATTTTCTGGAAGATAATTTTAAACAGAAAGTTGTGGTACTATTGAGAAGTAACCGAGTGGCTTCTGTGCTTGTAAATGCGAGCCTTTTGTTAAAAACCATAAAAGCTTTTTTCTTGCTTTCTGCCCATAGTGCTCTAATGTAAGACATTTTGTTGTGCCAGAATAGCCTGTTGGCATCCTGCCTGTGCTTTCAGCGGGTGGCACCACCATCTCCGTGATGGCAGCCACCGTGGTGGCATCGCCTTCCTCTGGCTTACTGGTCTCGGAGCGTGCCACTGCATCCATGTGGTGCAGAATGTGCTGCTACTGTAGTGCCAGGTGTACTGAAGTCTTGCTTCAAGTAATTTCTTTGTAGCAAGCTCGGCTTCATCACCAGCCCTCATGTTTATTTACAGCTCGTCCATGTAATTTTCCAGCAAATTGTACATATTTATTTTTTAAAGCATAACTTTGCTACTTTGGAAGCATATCTGTGTGGGGCTGGGTGTTAATGAAATGTCACACTTGGCTCTGAAGCTAATTTCTGCATCTAGTCATGGATGGTGCCTCTTGGGTTCAACCTTGCAGGTCTGGGCTTGCAAATGTGCGCTTGAGTGGCTTGGTTGGGATAACTCCGTGAAGGGTGTTGCTGGTCTGGGGGGCAGGAGGGCTTGAATCAATTCAAGCAGAGCAGTAGGATTCAAAGGAGTGAACAGAACAGTGCCTTCAGCCTGATCTGCCTGATTACTCTGGACACTGCCAGCCCCTTAGCGGAGAGGTGTGCTTTTCCTAAGAGGAGAAGGCTCTCAAGCCAAACAGTTCTCAGCAGTGCTGTTGGGTCCGGTCCCTCAGAGCTTTGGCTGCAGGGGGGAGCTACATGGCCAGAAGGTGGTAAAAATATCTTGGGCTCAGTTGAAACCAAGACAGTCTTGGCATCTGTTAAATGACTCTGTTTACTTTTCTCTGTTAACCTGCTTTACTGCCCTGCTTTGTTCGTTCAATTGACTTGTTTGGGGCTATTGTTGCAGTAATTCCTTTGTCTTACCTGCGATCTTACCTGCGTGCTTGCACTGAGGGTTTCACGGGGTGCTAGTGAACCAGTCTGTTTCCTCTTGATTGCTTGCATTTTGCTGTGCCTTACACTGATGCTCTAAGTGTTCAAATGCCCTGCCTAACAAGACTGCTGCTTCTATGGAAAGCTGAAAGTTAAAATTTGTCTGCTGTGTGACAGCAAGTGACTCTTTGCAGCCATTTCAATCAAAAGATGGGGGTGGAAACCCCCCAAATATTAAATAGATTAACCGCAGCCCCAGGGCAGAATCAGTATACCATTTATCTGGGACATCAGTGTGGAAAACGTTCCTTGTTTGCTCCAAGTCCCTGGTTTAAATGCTTGGTCCCTGCTTTTATCCAGACCGTTTTATTTGTATTTCCATTCCTGTTGAGGTCAACAGTTCATCCTTTAGATCATCCTTTCTCCAGACAAGTTTGGATTCACCTGCGGTTGACTTGGATACCTCGTCCTACCTTTTATCTCATGCCATGAGCTAAGCTTGCCCTCTAGGTTGAGACTGAGGCAGGATCTGAACAAGGCAGACGCTATCTCATCTTTTTCCATATTTTTTTTAATATTGTAAGCTAAAGGGAGACACTTAAACTGCAAGAGCTCATCAGAAGCATGACGGCATGAGGAAGCTGTTGTATAATAAGTGCAGTGTGACAGCGACCTGGGACAGGCAGGACTGGTCTGCTCCCTCATAGGGAGACCCAGGAGCCGGTGATCCCCCGAGGCTTTCTGCTGTAGGAGATTCAGGGTGCCTGATTTACAAGCAGAGTGTGGATTCCTGCACGTCAGACTTTGGGGGAGAGGATGAAGTATGCAGTCCCAAGGCTGGGAAGTAGTTCCTGCTGGTGGATGAAGTTCAGCTGGCTCTTCTTGCCCTTTTTGCCCATTAGGGTCTCAGTGCCAACGTCCGGCTGCTCATCACAGCCTCTGGTGCTTGTTTGATGGTTTTGTTTGGGATTGTTCTTTTGTGTCTCTCATTGAAATTAAGGAAACAGAAAAGGGATCTTTTACCAATGGTTCTGTAGAATTGTCTTTGGAGGTTTGTTTTTAGGGCATGTAGGTCACTGAGGGGCCTCCCAGGGGCCATCAGTGGGCAGCGATGGGGCTCTGGAGGCCTTCAGGAGCTCCCAGTGCCAGCAGCCCTGTGATGAGAGCCTGGGCACCAGACACAATGCTCTGAGCACAGAAGGCTCTTCTCCCCTCGTCAGATTCAGCACAGCTGCACCAAGAGAAATAAATGTGTTTTAACCATAAAGTTGTCAGTATTGACTCGTGGAACAGATGGGATTGTTTTGCTAATTAAATGTATGCTGTTGAATGCTTTAAGGGAAATTGGGATGCAGAACTATGAAGAGAGACTGGTGTAGCAGAAGTCTGTGACTTGTAAGATGCTTTTTCATTTTAATTCCTCTTAAGGACAGAGACACCAGCATGTTGTGGAAAAAAAAAAATCTTGCAGTAGGTGCACTTGCAGTTAGTACTTACCTTGGTCCTGAAATTACAGAACATATAGTGATGTACAGTGCACAGAATAGTGCACAGAATACATAGGGAAGTGCTCTGCTCAAATGTATTTAAAATTGGGTGGCAAGGAAGAGCAAAACCTGCTGTGTCTTTTTAAAGTGGCTAAAGCTGTCCTCCTGAAAGGAGCAAATCTCCCTGAAAGCAAGCTTTGCTAGGTCACCTATGGGAGTTTCATTTAACAAAGGGGTAAGGGAGAGATTTTTCTGTTCTCTCATTTGTTGGGCAAAATTTGACCACAAATTTCCAGAATTTGTTGCTTTGCTGTTCAGAATCAGCTCAGGTATCAGCAGAGTCATTCCCTGGCATTTTTGAATGCTTTGGAGATAAGAACATGGGAAAGGATGTCCCCAGACCATCCTGCACCGTCAGAAATAGGGAATGTCTAGGAAGGGGAATCCATAGCAAGTGACCTTCCCCATTCCCAGTGGTCTGTGGCTTGCACGTGTTTGAACGAGGACCAATGTCCTTGTGAGGATGATCAGAGATGGCTTTCAGCCCTCCTGTTTTTTTTCTGATGAGGAACTGAGCGTTTGCATTTGGGGTGGGGAAAGGCGTATTCCTGCTGTCCGTATTGGAAGCTGCAAGGGCTCCCCCTCGTGTTACTGCGGGGCTGGACCAGCATTGCTGCATCTTCCTCCTTGGCGGCTGCATCCCACACCCTGCTGCCACCGCATCCTGCGAGCCATGCAGGAGAGCCAGAGGCTCGGAAAAGCCTTTCTTTAGATGAGCATGGAAGGCAGCAACACAGACATAGCAGGAGTCTGCTTCGCACAGACTGAGGGCTCTCAGAAGCCTCCTGAGTGTTACAAGTATTTGCTGTGAGTCCAAACAAGGATGGGAGGCTGAAGGAGCCAGGGAAGCCACACCTGCTACTGCTCATGAGAGCCCCCGCAGTGCTGCCAGGTAAAACAGGATCTTAGCAAGATCTCACGTAGTCTTAGCAAATTATGTACAACGAGATCTTGATCCCAGCATGTCTTATTTATTTGGACCAATAAACTGCCAAAACTTCCCTGTCAGAGCTGATTCACAAGTCAGAAAATCTGAATCCCCTTTCAGTTGCACAAGTGCTGAAGCACGTCCAGAGAAGTGCAGTGGAGCTGGTGAAGGTCTGGAGCTCAAGTCTGATGAGGAGCAGCTGAGGCATCTGCTTTGTCTAGGTTATTTAGGAGAAAAGGAGGCTTGGGAGATGTTATCATTCTCTACAACTGCATGAAAGCTTGTAGCCAGGTGGGGCTTGACCTGTCCTCCTAAATAACAAAATGAGAGGTAATGGCCTCAGGTTGGACCAAGGGAGGTTTAGAAAAATTTCTTCACTGTGAAGGTGTTCAGGCATTCAAACAGGCTGCCTAGGGAAGCGGTGGCATCACCATCCCTGGAAGTGTCCAAAAGATGTGGCTGTGGGCACTTGAGGACATGGTTTAGTGGTGAACACAGCAGCGCTGGGTTAACAGCTGGACTTCATCTGAGAAGCCTTTTCCAACCTTAATGGCTCTGTGATGGGGCCATCTTGTTGGGGAATTATTTTTGCACCCTAAAGCAAGGAAAATACCTTGTTTGCACCTGTGTGCATCTGTCTCATGAGCCTTGCTACATTCTTCTGAAAAACTAATTACCTGTAAAACACAGGAATGCAGGCATTCCCAGACTTGAGCCCTTCAGCACGGCCTGAGAGTTTTGGGGAGCACAGTAGCAGGTGCAGGTCCGTGTGTGAAAGGCATCCCTGGAAATCAATAGACTGTTTGTAGTAATGAAGGGCATCCTGTGACTTGCCTGTTTTGCACTGTCACACGCCCGAACCAATTACATCAAACGCCTTGACAACTGGTGGACCTTGCGAGGGGTCACATCTTTTATTTATGACGGGTGATGCTGAGCATCTGTGACAGTTTTTATGCTGTGCCGGCATTAAGTTGCTGCAATACCCTGAGCGCCACCATTTCTGGGAGATGGATGATTTGAAGGAGAAGAGTAATGACGAATGTCACAGCTGTCATAAATACTGCACTTCAGTGGTGCCCTTCAGTAACTTACCTGAGTCTTGAAAAAGAAGAGGAGGCGTCCAAGTTTGGCAAATGTGATTGAGGGATCTGAGTTACTGATGTCTATCTGTAGCTTTGCTTATCTCTATGGTGAATGTAATTGTGGTGGAAAACTACCAGAAGAGTAACTTTAATGAAGCCGAGTCTGAACTAGGAGTAAAATACATGGATTATGAAAGAAAAACTCCATTCAAACTGTTCTGTAGTGCTCTAATCCCTGTATGTGTTCTCATCAGTTTAAAGCAGTTTCCCATGTAAACTGAGATCCTGACTTTTCTTAATGCTAAACCTTAAATTCAGTTTCTGCTGTTGCACAACCGGTTTGTGTCCCTAGTTGCTTCTGCACATTGGATACGCTCAAACTCTTCTCTGGAGGACTCATGGAGAAAGCTTAAATTGGGATAAAATGTATTATAGTCTGGGAATGTTTTCTTTTAATTTTCTTTTATCGTTAAGAAAATAAGAGAGCTTCTTGTTTCTGCTTACCTGAAAATTTTCTTTCTGTAGATGGGTGCAAAGGTCCTTCCCCGTTACAGCTGCTCTGCAGCAGGATGGCAATGCCCTAATACATGCAGATCTTCCAGCAGCACCAGATTTCCAGTTCCAGATACATCAATTATTTGGGAAATGTAAAGGTTATGTTAAGCTTATTTGAAAGAGTAAACATCCTCTCTCCTCTTTGTCCTCCACTCCCCCAGTTTTGCCTTTCACATTGAAACAAGAGACCTGTGTCCTTGGATGTTGATTTGCTCTTTTTTGGACAAGATTTACCCCAGAATTAACTATTTTATCAATTTGTTTGAATAAAGGACACATCCATGAAAGTGGGTATTCAAAGGTGCACAGCCCAGTGTGATGGAATTTTCATGGCAGTCTACTCAGTGTTGGGATGCAGGATCAGGGGAGAGGATTTCCTCCCCTCCTTCCTCCTCTCTACTTTATTTTTATATCGTTCTGTCCTTCTCAGCATAAATATCTTCTGTCCTTTGTTTCCTCCTCAAGATTAGGGCGTGGAGACACATTTTTTTCAAAGACAGATTGTTTTTCTCTGAGACTCTTCTGTGGGGAGGGGGTCCCTCTGCGGGTAGCTAATGCTGGGGGGCTCAGCTGGAGGCTTTTCTCTCTGACTGACTAAAGCTGTTTGCTCACGCATTGAAGCAGAGTGGTGCAAATTGATGGTTTAAATCCAAAGGAGCTGGCCAGGAGTCTCACAGGTAACTCTGAGATGAATGAGCTACTCAGCCCAGCTCCTTTCACAAGTGACCTGTCATCTGCAGTGGGGCTTTTCTCCTGCCAGGCAGCTCCAGTTCACCCTGCATCCTGCAACCATTTCCTCGCGTCTCCAGGGATGGTGGCCATTTTAATCCTCTTTGTGAAGGTTCAGAAAAGGCTTGGTGTGCCAGAAGGCTTCTTGCTGTACCCAAGGCTTTGAGGTTGAAAGATGCTGTGCTGTTTACCCCCAGGACAGCCTCCTGGAGAAGGGCAGGTTTGGCCTTTGCTATCCCTGCTTCCTTCACAGCACATGAGGAGCTGTGGTGGTCACAGAGGGCAAGCTGGATACAGCCTGAGGATCCCCCTTACCAAAGAAGGACTGAGAGTGATGGCTGTGGGCATTCCTTTGGCTGCAGGTGAATTAGGCTGTCAGGGGCTGTGTCAGAGAAACAGCTGAGCTTGTTTTCAGTGCTGACCTTGAAGGCTGCACGCAGGCACTGCAGACACACGTGTGCACAGGGCAAGCAGCTGGGAAAGCCTCAAAGGAATGGCAGGGCCGACAGGAGCCATTTGCCCTGCCTTTCTTTACTGGTCCAAATGTGGATTATTGTCCCGTACTAACTGGCAGTCGCTGCTAAGAGGTAATGGTCAGGCACAGCCATGTCCAGCAGAAAGTGGGAAGGCTAATCTGCCCTGGAAGAAGGACCACCTGCAATGGCAGCTGGGGACGACAGCCTGTTGTGGCCTTAGTCACATGCGTCTGCTAGAAAACCTCTGCTCTTGTGTTACACCTTCCCAGCTCATACAGTCGAGACTTTCAAGACTTCTAGAGGACACCAAGCATGGCGTTATAGTTGGAAAGCAGGATTGTTTGGATTGTTCTGATGGCATTTGGCTTGTCCTTCACCCCAACAGGTAGAAAAGCTGCTTCCTTCCTGCCTTAGTCCTCTGAGAAATATTTCTGGGATTTTCCTCACTCCTCTCCTGCACTTCCTTCTGTGAAGGTGAGTGGAGGAAACAGCATTGTTTATTACCTCTTCACAATTATTTCCTAATAATCTTTCCATGGTGTCCAGGAAGGAAACAAATTCAAGGCACAAAACTTTCAAGAAACTCTCAATCGCTGGGCTGTGGGGGTCCCTCTGCTTGCAGTGTTGCAGGACCTCCGCGTGTTTGCTGATGACACCAAGTTGACAGCTGGAATGCTTGAGGGAAGGGATGCTATCCACAGCCACCTGTCAGCGTCTCCAGGCCTAAGGGGTGGGCCAGTGTGAACCTCACGAAATTCAAACAAGGCCAAGTGCGAAGTTGGGACAATCCCCAGGATCAGTACAGACTGGATGCTGAAGGGATCCAGAGCAGCCCTATGGAGACGTACGGGAGGGATAAAAAATAATGCATAAAAAAATGGACTTGAACTGGCAGTGTGCTCTTGCAGCCTGGAAAGCAAATCATATCCTGGGCTGCACCAAAAGCAGCATGGCCAGCAGGGTGAAGGGGGGCATTCTGTCCCTGGGCTCTGCTTTGGTGAGACCCCATCCAGAGTGCTGCATCCAGCTCAGGGGGTCACCAGCACGCAAAAGACCTTTTGGGACGAGACCATAGGACAGCCAGGACAATGATCAGAGGGCTGGCTATGAAGACACACTGAGAGAGTTGGGGCTGTTCAGCCTGAAGAAAAGGCGGCTCTGGAAAGACCCTTTTGTCTTTCAATATATTAAAGAGGGCTGAAAAATGTGGAGAGAGACTTTTTACTACAGCCTATAGTGACAGGACAAGGGGGAATTATTTTAGATTAAAAGAGAGTAGAATTAGTTGTGTTATAAGGAATAAACTTGAGCCTGTAAAAATTAGAAACAAGAGAGGCTGATGAGTGCAGGGAAGCAACTGGGTGAGGAGCTGAGAGAATGTGATTGGGACTGACCTGTATTCAGCACCTACATCTTGACTCTCCATGTAAAACACATTTAAATTGCTCCTGCTAACGGGAAAGGGATCCAAAATGTTTGGACTGTGAGGGACCCAGGTATCCAGGGGAGGAACACCACAGCAATAGTCCACAGTGGAGCCCTGTGCACCATTCTCCAAAGACTGAAATACCTTGCAGCAAATGAGGCCTCTACCACAGACACAAGGAATAAGAGACAAGCAAAAAAAAAAAGAAATTGATGCTCCCAAGAAGATTACTGCTTTTACACAGCAATGCCAGGCAAGCATCCAAAAATGAATGGGACAGAGTAAGAAGCCCTGAGACTAAAATTCATATTGTGCATGTATTTAATGACCTATTTAAATTTATGCATTCTTATTTGCAACATTTTCTAAGCTTTTGAATTTGTCACTTCAAGGTGCTTCTTTTCTGTTGTTTGTGTAAGTTAATAACAGTGTGTCATGTGTAACTAAGCCTGCTTTCAAACTGTGCAAGGTGTAGAGGTAGCACAGAACAGGAGTGCAGGCAGAGATGCCCAACAAGTGGTCAGCTGCGGCTTTAGCTGCATGCCAGACATCCCTGGAACAGACTTTGCAGCTGATTACGGCATACCAGAGAAGGTCTGGGCTTTGGCAAAGAGCTAGAAATCAAAGTCCTAATTTCCTGACTCTGTGATGACTGTGAGTCATAGCCAGTTTGGAAAAACTCTATTCCTGTCTCTCCATAAGCATAATAATGCTATAGAGCTTGTTGGTGTTCAAAGTGTTAAAGAGATGTTTAAGGAATTATACAAATGATACTTATTGTAAAGGCTCATGTAATCACTTCTAATCAGAACCATAACATTTTCTTGTTTGGCCTCAAACACAATCCTTTGAGATCTCTGTGTGTGTGTGTGTGTTTATACATACATGTATGTATGCAGTATGCAGTAAATAAACTCTACTATGGTTCAAAAAAGCCTCATCTGGGCAATGACTGTGAGCCAGATAAAACTGAAAAGAATGAAAACGGCCAGAGCTTTCTCTCCTCTCAAGCTGACAGATCTTATGCACTTGAAGAACAGCCTTTTCTTTTTCCCACTCCCTCATCTTTGAAGACCAGTGATCTATTTCATCTGCCTCAAACAAAGGACTCTTGAAAGATGTTCTCTTAAATTTATCTTCTCAGTCCTGGGGCATACAATTACTGCTGTTCACTCATGCTTTGCCTGTTTAGATATTGGAAGGATACATGTACTTTCTGTCATTGTTACAGCATTCCCAGGACAGGCAGCATGTTCCTGATTCAGGCTCTGCCCACCAATGCCTGTGGAGTCAGCAAGGCAAACCTCGTTTAGGCGCTCACAGAAACAAATGGTATCTTTACTAAGGTGATACCTGACCAGTGTGATATCTCTCAGGTTCTGATCTGTGCTCACTGAGATGGGAAAATGTAGTAGGAAACGGGATAAGAACCCTGAATGCTGCCTTTGACATTGCAGCTACTTCCCCCAGCAGCATTCCTCGGGGAGCACATGATCGGCATGTGTAAATCCCCGTGACTCAAAAGATAAAACGCTTCACTAGCCCAGGCAAAAAAGGTTACAAGTGTAACTTCGGACAGGATTCAGAGAAGCACTCAGGTGTCCTTTGGTTTATAAGCACTGCAGGATAAAGGAACAGGACACACAACAGACACAGGATCTGCTGAAAGCTGGTCGTCCTAGCTGTGTATTCAATTCCCTATGTCATGGGAGAGGGAAAGGAAGTTCTTTTTAGCTCAAGTTTGGCAGCAACACAGTTGTAACCTATTAAAAGCCCACTGCTGTTTGGATTTGGTCTGTGCAGGATGAAAACATTACAATGAAACGCATTTTAAATGCAGGAATCCAGCTTGAGAGACCGGTGCAAAAATCCTTGTTAAAACAGTCACTCAATGTCGATTTTATTACATCACGTTGGAGCAGTATGGTTACAATCGGTGATTCAACACACACTTCAACACCTTGTAGGAAAACACACTGTGGGCTGGCTGCCCGTTTGCGAGTGTCCATCCTTTGCTGAAGCCTCAGTTCTCTGGCCCAGTCCCAGAGCTGATTTCACACTAACGTGGCGAGAGCCCGGACGTTGTGGGAGCTTTCAGAGGTCCTGTGCACGGCGTGCTGGTTTCTGACACTTCTGTCTCTAACGCTGCCCTCGGGGCTGTGCTGAGCCCTGGCCGCGTGGCTCTGGAAGGCCCGGACGGTGCGGACAGCAAGGACGCAGAGCACAAAGCTGGCAAAGTACAGGCAGGAAGCGACGACCCCGAAGAGGCCGACGGCGGCGTCGCCGCCCTGGACGTCGCAGTTCATGGAGGTGTAGCCACGGCGCGCGTAGAGCCGCTCGCGCCTCCTGCACACCTCGGTGGCGTTCACCTGCCTGACGAAGTGCAGGTAGAGCCCCACGGCCGCCAGGTACGCCAGGCCAGCCAGCAGGCTGAAGGCACATTCGCCTGCCAGCAGCCCTGTCCGGAGCTGCTGGATGGGTTTTGCCCCCACGACGAGGAAGACGAGGGTGAGCGTGGCCGCTGTTAAGCTGAAGGCCACTCCGCCGTACACGCAAGGGGCTCTCATCTGGGTGAACTGCATGTCCAGCTCCCGCACCTCCCGCAGCTCCGTGCCCTCAAAGGGGCTGTAGGCTGAATTCAGGTTAAAGGATCCGAAGCCTCCGAGGGACGTGAAGCCTGCGACGGAGGCTTGGGAAGCGCCCACGCAAATCAGCACCAGGAGGTTAACTGTGATTTCCACGAACTTCAAAATGCCTGGAAGGAGCAGAAAGATGGGAATAGGTGTCAAAACCACATTTTGTGCAAAGTGTGGGTGACAGAAGTACACCAAAATCATAGGCAGAGAGTACTAATACTGAGATAATCCTCTTGGCTACAGCTACAGAAAAGCACTTGGAAAGAAAAAAAAAAAGAGAAGCCTGAACTCTCGCGGGTACATTTTGGAGGCTGGGCAAATTACTTTTTTTAATTTGTCAGTGTGCTTGATAGATGGATCTTCATGCAGTGAAAAAAAATCCATAAAAATTTTACAGTGCTTGTGTTACTGCCAAGGCAAGCGCACAGTGATTATATTTTGGCCTGTAACTACTTGGCATAAACACACTGAGCAAGAAATATCCAGTATGAACAAAATGCTGAGGTTGAAGCTGACAAAAACCTAGAAGCTTCTAACGATTGAAAAATCGTGCAAGTTACTTCAGTCCTTCAAAACACATTTACCACTTTAACTTACACCTTTTTTTTTTTGTGTGAAGGTATTTGTTAATTTAAACTTACTATCTAACTTGTACTTTATCTTCTTCAAAGACAAAAATTGCTCATAACTCTGGAATTTCTGATTGCACCAAAAAAACCCCAAAAAACACCAAAAAACAAAGAAGAAGGAGGGGAAGGATGCAAAACCCACCTTGTATGCAGAAATAAATTAAGTGAATTTGATACTAGGTCATATGCACTTTCACAACCTGACCTTCAGAAGAAAGCTTTACAATTTCTCAGTTGACTCTTCCCTTTTTCTTATGTTAGGTTACTAATAATAGTAACCAAGTATCTTTAAGGGAAAAAATACAAACAAAACCCAGAACCGAAAAGGAGAGAAATTACTTATTTTTGTGGTAGCTGCCTCTCAGGAAGCTGCCTTATGTTTGATAAATCTGATTATTCTGTGACAGCTCACTAGGGGTCAGCCTAAGATTAGTAAACATGACGGATTTGAAGCGTAGCACAGCTAGAGTTGCCTGTTGGGGAAATGAAAACCCTTAGCGTGTCAGGCGTGTTGCTCCAAGTTCTGAAGTTAATTACAGAATTGTAAATCTTATTATTCCATTGCTGTCTGACAGCCAAGAATGTAAGATGCTCGACACAGCGGTCCTATATTTGTCTTTAAAGTGGAGCAGGATCTGTGGTTTGCACAGACTTTCATTTTATGCTACTAGCGCTGATCCAACATGGCATTTCCCTCTTGAGCAAGGCTCAGCTGTTGTCAAGGCTGTATGGGCTTGAAAAGGAAGAACTGAAGCAGGAACACAAGGGAATTAAACAAATTCCTCTCTTGTGTTGCCAGATGCTTCTAACCAAAGAAAGCCAGTGACAGCCACAATGAAGGATTTTCAGATATTCCCATTCTGCCCCTTCTTACTCCCTCCACAGAGAGCTAAGGTAATGAGTCCTTTCCTGCTGCCACTTGCTCTGCACAGGAATGTAGTGTTAGTTAGAGCAGACAAAATTCTTCCCCTTGTTCAAGAGGAACCAAGTGAGCAGTTCTGTGTATGTGTTCTTCAGAGGTGATGCTGATTTCTGCATGGCAGCGTACCTTTTCTTTGACTGTTCTGCACAACCATTTCTGTGAAGCAGGGCAGTAACTGTGGTGGTTACCAAATCTCTTCAGGAGGCTTCAAGTACTTCAAAGGAGGTATTTGTAGGAGCTAAACGTAGAGAGAAATTTAATTTTTGGCCCTGGAGTTAGGATTTGGAACTTCTTTTACTAAATCTAGCAATGCAGCCAAAAGACTCGTCATTTTTAATAGGTAAAGAGTCATCACTTTACTAGGACTGTTCATAGTATTTTGAAAGAGTAGTAGCTGTGCAGAACATTAACTGGAACTCAATCAGGTGGTTTTTTGTTTTTTTTTTTTTTTGGTCTGCTCAGTTGAGTTGTAGAGTATACCTTCCAAATACAGGGAGTCAACTTAGATCCTCAGGGCCCTTAGACAGTGTGACAGTGTTGGATGCAGGAGGGCACTTCCCTTTTTAAAGGCTGACTATTGATTTCATAGATGCTCCATCAGGAAACTGTTTCTTACAAGTCTACATGGAGGAAAGACCATTTGATTAAGGGAAACATAAATTTTAAGTATGTTTGGCTACTTAGTAGTTGGGAATTCATGATCCGTCAGCTGCTGACTTCAGAATTTCCTTTTCATCTGTGTGTACTGAGGCCCCCTGACCTGCCAAGTATCAACTTTTCCTCTACATCACCTTGCTGAGCTTTGGAAAAGGCAATTTTCTGTTCTCAAAGTAGTCACTGCCTGCTGCTAACCTCCCCACATTTATAACTGACCCCAATCCTCAATGATGATGCTCCAAAGCTTTCTATATGTTCACACACATTCTGTATGCCACCCCTTAACTTTGCTGAGCTGACTGATAATGGGAACACAAATGTGATCAGTGCAGATCTACTGTATTTTTAACCACAGCAGTAGATGCTTTGAAGGTATGCCTGAAAAATTTCCTTAGACAGGGCTTTCAGGTTGGACAGGTTTGGTATGTACCTGCACAGTTGTGACACATGCCTGCTGCAGAATTGATTAGAGTGACTAAACAATGGAGAGAGGTTCAGCAGCAATGACTTCACCAATCACTTGTATCATTTGGATTAACCTGGATTTTTTAAAAGAAAGTGCAAGAACAAAGCCTCCTGTATTAAAGACAATCTTAAAATGATAAGCAGTATGCAGAATGAATCACAGGTCTATGATGACAGCCAGCTGGGTTTACGAACGTAGCAGACAATTAGTGGAAATGCCTAAGACCTTGTATAATCATCAGGCCTTTGATGGAAATATTAAGCCTTACAGTATGTTCCAACCCAGTAACACCAAAGGCCTCTCTTGCAGCCTTAATCTGTGATAGTTACAAACTGATACAAAATCCTACTAGTATAACAGGATAGAGACAGATTTGAGAATAAAAGGAATAAAAGGACAGGTAAGTTTTGAATCTTAGCTCTGCCAAGGTATGGTCACACACATCTTAGCAGTGACCTGTGTCAAGCAGTGTGCTGCTGGTGGAAAGGACTGAGTTACAAGCCACACACCGAGTCTATCCTGCCATTTCTGCTTTCACAGGCCAGTTAGCCATGTCATCTTGAAGTTTTATCTGCAGAAACCAAAAGGTCTTCCTACAGGGAAGTTGCTTATCTCTACAGTAATTCCCTAATCCCATGCTACAATGAACACACTGCAAGATTTAAGTGTAAAATAACCGAAGGTCTGAACAGCTCAAAATTCTATTGGCTATTTTTTCCTTTCTCAGGTTCAACATCTTTGGATTTACCTAAAATGTTACTCATTTGTATTAAAATCAGCACATTTGTATTTGTATTAAAATCAGCAGAGTCAACAGCTGGCTTTAGAAACTAACCCTTTCCTTACAGAATAAGCCCTGTCAGGGCTCCTGGATTGCTATTTCTTTCCTGTGCTTCTTTCCTGCACTGCTTTTCAGCACTGAAAGTGAGGAGAAGGGCTGCAATCTAGAAGTGGGTGTTGTCAGAGATTTCCATAGAATTGTTTCATTAGTTTCATAAAATCTAAATCTGCAGTGGATAGTAATTTCAATGTATCCTACTTGTTAATTTTGCTTGAATGCAGTTGTCTTTTGCTGTGAGTATGCTTCCTGCTATAACCAATAATAGATCCTTCCAAGTTACACTATTTATGTACTATTCGCTTTTTCTTTCCCTTTATTTTCCTTGTTGGGATATTTCCATGGTATCAACCCATTGAACAATGGTTTTATCTTCTGTCAAATGTGGGCTTGGCCATCCAGCAAAGCTGACAGGTGGGCTGGTTCAGGATACAGACCCACAAGCAGCTGAATTTAACAGCTCCCACCCCTGGCTGGGCAGTCACTACTTTTCTCCCTTACCTCCACATTAGGCCCTTCTAAGAGTTGTTCAAATAAACTAAAATAGCAGGAAACTATTTAACTTTTTTCTTTTGTGCTGCAGGTTTTGTTCTGCAACTTTAGCATCCTGAGGTGACTCACAGCATATCTGATGATATATGATGAGCAATCATGTTGGCATGAGTTTAGCAAGGGCAGTACCAGCCAGGACCAGAGAAGGACCAGAAACTCCCCTTCTCAGGTGAGGTGAGCTGTTAAATCCACGTGCTCTGCCTCATAAGACCACACTGTGGCTGGATGTGTGATACCCAGCAACTCAGCTGTGCACTCAAGTCTCGTGTCAGAAGCTGCAAAGAGGAATTTCCATCCAGGCACTGTGGCAGGACAGCTCTCATGTTCAGGTGTGTGGGTTGTGGTGTGTGTAACGTGAGTACATAAAGTAGAATGGTCAGTTCTTGTTTGCTCCTTTGTTTCTGCCATAAATGAATTTGTAGGACAGACAGTTCTGGCTTTTTCTGTTGAACTCCCCTGACCCCATTAGTGCCATACTAATGGAAAAGGCCTTCAAAGTGTCTCCCTCCACTGTACCTGAGACAGACATCACCTTCCTCTGCTGAATGCACATGGACTCCTCCTCCTGTCTCTTTTTGTCTCATTCGCTCCTCTTCAGTGAACATCACTGTGTACTTCCAGAATATTCTATGTCTACCATTCTCCATTTTGGCTTGCCTTCTCCCTCTGCTTCCTTTTCAGACCACGTACCACTGGGACCAGCAGGACCCAGGGGCAGCCCTGGGGGTATGTGGCTGCCACCTTTGGACACCTGGGTCCCAGTGGCAGAGCTGGTGACACACAGGTTAGTGGCACCCATATCACATCCCATTAGGGGTCGCTCCAGGAGAAGGGAAGAGAGGAGTTAGAAGCTACAACACACATGAAAAATCTTTCTCCAAGCTTTTTTCACTGCAAGTTGTATTTTGTTGCTTTTCCTCTACCCCCCTTTTGGGTAGCTTTCTGCTTTTCAGAGGTAATTTTTCTTTTTTTTTTTTTTTTTTTTTTTTTACCCCTCAAAAAGGAGAAGACAAGTATTTTGAACATATACAGCGACTTACAAAAGCAGCAGTCAGTCCTGAAAAGGATCTCAAATGGAGAACCTCTCTTGCCAGCGCAGGTTTGCCATTCCCCAGAGATTGAAGGCACAGCTCATTGCAGCTTTGGTCACCTCTCTGCTAAACCGAGTCAGTAGCAGGAGGAAAAAGATAAGGAGAAGGGGAGCAAATTTCAAAGTAAAGCAGGGTTTGGCTCTGCTTTTGGGAGGGGACAAAATGTGACAGAAATGAGGAGAAACCAAAACAGAGGAGGAAAACTGAACAAGGGAAAAGAAATGAAGACAATAGTTGCAAGAGATAAAAAATATAGAATCTGGATGCAAAGATGTTTTAATACCTTCCTAACAGTATTATTCCCTTTATGTAGAAAGCAAGATCTTACTCAAACCAGTAACAAGAATTGAACCAGCTTCACTAAAGCAGAATAAGGGCAATGCACAGCTTTTCATAAACAAAGAAATGCCCCCCGAGCCCCCACAACACTATTATTTTTGCAGGTCTCTGTGTTCTTCAGCCAGTGGTGGGACTTAGCTTTCACTTAGTCATGCTAAAATCAAAGGCAAAAAAAAAACAACCCAACCCTAAAACACAAGAATTAGGCAATGTAACACCAACAAAATCTTGGCTTTTCAGAGGACCCAAGGGATGCACACACTCAGAGCCAACTGCATTTAAATTGCACGGATGTGCCCAACACACTTATGCTCATTTGAGATATCCATCTTACTGGAAATCACTGAAAAAACAGTTTAAAATTGGGAAAATGAAAAGATTTATGTGCTCTAGAAAAAAAACTTTATTATTACCTTTTAATAATTTGTCTCTCTTTAGTCAAGATAATCGCTCTTAGGAAATCTCAAAGGATGACCAGCCTTGGTTTTAATGACTCAGAGAAGTCTTGCATTCACAGAGTGCTCAGATCCAAATGTATTATCCTGTTTTTTCTGTGTATCCTCTTCCCTTAAAGAACAACTATCCCACCTGCTCTATTCTTTCTGCTTAATAACTTCCCATCCTCTAAAAAGTGCTGTCCAATTTTCACAGGAAAGGGTGGACTTAAATTGTAGAATTACTGCATCATCCTTTATCCCCATATTTTCCCACCACTGTAAGACAGTTTCAGTACAACCCAGCCCTTGCCTGGGAACAAAAGCTATGGTTTACTTGTATCCAGTAGTTCTTTAAAGCATCACTTCTAGAATGTTCTTGATTTCTCTCCTGCTAATTGAGCATGAGTCATCTTTCCTAATTTTGGAGAGGGTGGGAAGCAAAAGATCTTGCATTAAACTGTTGTATTTGACAGTACTGCTTAAACAACAACTGTATAAGGCTGTATTCTATTTGTAGCACTGGTAGGTCTCTGTATGGTCACCTCGCATTCTACGTTTCAGGAAATGGCCTTTTTTATCCTTTTTTTCTTAATGTACCAATAGTTCGTTCAAGTAGTAAACAAGTGTCTTGGTATTGAAACCAGCTTGCAGGAGTTTTTTTTAAAAGGAGTTCAGAAAACAATGAACCGTTCTTGTTCCCTAAGCCAACTTTCCATGGCCACTCCCTCCGTTTGAACTGAAACTGAGCCACCTTTATAAAGTACAAAGATTGGGGTGTTATTGCTCTTTAAGTAAGCATAGTCTGGCTGGAGGGTCAGGTTGGAGGCACCTGTGAACTCATGCTTCTCATTCACTTCACTAATTGTACGTTGTCACACTTGGTGAGCAACATTCCTGTCTGGGTGGATTTTTCTCCTTTAAGAGAGCTAGGATCACTTGCTCAAGAAATAGAGCTACATTCAATAGATTGTCTGTCTGCTGTATCAATTGGCTTTGTGAGCCACTTTTAAAAGAGAAGAGTTTCCCTTTGTTCCCATAATTTGGGTCAGATGTAGGGAAGACAAACCTGGTTCTCTCACAGGAAAGATGGTGTAACTCTTCTTCTGTAATAGCAGCGAGCAAACCTAAGATTTGCCAGTATGGGAAACATGGACTGGAGTCTAACACACACCTCAACTTTGCCAGTACCTTCCCCTGCCAACTTCAGTGAGTCTTCTCAGCTGCAGCTCTCCCTTCTCTAAAAACAATCGTGTACATGTTAGCACAATGCCAAAAGGTGGATGAAAATAATTTCATATGAAAATGTGGGCAGAGTGAAGTCCCGTGTGTTGGCAAGGCAACAGTTTGCTAAAGGTAGGATTTGGCATCTGCAAGTAGTGTAGCTCCCCTGAGTGTTTTTATAGAGCCAACTGCTCAAGGCTGTTTGTATTTCGCAGTAAAGAGGACTGAGCTCCAAATGAAATACTTGAACGTCAGAACAGGAAGGAAGGTTACCTGCAGCTCTGCTGCTGTATCTTGTTACTCTGCTACTTTAATTAAGCATTTTGAATAACTGGGATTATTTTAATCTGCACAGCTCCATCCAATTCCCACTATTAATATCGTCTGTCTTCACAATTACAGGATTAAAAAACCTGATGGCAACTTTGGCCTGTTAGTCACTCTGTATTTAAAATATACTTTGTAAAAGATAGAAGGGGAAGCTCTCTAATTACAATGAGACTATGGGGGACCCTAGTGCTCCCTTCTTAGGCAGAAACACATGGAAATTAACTGCCACAGGAACAATCTACAGCAGCTTCGGGCACAATTTAAAGGAACTAAGCACAGCACACTGTGGGGGCGAAATGTGAAGATGGTGACTACAAAACACAACAGTTTCTAATCCTGTTGGGTGCCCCCACAGGAATGTAGGTGTCCTGCAATGCCAAAAAGATGCAACATGCTGCTGTATGTACTTATCAAATGCTTGTTTTCACACACAGAGTTACCTGCACTATGCACACTTAATGACCCTTCAGTGTTTTTTAATGTGCATACCTGAAGGTACAGGAGATTTTTTTTACTTCAGTCCAATGCCTCTTGCAGACCACTATTCTCCCACAACATCTCCGCAGCATTGAAAGGGATATGAGTCCTCCACAAAATGTTTTTCCCCTCCTGCTCCCATGTCTGACTCCAAGAGGAACAGTATCACAACATAACACAGCAAAGAAACAACAGCAGCATTATGGCTGAGAACAATGGCATAACTCAAAGCGAGTTTCTATTAGTGTGAACCCAGTGTCTTGGCTAACTTTTCATCTCAGTATTTTTTTCTTGTCTATGAGTATTTCCCATCATGCATAGCTATAGGGGAAAAAATGGACTGTGTTTTGTAAAAACAAAAGCTTATAGATGTTTACATTTGAATTAATGCTGGCTTGTTAGTGCATGAATGCATCCTGGAGAAAGTCATTGTTACTCCCTAATTCTATTTCCTCCTCCAAATAAATTCAGTTTGATATTTCCTCCTGGCTATGTTTGAAATTGGAGACTTTTCATGTTGTTACAAACCATAATGCTGTCTTTTTCTGAGAGGAAATTGGTCTGAAGGTTTTAACAATTGTGGATGTTAGAATGTAGGCTAAAGGCATGATTGTTTGGAAGTGCCTACAATATGCTTAAGAAATCTAACACTATTCAAGGAGCAAAGCTGTATTCATAGCAGCAAAGAACAGGGATTCAATTATACTTGCTCTCTCACAAAATGTTTCGTAACCTCTTCAGTGTTGTCTCCCTTAAAGGCCAAATGGGTTGAAAAATTAAAAAAAAACCAAAACGTTATTTGCTCAGGAATCATGACCAGCACAGTACAATTCTATAGAAGACAAAAGCACAAGTAATTTTCTGAGTCACATACTGACCAAAGATGGCAGAAACTTAAGTTTATCTTTGCTGTTTAAGCAAAACTACAGGAGGCATTATCCAAGAATTGCATTGCTCCACCTCTTTCACATCAATATACATAATAAAAAGAAAATTAGAAGTTTTTAAGGTCAAGACCAAATATCTGAGACCAATTTATGATCAGCAATTCACTCTTGGGTTCAACTCACATTTGCCTCTCACTGAGGTGAAGGATGGCAGCCAGCCTTGAACACTTTTTTCATTCCATCTGCTAAACAAAAGCACTGAATCTGGTTTTATTTTAAATATATCTAGGGGGGTTATTTGAAAGGCAAAATGATTACTAATTTAGGTTTTCCACATAGAATAGAGAATGACAGAAATTTTATCTGCACTGTGAAAAGCAAATTGAATGCTTCCTTCTGACAGAATTTCAGCCTTAAGAATCCCCAGGTCAAAAAACTCTTGTTGTTTTTAACAGGTGCTGCTTTAAATGGCACATGTAATATATTGTGTGTAAGCAGTAAGAAATGGCTATTGCAAGCAGCAGTTCCTTAGTTAATGAAAGGTTTGTCTTTATCACAAACAGTTTATTTCAAATTCTAAATTCATAAATTATATAGTGCATCTAGGCAGTTTGACACCCGTCCATAAACTGTTCCCTCAATCTCCCTCACTACTGTAGGAACAGAAGGTGGCACACTTCTGCTTCTGCTGCCTTTTGATCTGTAATCCGCAGGCCCACAAGTGTAGCTCTCCTATGTAAAATTACCCAACATATAGAAACTAGACATAAAGACAGCATAGCAGGGAACAGTCAAGAGTTTTATAGGGAAGTCAATTAAAAAAAAATCAGCAGATATATGAAGAAAGGTAGTGCTCTTAAATGACACAAGCTCCTGTGAGATAAACAATCATTTCACTGGTTAGCAGTGGTTAAAGGATAATAAAAAGGAAACAGCCAGTTTTCAGGCAACTAGAGTTAAGGGAGCAATCTCTAGTTTGTGTTGCCTGTCACCAGCATGCCCATGCTGGCAGTGCAGTGGGAGGGAATTTGCAGAGTCAGGTGGAGTTCAAGACACAGGGGCTACAGGACAGGCATTTTCTGGGGAGAGAGAAGGACTTCTATTTGTGTCTTGTTTGTTCCAAAGGGCAGAGTACCTGCTAGTAGTTACAGCTCATCCTTTCATTTAGCTTTATCCAAAGAAAATACAGTTTGTGCACCCTGGGTCTGCTCTGTAATATGGCCCAAAGACCTGTAAGTGGAGGTTCCAAGCATGTTCAGCTCAAAACTACATACCAAAATACAAGGGTGGATGCACAGACTAATGAACTGAAAAGACTGAAAATTGAGATGGTGAAAACTGCTTTAATAATAATAATAATAATAATAATAATAAAAATTTCTTCATGCTTGCCAACAGTAAAATTGGTAGGCTGCTAAGAGCTCAAGCTTTGAATGAGAAATTAATGAAATCAGTGTTTAATAAGCAACCTCCACTTCATGGCTGTACAGAAATACCCACAAACAACCGATGCCCCTGTGGACAGAGCACGCAGATGGGTTCTCAGCAAAGCATTTCCATTTCAGGAAGCTTTCTTTGAAGACATCAGCTCAGTGTTCACTGATAGTCAAACACCACACAAAAGGTAGGAAGCATTAGAATAGGATTACAGAACCAGATCCTTTTGGCAGATGTCTGATTCTTTCTGGAATTTATATGGAATTTTTACTGCATTTCTGGTCAGCCTATCTCAAAAAGGTGCGATAGACCTGGAAAAGGTATAAGACTGGAAAACTGACCAAAACTGGCTGTTGTTCAATCTGTGAAGAAGCAATAGGGGCACAGGGAAAAAGGGAAGACTTCACTCTAAAACCATAAATCTCATAGAGGAGCTGAATATATGAGATTATACTACATATTTAGAATACCATGAGAATCAGAAACACCTTCTTTAAAACATTTTAAGGAATGAAACAGTAGTACTTCAAGTGAAACTCTGGAACTCCTTATCTTAAGGTAATGTGAAGGTCAAACATTTAAAAAAGCGATTCAGCAGAAAATTAAACAAACTTCATAGGTCTGTAAAGAGGTATTAAACACAACAGATGTGAGTGAAGTTTTCCAATTCAGGAAATTCCACCAATCCAAAGTCTGGAGTCTATTCCAGAAGACAGCTTACTCTCTACTAATCCAAACTTTGATGGCCCTCCTAAGTTTGTACTTTAGTCCATTTTTTGGGAGGAAGAGTGATGAAGTGCCCCATATGATCCAGCACTGTTATCCATGTGATCCACCTGAATGGCTTTGAATAGGTATCCCTCATATAAAGTTTTAACAGACTTTTTTTTCCCCTTCTGTTTTCAAGATGAAAGGATTAAAAAAGAGCAGAATGTTTTGAAGTTTCTTAGATGGTATCAAATGTTCCTACCAGCAAAAGGGGTCAGTATCAGTTTTTTCTTCCACTATATTTGGTCTAGATTTATTGTCCTATTGTGGTTGTAGGGGGGAAAAAAAGGGGGCAAGGAAGAGGGAGGGAAGGGGGGAATAACAAAGACAGGAGAATGAGGTCCTAAAGTGTGCTAAGCTGTTTAAAAGATCCCTAAAAAACCCAGCTGCTTATTTCTCAAATTCAGCTTTACATTTTTTTGGGATATAGCTGGTAAAAAACATGGATGAAGGGGGAACTATCTGGGTGAAGCAAATACTATTCAGAGCTCTGGTTGTATAGAATTCTTCTCTAGTTTGCTTTAGCAGTTTGCTAAACTGCTCAAAATGCAAAAAGAACATAACCTAGGTGTGCTAGGGAAAAGATAAAAGCCCCAAAGTTCAACTACTCAGTGGACAGTCAGAAACTGAGGTTCACATTTCAGTTGTTGCTTTGGAAAAGATTGTGCTTCATCACTTGAATTCCCAGCCTTGTTTGAGTCTAGTTTATTTTAAAATTATGGTCATTGGGAAGGGGGAATTTCACCAGAGTGCTGATAAATCATTGGCAAAAGAAGGAGATGGTTAATAAGTATTTACAGGAACTTTTCATCCTCTAAAGTGTTGCAGCTCCCATGTACTGACTTCTTTGTAAACAATTCATATAGTTCATTTACAGCATCTGCCATAACTGCAGGGAATACAGAATTCTGCAAAACAATTCTAGTAAAGTCTGCTAAATCTTGGTACTTCCAAAAACTAAACAGGCTAGTAACATTCTCATAATCTTATCAACCTTCAATATATTTTCATTTTTTGAAATAAGGTTGCTAATAAAAGGGTTTATTTTCTGCATGATGTCTTTCCCCTCCTCCACTGCAAGCTCAGACATGAAATTTTTGGAAAACACTGAGCAATACCTGGGGGAGGGGTGGGAGTAAAATCATCATTCTCAACTGATGTATCCAAAACTAGGACATTTTAAAAATCTTAATGATGTTTAATGCACTGAAATAATGAAAAGCAAATGCAGGGGAAAAAAACCCCTAGATATTCACATTAAGCTATTCGTAAGTCCAAGCAACCAGTAAAACTGGAAACTAAAACTAACTTGCCCCTTTATTTTCCTAAAGCTCTGATAAAATAGGGCATGGAGTTTTATGCAGCTTTTCAGGCAAGTTAAAATAATTCAGCAAGTTTAAAGAAGAAACTGATGATAAAATTTTATCATAGATAAAATATCAGCATGGCTCCATGTCACTAAAACTTTACTAATGGTTGCATTTACATCTGAAGATGAAAAACAAACCGCATACTAATACACAGAACATATTTTTAAGACAAAATAGTTCATCTCACTCTTAAAATTGTTCACATATTCACATACAGAGAAATATTAAATTGATTGTGCTACTTAACTTTCCTACATGGAGTAAAGAAATAATCTAACATTATGTGCTTTAATTTACTTTCAACAGCTAATCTCTTCACTTTTCTCTCTACTGGAGGACACTGAAAGTCTATTTATAGACATCAGCCAAAGACTTTGCACCTAGCTGCAAGTTCTACTCAGACTGCAGTGGAGCTTTCCTACAGACAAGGTGAGAATGATAGTGCCCTGAAAGAGGGAAAACTTTCAAGCGGTAATGAATATTTTAACAACTTCTTTATTTCAGTTTACAGGAATGAGTTTACTAAGGCTGATTTCCTCCCACATTAAGACTCATTTCTGTCCTTAAGCAGTTGCTTTGTTCCTAAGAAAAACCCAAGTTATTTCTCCAAAACTGTTTTACTGGATTTATGTCCAGAAAAAAAAAATTGTCTCCTGCAATGATGCTTTATAAAGGATGTATGAGTGATAACTGCAGAAAATCCAGAACTGATAAAAAGTGTGAGAAGAATGACTGGGAAACAAACTAGCACCAAACCTTCAACAGCCCTGTGAGCTAAACTGCTCACAGATGAAAATGGCCATTTTATTCCCAAAATTCCAAAGGCTAACTCTTGTTGCACTGACTGGCTGATTACACACATTACCTACTTGGGTGCTCTGGATGCATATTCCAGAGATGTATTTTCAAGTATCTAAATATCTGTAGAAATATTGCCTTTAGATGTCTAAAATGGTATGACCCTCAATCATGCAATTCATTAACTCTCTCAGTCCTTGTGGCCTTTTTTTTTGGTAGGTTTTTTTTTCCCCATTTGTTTTCTTTTGTTTTAATATTCCTCTAGCTGTACTTTGTTGTGCTTCTAAACACAGAAACCAAGAGAAGTTCTTGGAAGGAGAGGGGTGGATGACAGACAATAAGTCTCACATACCTCTTGTTGTGCATACCTTTGAACACTTCACTGAGAAGCTTTCCTTGGGAGGATAAAATTCTGGTGGTGGGCCAAAATACTCCTGTGCTGCTCCCGAGGTTTTAGAGTAAGGGTCTGAGCAAAGAGGAGAAGCCCTTGAGTGCTGGCCACCTCGGATGTCTCTACAATGGAGTAAACAACTGATGGTTACACATCAGGTCACAGTCTCTCCTGAACATGAGAAATAAATGTTTTAATGTCCTCCTGAACATCAGAACATGAGAAATTATCAGATGCTCCTCTTAGTGGAAGCAACTAGCTTGCTTCACAGGCATCTGACCTTTATTGCTTGCCTGTTTTGAAAGCAAATATCCCAAAATCTTGCATAAATCCATGTTCACAAGGATATTTGCACTCAATGGTCCTTATTTTGAAAAATAGTGTACTCACTGGGTAAGCTGGCTGAACTGTTTAGCTTACTGGCAAAAGGTAGAAAGAGGAAATAACAGCTTTTTCATGAAAACCAAACAATTTAGCCAGTCCACAGCAGGCCAGATAATAGAAATGAGAGAGATTTTGGCATAATAAATGTGCAAAGTAGCACAACTATTTAATGGGTCTTTGTACTTCCAACTAGTGTCTCTCACAAATATGTCTTTTAAAAGAATAAAAGCTATTAAAATAAACAGACAAAGATTTTAAACTAGGGAAAAAATAGCCTATTCAAATTGTGGAGGTCCTTGAAGATATTTGAAGAAGAATCTAAAATCAACCCTCCTCCCCAAAAAGATCCGTTTCTCCCATCTCCAATTAGTCTTTTCATTGATAAAATGGTCCAGTTTTCTGCAATGACATACAGCTCCATATCTGAAGCCTGATGATTTTTAAAGTTGGTGAGAATTTGGTTATTTTATAGGAAAAGTGCAATTTTCCCTTTAAACTGAGCAAACACTCAGGTTAAAAGAAACATTGGCTGCACATCTTTTGTGTGATCTAACAGAAATTTTCTCCCTCATTTGAAGAAGAAATGGAGCTGGCGTTTTTCAAGGTACAGCTGGATGAATTTATTATTAAATGGTATTTTAAGTCTCATTCAGCATTATTATTTTTAAAAGTCTTCTTTGTATTCCTTTTTTATCTTGAATTTCTTATCCACAGATCAGCATTTTCAACTGTAGTTTTGTTTCCTAGTATCACTGCACTTCACTAAGGTTTATCTTCATCCAATTCCAGACTCAATGTAATCTCGTTCATCCACATTAAATCATGTTCTTTGTAGTTCTTACATTTTAATTAAGACGTTCAATAACAAGACCAATGCGAACGTCTCCGTGTTTAGCTGCCAACAGCTCTATTTGGCTGAAACATTTCTGATTTTTCTGACCTCTGTCCTGTGTCTTGTGCAACTACCAAAGCATCCTGTGCAGCTGTGTCACATAAATTAAATAAGCTGTGTGATTTATAAGACTTCCAGTAACTTGAAAGCAATCCCTTTGGTACTTCTGATGCAGCTGCTTCTCTCTATTGTTTCCTGCTACTTGCCAGAAAACAAAACAAGACAAAAATCAAACCAAACCTCCCCCCCACCACCGCCCCAATGTTCAGCAGCAGAGTACATTTAGGAAAAAAAAAAATCTTTTTTTAGATGCCTTTTTTGCTCAATATGGCCTGTTCTGGCCACCTTTGCTGCTGTTTTCCTTGAGGATTTTACCATTCTAGGTAATTCTCCTCAGCACTGGGAGGAAGGTTGCTGTAGGAGTTTCAGACAGAAATGCATTTGGAAAGAGAAATACTCTGGCTAGAAAGTCTGGTTCATCAGGGATTAAAGTATTAGGCACCCAAAGTACAACGAAATTCTTCCCATGTATTTCATTACAGGGTCTGGTGGTCTTCTGATCAATCAGCCAAAGTTTTCACCAAAACCCATGAGAACTCCATGAGAACCAAGCAGAGGAAATGCTGTTAGGTTAAGCCAAACTCCTTCAAAACAACTGACAGAAAAGTTTTTCAATCAGTTTTAGTGGGGTCTGATTGCCCCCAGATGCTTGACTTGACTCTAAGAATTACCTTCGTGGCTGCTACAGATTTGCAACTGCAGCTTCCCTTCCTCTAATCCCTGGTGGATACAGGGATGTCTATGAACCTTTACAGTCCATCCATCAATTTTCAATCTACGAGTCCAAACACATAAAACTAACAGCAAAACCAAGAAATCCAGAGAAGTGCTTTATTAAAAGTGGTGGTTTAATTTATTGCTAGCCTTTCACACATTGTTTATATTATGCTACACATGAAAGAAAAAAATGCCCACATCAAACCTCCAATCCTTTTGTTTTTTTCTTTTTCTCTCCACTGTGCTATTAATGTGTTACTGGCATTAGCTGCTCTCACTTCTAATGAGTTCAAAATAATTTAACTATATTGCCTGCCAATCTCTGCTTTTGCTAAGGACAGGCATTCAGCCTCTGAGGATGATTCTTAGGCTGGTCTTTGTTCCCATTTTTCTTCAATTTTTCATCGTTTAAGAGAGACAGAAAAAATTCATTAGCTTCTTTCACGATGCCATAGTTTTAGCGCTATCCAAGTGTTTTGTACTTAGCCATAAGTATTACTTGTAGTCCACACAGTGCTCTTCTCTGCTCCTTTCACTGTCGTCCTGTTTTCCTTACTAAAATGCATATCAGGGAGTATTCAGTATTTCAGCTTTTCAAGTAAAAAGCTTTTCAGCTCTTCCATTATATTTATCTCCTCTCCCTGTTTCCCTTTATTCTTAATTTCCCCTACAATCGTGTCCCCAGAGACTAAATGGCAGAGATGAACACTGCTGCCATGGCCAATTTGCCAGTGGTGTTTAGACCTACAGACCTCTCTCCTGGCATGACCTAAAAGGCACACAGCCTAAGCTCACGTCTAGCATGCTGCAGCCAGGCCAGGCTGGAAGGAAAAGTGCAATATCTTAAGAGTTTATTTGGCACTGGAAACCCATTAGTTGATCTACTCATTGTGGTGGTAGGGATTGACCCACTCTCAAGTGCTGCCAACAGCCTTAGACACTTCAACAAGCACTCATCTATTGACAGCGACTACTGAAAGTAATTTGATTTCAGATTAACAGGAACATGTTCACAGCAACTTGAGAGCTCACAAAGTCCCTGTGCTGGTCTCAGACATGTAACATTCTTATTTAAGCATATTTGGCAAGACACAGCCTGCCATCACCTGCTGACCAGTGCCTTGAGGAACTGTACTAAGACTCATAGCCACATTTCACCTACTTGTCACCCAACCTGATTCAGATCATCCCAGGAAATTCACATATCTGCCTGTGTTACACAGCCTAGCTTTCTGTCCTGCCTCCAGCTCAAAACAAAGAAAAAAATTTCCAAGTGTAAAATAGCTCCCTTCCAAATGCAGATTGCTCATGCTTTCACAGCAGACTAAAAGCTTTCTTTACTGTTGTAAATAAAGCCTATTTAAAAGCAGAGAGAAGACAGACATTATAGACCTGCTGTGATCTATTTCTCTGAGGAGATAAAGACGTACCTTGCATTGTATGGGTATGGTTTTCTTGCTCTTCTGTCTTCCTTGTACCTATCAGATCTATGGTTCTCATGGTGCCGGTGTTGCTTATCTTGGTATCGACTCCCAGCATGAGACATCTTGTTTCTCAGATCTGTTCTCTCCTTCTAAAATAACTTCCTGAGCCAGAGAAATAAAACCGGTTCATTTTATTGCTCCACTTAAAAGTTATTCATTGACCAGCACTCACTTCCATTAAATGCTATTCAAAATTAGTACAGACTTCTTCAAGAGGTGAAGGAAGTAAAACCCTTTAAACTACAAAGTAACTTCATTAAAGCAAGAAATTTTTCTTTACCTTTTCCTTTTCATCAAGTAAGTGCAATGTTTCTGTACCTGACATTTAGTGCACTTCGATTATTTACTAGGTCTGCTCCGATTCTCCTGCCTTTGCTGCCAGGGCAAGGGATCGTGTCCACCAGGAACTGAATCTTGTCTTCTGCAATGTTGTGTCTCAGGTAAAGCATTAAGCCCAGCAAGTGCCAATGCACTGCATGAGTGTGCACACAGCTGCCACTGGCACAGGGAAGTCTGGAAGAGCAGGCTGTGACCTTTGTCCTGGGAGTTTCTAAGAGGAGGGCACCCGTGGGTGTAAGCAGAGTCACTACCAAACGTTGCCTATGATTTACATAAACATTAGGTACAGGCAAAGCTGTGCTGGGCTGAAAGTAAGCTGGCAAGAAGCTATACCCTGATCATTCTGTACTAAATGCTACCAGTTTGTTATTTGCTGAAAGTGTCTTTATCTTTTCAAGTGCAATACGATTAAACCCAAACTTGTAAAATAGGGAAATAGACTTCCAACACCTGAGCAATCCTTACACTAATTTGAGTTCATCACAGCCCTTCAACATCCCTGCAGAAGTGTCTGCAGTCGGTTTAATTTGCACTGATCAAGGCCCGATAACCTTCCTCCATCACCTTTGGGTGTTATAAAGTAAATAAATATAAACATACAAAAACATAATATAAAGGAATAAATTAATTTTTGTTTACATCTAAGAGGGAGAGAGACAGCGCCTTCCCCCGAGGGCAGGAGCCATTCCGCAGGGAAAGGTCCATGGCGCCGCCACCGCAGCGCCCCGAGACCCCCGTGGCGCCCCGGGGGTGGCCCCGGCGTGGGCGCTGCCCCGAGAGACCGGGACACACCGGGCACCTCCCGCCGGGCACCTTCGCTTCCCCCCGCCGCCGGCTCCCCCCGGCACCGGGGCCAAGGCCCGCGGCCCGCGGCCCCCGGCCCTCACCTGAGGGAGCGCCGAGCTCCGTCCCGCCCGCAGCAGCTCCCGGCGCCGCCGGCACCGCCCTCCCGGCCCGGCCGCCTCCCGCCTGCCCTGCCCGGGCCGGCCCTGCCCGCTCGCCACCCGGGAAAGGTGAGCCGAGTTACAAAATCACGGAGTCAGTTTGGTTGGAAATGAACTAAAGATCTCTGGGATCGTCACGTCCAGTCTGTGATCCAACACCGCCATGTCAACCAGACCGTGGCACTGAGACTTTCCTTAAATACCGCCAGGGATGGTGAGGCCACCACCTCCCTGGGCCGCTCATTCAAATGTCTTCATGTGAAGAACTTCTTCCTGATGTCCTGAACCTCACCTGGCACAGCCTGAGGCTGTGTCCTTTTGTCCTGTTGCTGTTGTTTTCTCCTCTTCCCTGGGAGAAGAGGCCATCCCCCACCTGGCTACACCGTCCTCCCAGGCAGCTGTAGAGAATGACAGGGTCACCCCTGAGCCTCCTCTTCTCCAGGCTAAAGACCCCCAGCTCCCTCAGGCTCTCCTCATGGGATGTGCACTCCAGACCCTTCACCAGCTTCCTTGCCCTTTCCTCCTCCTCAGTGAAGACGAACGAGGGCTGTGGGGATGGGCGGGTGTCTGGGAGCACAGGACAACCCGGGCTTTGTTTAATTTGATGAAATGATGTCCCTGTGCCCTACAGTGCTGAGGAAAATCTTGGTAACCGCGAGAGGATATAAAACCTGAGGGTGAATAAAGTTGAAATTCAAGGCCCCCACAGGTTGCCGTATTGTTTTTCTAAAGCCACCTTCATGACTGGCAGCGTTCAGGGCAGAAAGCCCCACAGAACACGGGGTGGGAGGGGTGAAGGGCAGGAGGTAAAAGGTAATGGGTGAAACTTGTGCCCAGGAGCAGGTGTGTGGGAATGGCCTGTGTTACACTAGACAGGTTGCACAGGGAGGTAAGCAGATAAACTCTCCTCTGGTGCAGAGCCATGTTTTGGATAATCAGCCAATTTGAATGTATGCAGTGTCCTTCCTTGGTGCTCTGCTGAAAGCCCTCCCTGTGGTGTATCAGCAGGGGCTTTGTCACCTCGCTGCCAGCCTGTGATGTTTCTCTTACAGAGGAACAATGTGCTGGTCTCCTCAGGATGCCTTCTGTTGGTGTTTATAATCTCTTTTTGGAATGAGTCTGGACAGGCTCTTGAACCGGGATTGCAGCAAATGGCTTGTTGGTTGTGCAGTCCTGTACACAAAAGCAGCCTGTGCCTGGGAAACAGGATGATGGTGTTAACATGACACCGTGCCCAGCTAATATTGAGCTTTGGAAAGCTGCCTTATGTTGTGGCACTGTCCTGCACAAAAGCTGGGAGCAGGAAATCCCTTTCCTTCCCAGGGCTTTCACAGCAGCAAGCTCGGGGTACCAGTGCTTCATGAGTTTGGGCTAAGATATGTAGCTGTAAGTGCAGTCCTATGGCGGAGATAAATCCCCTGTAAATAACATGCAGGTAACAGAGGAGCTCCTGTCCCTGAAATGAGGAGATAGCTACAGGAGTTGAATGCTCAAAGCACATGTTTTGAAGTGTGGTAGGAGTGTGATTCCCTGCTCTGGCTGAGCTGTGTTAACAGCTTCTTTTGCTATTTACCATTCACACCTTGCCTAGACGTCTTCTGCTGTTCGTGCCTTCAGCTGTACACTTCATCTTCTTCTCATGTCTTGCACCAACTCTGGTGCTTGCTTGATCACATAATAATCCAGTTCTGCTTGCTTTCCAGCCAAAACCAATTTACTTTCTGCTGTTTTAGTGAGTTGAATTGGCTTTGTGCTGCAATCAAATGTGCACTGGAGCAAAGATTTGGCAGAAGCACATGTCCCACAGGGAAGAAACTGGGGGAGGGATGGGGGAAGAGGGCTACCTCTCTTGGCAGCAGTGAGTGGTGACTGTAACTGATGAGAAGCTGCAGTTTGAGACACCACTACCCATCAGTCGCTACGCCCTCTCTGTTTGGGGCTGTCATCTGGCTAGCAAAGGCAGCCTAACAGCAGGAGTGTTTTACTCTTTCATAGCTTTGTTTGTTTATAATTCCCAGTCTAATTATTTAGAGGTTGTTTAAGCTAGTTTGCAGATTTTACCCCAAAGATTAGGGTGCCTGCATGAACTCTGTTCTCCTGTCTAAATAACAAATATTTGGGAAATTGATTCATCATTTGCATCCAGTAGAAGATATCTACTGTTGATGGAGGGCATGAGGAATTACATCTCCCTTCTGATGGGCAGATTTCATACAAACAATTGAAAAATAACAAGGATTCATGGCTGGAAATAGACTTTTTTGGAGGGGGTGAAATATAAGAGTATCCCTGACAGACACTGTTTGCAGTATAGTAGTTTTGTTAAAACATTTCTCCTTCTGGGCTGAAAGGGTTCAGGTGTGGCCATTTTGGTTTGGAAGACTGGGTGGAACTGAAAAGATGCTATTATGGACTGGGTAAAACTCAGTGAAGCTGGTGGGCAAAGTAAGTATTTAGAAGAGTTTAAAGTCATTATGGAACCAGGTAGTTGAAATAACAGGGTCACAACCAACACAGAATTACAAGGTGAGATCTACATTTTAAAAAACCCTTAACTCTATGACATAAGGGTTTTTCTCTGGAGACTCATAAAGGAAATACAAGATAGGTAGTGACTGCTGGAGTTGCCTATATATGACATAAGAACCAGTGAAACAAGCCACAGAAAATCATGCTGACAGGGAGAAATGTCCAAATGTAGGAGTAGGAGTGTGTTTCTAAGGAGACAATCATGAAGGGATTAGATATTGTACTGGCTAAATTTAAATGACAGCCACCAAGGAAAAAGATCAGATAATTTGTTTTTACATTATTGCAGATGAAAGGATGCTGTGTTGTATGTAAGCAGATGGGTTTGTATCAAAGATGCACCCAATTCTGTCATCAATTTCTCTTTGTAATAGAAATAACCTTTGGGACTGAATTTTGGCTAGCTGATGAAGTCCAGAGGGACTGATGTGCAGAAAATGAAGTGTGAACTGTTTTGATATTTTTTTTCCCCGTGGTAATTTACTCGAGTAGGTCACATCTGTGTCCTGGATCAATGTAGTCCTGGATACATGCTCCCGCCTAACAAAACAAAACAAAACAAAACACAATGAAACAAAACAAAACAAAAAACCTAAAACCTAATCTAGGTACAGGGTACAAGGTGCTATAAATAGATCTCCGGGGACAGATTTCTCCAGCCAGGCAGGCAGGGCACCACTGGAGTCTGTTCAGTCTGACAGGAACACTAAGCTCCTGACATCAGCAGGACTAAAATTAGCTTTGGAACACTATTTTCTACCCTTATGCTGCTGCTTTTATATGAAATCTGCTGTTTATTGTTATAAACAGCAAGAAAAGAATTTGGATTGAAAGCTTTTTTTTTTTTTTTCTTTCTTAAGGAGATTTTGAAATCCCTGGTCTTTGGAATGGGAGGTAAATTCAGTTTGGGAACTAAGTAATTGGTTATGTGTGGTCAAATTTTTTTCTGTGCTAATGACAAAAAAATCACAACACTAAACATTTCTTCAGCAATAGAAATGTAAACAGTCATGGCTGAATTCATATTATATCCTTGGTGTGTGCTGTTACAAATACTTAATTTTAAAAGCAGTGGAACCATGAGCTTCTTTTATTTTTGTCTTTGGAAATGTGTGAGTTGTTTGGTCAGTAGCTGCTTCTCTTACAAGGCTGAGTACTTCCCAGCATCTTTCTGAGTAATTGTTTAGCTCTGATTTAGAGATCTTACAACATGGCTTTCTGAAGAGATGGATTTTGTCTCACTGAATCTAGACCCTCACTGTGGAATAGCCAGTTTCTGGGGCACATCCAAAACAGGCTGGAGGTAGTGAGGATGTTTCTATTGAAGCCTTGAATCCTAAAAGGCTGTTATCTGTGGGCCCCTTCATATTTACATCAGCTTGAAGTACAAAGCTGTAACACCAGCCTTGGTAATGCTCTGCATCACCACAGCTGTCACTTTCATGCTGGCTTTCCTCAAGTACTTCTGTTGCTGGCCACCCAAGAGGTATCTGAAACCTTATCATTCATTTTCTTTTTCCCTGTTCCTAAATGGAGATGTAGTAGGCTAAAACAATTTTTCCCCTTCTAAAATGTTGAGCAAAACCAAAATGGCTTTTGAAATCTGAGAAACTGTTAGCATTAAAATTTCTCCCGCATTTCTTAACAACCCATTCTCACAAATTCCATCTGTGTTGTGCTGAACTTGGGGGAACCCTTGTCTGTGTAAATCTTGCAGACTGTCTGAAACCCCATACTTATTTTTCTGTAATAATTTACCACTTCAGCGTAAAAATATGTCAGGACTCAAATTTGCTTTCAGAGGATTTTTAGACCCTGTGTAGATCTCTGCAGTCTGGATCGCTCTAAAATTCACACTGGTGGACCTTTGTGCAGTGCTTTTGTCTCGACCATCCCAGAGGTCTCAGTAGTCCTGGGCTTCTGATTCTGTGTGCCAATTTGCAAATTGCATAACATTGCAGCAAGAGCAGCTATCTGGGAGCTCAGGCCACTTCCCTGTCTCTTGGTATGAATACACTACATTCCATTTTATATTAGTAAAATATTTATGAAGTTTTATTAACATGGTAGGGGCTCTTGCTCTTTCACAAGAGGTATCAATTATGATCAGCCTTCTTTCTGATTTAATCTGCTCTCCCATCTAGTGTTTTTCTTTTCTCATCTGGACACAGATAAAATCCAATAACAGGGTATTTATTTTGTGGACAAAACTATCAGAGTTTGAGTCAGCACTTGGGGCAGTCATTGGAAAGGTTTCTTGTGGATAGAAAATTTATGAAGGTACAGAGGTGCTGGATTCAGTAATCGAGCCTTAAAAGGTATTCAAACATTTTGTTCCTGAAGAAAACATTCCTGTGCAGCTCTGAGCTATTAACATCTGGATGGTCTGTCTGGGGTTCTAAACATCAGCAATTGTATGTGTTAAGAAGGAAAAGAGGTATTAAATTTAGGTCTCCTGTTCATGCAAACAATTTGTCATTCTTTCTTTCAACCTCCTGAAAAAGAAATGCAACAGTGGCATCCTGTGGCCCCAGCAGTTCATGGCAGGTGGGTCTGGTTAGGGCAGAACCTGCTACCAAGGTTTTCCTTCACTGAGTGGGAAATGGATCGAGTTGTTTCTAAGTTAATTTTCAGAAGAAGCCCACAATATTTCAACAGAGTGCATATTTAAAACCCGAAGTAAAAACCTGCTATATACTTTTCAACCAGGATTTTTCACCACTTTATCTTATTCTGCTTATTTTTCTACCAAACACCTTGATGTTTGGGACAGAGAGGATGATTTCAGTTACTCACCGAGAAGACAGGACTTCTGCATTTCTGTCTTTGTGCTGATGAACATTTCCTCCAAAAATAGGAATAGAGGAGAGACTCCTGTTTCTAATTAACCCACGGTTTAGTGCAGCATACTGGGTCTAAAAATGAATGCTTCGGGGAAGTCCAATGAAAAGAAGACAAATAAGAGTTGTTTTCCCTTGCACCTACATCATACCCAAGTGCTCCTCCTGCACAGTGTATGTGGGTCACTTGAGTTTTTGGAAATCCTGGCTTCAACTTGTTTAACTTGGACAGGCTGTGATTTGCTTACCTCCTCACCAACAGATATTGGCAGCCGTGACCACCAGGCTCTCTCCAAAAGCTTTCTGGCATGCCAGAAGGCACCTTAATGAGGAACATACAGACTCACCTGCAGTCGTGTGGGAAATTGGCCAGCAAGCTGCTGATAGCCTCACTTTTGCTTCTTCTCCCTCGGGTTTTATGGCGGCTTCTCTTCTGTAAGAAAGGAGGTGTTAAAGTGGTTTATTTTAAAGCCTCTTCCTTCCTACTTCTTACCTTTGCACATAGAGGTAGGTGTAATTGCTGCTGAAGGCTCAGCATCAGGAAGGAGTGAGGGGAAAATGAAACAACTTTCTTTGGTTTAGTTTTTCATTTTCTTGTATCCAGGAGGCTCTGCACATTTTGAGTCGTGTATCTTGAGAACTGGAAAAGCAGAGTAGGGGCAGTTGTCCTCTGCTGCCGGTGCATGGAAAAGTCTGTAGGCATTCAGTTTTCTGTTGTGCGGGAAAGTCACCATGTGATGGCTGAAGCAGAAGGCAAGGGAACAAAACCAGCAGCAGGCAGGGGCTCAATTGTTGCCTTTAATGACGAGTAAGTACTCTGAAGATTTTTGTGGAATTGCCTAACTGAGCTTGCACCACACTTTCTGGACGGTATTAATCCCCGGGCTGCCTCTTAAAACACGGACATGCATGAAAACAAACAAATGTTGAGCCTGGCAGTGGCTCCAGAGATGTTAACCCTGCTCCTCTTTGTCAGTTAAACTGACAAGCCAGATAAGAAGAGCCGGTGTTGGTATCGTCTCTTGCATAACAAACCGCTCTCGACAAAAGAAGCAGCCTCCTGTCAAACGAATTTCCTTTACAACTGCCGAGGGGACTATTTTTAGTTTCATCTGCCATTCTTTACTCCTTAATCATCGGCTTCGCTTTTTCTCAGTTTTTCTCCCTTTTCCCTCTGCACAGCTAGCTCCGGTACCAGGTACTGCTGGTAATTGGCAGAGGAGGAGGAGGGCACTGGGCTCTCGGCTGCTCCCTGTTAACCTGTGTCTGTATGAGATGCTACCGGCCTTGCCATGTCGAGCTCAGCTCTGGGCCTGTGTTTCCACCTTCACAGAAAGGCAAACAGACCACTCTGAACCTAAATGAGGGATGTCAAAGACCAGCAAGTGCATGGGATCAATTCTAGCCGGGAAAAGGTTTTTTAGCTAAGGCTATGTTAAGAAAACATGTTTTAAGTTGCAGGAGTAGAGCTACAAATATCCAGTGTTGAAGTGACATCACAGACACACTGCACCAGGACAGTAAATTCTTCATATACCATTGGCAAAGCAAAGCAGTGCCTGGCTTTTCCACTGGAGATAAAATTAAAGTGCTGTGGGAATGATGGTGTTTATTTCGTCTGTATTTACTCTGTGGTGCTGACTGCTTTTCCTATTGGTCTGCTTGAGCCACTGTGTGTTTGTAGCCTTTTGAGCAGCAGAATAATTCTTATCTTCTGGCTGAGATATTAAACAGCAGTTCTGCCTATCTGCAACCCATTAGAGATTTTGTAGTGCTATTTGCAAGCTTAAGAGCATCTTAAGGCTTTAGTCATTCAGGAAGCAACACTGCTTTGCTCAGTTGAGCATACTAATTCAGACAGGTCCATCATCCTCCCAGCCTCTTTCTAAAGCCTAATTCAAGTGGTTTTTATGTATTCTATACCTTCTTCCTCCACAGTATGCAAAAGCTTCAAATAATGAGTGGTTTCATGCCCATGGTGATTCTGTAGAGTACAAGTTTTATACCCATTTTATAGCTGGATTTGAGAAACACAAAGGCAAAGTGAATAGTCAAAGTCAAGAGGGAAGTATCTGGCAGCAGAGGAAATGATGGTTGTGCCACCTGAGGGTATTTAACAGTACTGAAGTTAGTGTACTAGCTACCGTTTTCCAGGGAAGTGCCACAATTCTCATAAACAAGGAATCACTAGAAATGGTCAAAAGTTTTTATCACCATTATTTTCTTGACAAATATGAGTTTTCACATGATACAAGATTTTTGCAGAAAATGTAACTATTTTGAGAAAGTGAAGTAAAATTTATTGGATTCGAACAAAAATGAGTTAGGTTTATAAGATTTATAATGTAAATCTTCCAATTGGTCTTTTTCCCTAGCGTAAACAAAACAAAACAAAGAAAAAACAAAACAAAAACCAAAACAACAACAACAACAAAACACCAAAAACAAAAACCCAAACCAAAACCAACCAACCAAACAAACAAAAGCTGGAAAGAAAGCGAAAAAGAGACCTGGTTTCTCCAATGGTTTCATTCTCCAATGAAATGAGAATACTAATGTATTCTTTATGGAAAAATAAAACTACATCTTTGTTCAGGCTTCAGTCTCTTTATTCTTAGTCTTTTCTTTTTGTCCTTTAACTGACTAATCTCCTTAACCCTAATAAACATGCACCAGCACTTTGAACAACACTCATTAGCCAAGGAAAATGAGAGGGAGAGAGCTGGGAAGAGGTCTTATGGCTGATGACAGTGGCTTCTTGTGACTTTGGTTGCTTTACTGTCCAGTAGAACAGGGATCTCCTTAGCAATTCTTCTGTCTCCCCTCCTTCCATGGCCTGGGTTCTCATTGTGCAGTAGCCCTCAGATTCATGCACCTGTGCTGGGATCCACCTGGCATAATCCCAGTCTATGCGTAGCAGAATTATCTTTGGGCTTCTCAAAGGCTGGTTACCCCTGGCTGTGGCATACACCACTGTACAGCCTACAGTCTGACATAAAATTATTCCTGCTTTTCTTTTCCCAATATACCATTGCTTTTGGCAGTGTTACTCTTTACTTTCAGCTTTATTTATCAGGACATTTGTGAAAATCTGTTTCTGATTCTGCTCTCTTGAAATCTCTGAATTTGATTTTGGTTTAGGAGCTGGAAGTAGGGAAAACATTAAAAGCAAGATTAGTTTTGTATTTTTGAAGATGCTTGAAAGACTGCCAAAGAGCTGTCAGGTTAGTGATGGCTTGTGACATATAAAAGCAGACAAGCAAAGGTTCATAATAATTCAAGATCTGTTGAAAACCATATTGAAACATGGCTAGCAGTTAGGGTTTTTTTAAGAGAAAATTTTCATTGTGCATATTCAGACTCAGAAGTGTATTTCAGCCCTTACTGTGGGAAAAAGCTTGTGACTAGCTTTATGGGCATCCTTTGGATTTTGCCTCTCTTGCTCAGATTTTCAGTGTTTTCATCCCAGTTCATCTGTTACATCTCTTACCTGGCTTCCTGGCAGGGATACTGCCTTTAGGTGTCTGCACACGTGGAGTCCCCCTTTCCCTGCTGCCTGGGTATGTGAAGCCTTTCTTTCATGCATTTATCCACTTGTTCAGTAGTTCACTTCCCTACCTCTCTAGGCTTTTGTTGCTCTACAAAAAGGAGCAGTTAGTTGAAACTTCTCCTGGATCAGTGGTGTGAGAAGTAGCAAGAAACTTCTTGATGAGGAGCCTACAAAAAAATCTTTTGGGTTCCACTGGGTGAAGAGGGCCTGACCTTCAAAATTTCCCACGGCATGTTAAGAGGATATGGGCAAAGATCTCAGGGAAAAATGAGAACTCTGCTTTCAGAATGGCCATGAAATGAGAAAGACAAATTAAAAAACAAATTTTCCTCTCACACTGTGTAAAGGGCTCTCTGCTGAACAATCACCAGCTGAATGCATATAAGAAGCAGCCAGCAATCATTAAGCTCAATTAACCATATTCTTGTGCCCATGATACATCTGTAGATTATTTCAACAAAGTGATGGTGGGCAAGGAGGAGAGGAAAATTGAAGAAAAGAGGTTCTGCTGTGAACACTCGTACCACCATCACCCAAGCGATGCTGTAATACAGAAACTGGGTCAGAGACACCCTTCCCCCTCCATGCTGCTGTCAAAGTTATTTGAGTGTCTATTGAAACTCTCACAATAGAAGAGTTTGGCTCCTGCATTTGCTGAGCAAAACTGATTTGTATTTCTTCATTCAGAAAACACTGCTGGGTAATTTTCTGAGCAAGTACAATGCGGCGGTTCAGTAGATCCCTGAAAGCTGATTTCTTGGTGATTTGTTTTTTGTTTAATAAGACACCAATGCTTTTATTTAGCATTTCAGAATTGACATGCTGAATCTGCGTTTAGGAGCCTTAAACCTCTCTCTTGCCTTTGTTAGTTTTAGGACTGGCACTGGTAGTCTTCCTTCAAAGTCTGAAACATTGTGGGAAGTCTCTTGAGAGGCTGTCTAACTGATGATTTAAATCTAAGTTAATTTCTTTATTAGCTTCTGGGATAATCGAAGTAAAAGATATTAATTTGGAAGTAGGGCTTGGCTAAATTTAAACACAGTGCTCTTCGGGACTCTTCCCACTCCCCTTTTTAATCTTGAATTTGAGTCTGTCATCCTTGTTTACAGCTGTCCCATTAGCAGTCTTAGCCTTCCGGTGTGCTGTCTGCTCTGGGATTTTTCTGTCTTGTTTTTCTGGATTCTTTCAGGGAGTCCCAGTGGCTCTACCTTGTCCTGAAAAGAAACCAAACTACATTTCATGCTCATAAGGACAGCGTGCACAGATTGTCAGCAAGCATGGAACTTGGTTGTTTGGCTATAAGCAGTGACATTGTTTGGCAGTTGTTGTTAGCCCTTATTCCAAAGGAGACATGAGTGAAGTGAAATAGTGGGGTCCGGAGTTTGAACCTGCTTTCTGAGTTAATAAATTCTCTAATTTCACTTCCCCTCCCTGCTGTCCTCAGCATGCAGGGAGGAGTGAGCACACGCCGTCTCACACATTTTCCCCCTTATATAAAATGTAATTTCTTTCCTGAAAATTGCCCTACTTGATGGACACTCTGGAGCTGGCTGGGAGACTTAATTGGCCATGAAGCCCAAAACGGTGTTTGGGCCATGGCTATTGGAAGTTGCACACCCTAAGTAGTTGTTATATCGTGTGTTAAGGAGGCATGTTTGCGAGTGACAAAGAAGAGGAGATGGAACTGCAATTCCTTGTTTTCTCTGTACCTCAGACTATTCTCTGAACAAGCTATTTTATTGTTATCAAGCAAAAGTGATAACCTTTGTGCCCATTCATATCTAGCTTATTTCTGATTCATTTTACTGTGTTTTTAAAATAAAAAGGAAAAAAAAGGAAACAATACACTGGGTTGGGTGTTAGCTTCAACAGTGAACACCTCTTGAACAACATTTCTCGACAGGCACATAGTTACCTATGTCAGCCTCTCTTCCTTGCATCCTAACTACCTAGAGGAAGAAATAGAAATTCTTGCCATTCCACCTGATTGCCCAAATTTTGGGAGAAGCTCAAGAAAACAAGCCGTTTGCACCCTGAAATCTGATGGCAAAATGACTTCTCTTTTTATCAAGGCTAATCACTTTCCAGCCCTGTCTCTGGCAAATCCTCTATCTGTAATAATCGAGTCAGTATATATGACATAGTTTTTTGACAGAACAATATTTCTTAATAATTTAGTAGCATTGTACACACACAAAAACAGAGTTATAATTAGCTCTTATCCCTAAAGTTGGAAGAGCTTTTCAGTTCATTGGAGGCTGCTGGCCAATTCTCTTATCTAATTGGATGAAGTTCCTACTTTCTCCCATTTGTATAATGTCTGCTTTTACACAAACTCATTAAGTGCAGCTGTACTCCAAGTTTCTAACAACAGCCCCAGTGAAGACGAGGCAGAAGTTTAATAGCTGTTCTGTTCTCTCTTTTTCATCTGATCTTAATCCATTTTGGTGGTTGATGTGTGCCCAAACATCTTTCCCTAGCACCTAACTCTACCCCCTCCGGTTTTTTATTATGAATTATATTAATAATTAGAAACCAGACAAATTGCATAAGATTGATCTGTCTGTTTTGAAACTGGAGAGTTTACAGCTTGCTTTCAAGGAAGATGGATTTAAAGCAATTATTTGTTTCTGTGAGGCATACAGAAGTGATTTTCCCCCTTCATTTTGAAGCTGGCATTAAGATGAACTAACATAATCACTACACTATTCTTTAAATCTTCAGAGACATTAAACTGATTATACAGGTAGAACAGCAGCATCATAGTTAACATATTAAGGTTTTTCATTTAGATGGATTTTTGGCAAAATAAATACATTTTATACCAAAAAAAACCACCACACACACTTTTGTCAGTCTGACTGGGTTTTTTTCTCATGTTGCTGTATATAATTTTGAATTTCTACTTAGCTGAGTATACAAAGTCTTCATTTGCCAAAATTCAAATTTGTCTTACAGTACTGCCTACATACATTCAAATCACATTTACAAAGAAATGTTTACCACATACTTGCAGCAATACAGATATGTCATTAGTATATCCCTGGTATTAGAGTGATTTTATAACTCCTATGGATGTTTTTTCCTACTGAAGAACTATTCCAAGGTTTACTGGGAATCTTCCAGCTGTATAATTTCCTTTCCTTACTGTGTTCCATTTTCCCACCAAAGAAGGGAGGCTGTACGAAAGAGGGAAACTCAGAGAAATTTTCTCACAGTGTTGATTGTTTCATGAGGACACGTATCGTGATGATAAATGCTCTTGCTCAGATAGCCGGTGATAGGGAGACATGGGTGACAATGAGGATGACATTCTTTGGCACTGGGGTCTGAAGTTACAGCTGTGTATGTGCACGTGTCTGCAAAAGAGGGGAGACATCAAAGAAGCACAGTGAGACGTCAGTAGAGGGACTCAAACTAAGCCTAAATTGAATAAGAAGGGAAATTTCCCTCCGTTGGTGCTCCAGCTCCTAGCATTGATATTCCTTTCAGGTGTAGTGCTCTCCTGGCTCTGAAGGTCACCAAAGGATTGACCCTTACAAGGTTCACAACACCCTTAGCTCTGTCTAGCATTTAAAGATGCAAACATCTGGCAAAATCCAAAGGGCAGTATGAATGGGGAGGACTTCCTGAACTCTACTTCCTTTACCTTAGAGTCTTCCCTCAGTTCAAGTCCTCATGAAGAGGTACCGGAGTTGAACATTTTGTTTCTATTCCTGTGAGTGTATGAAAGCTGAGCAGTGTTGTAACCAAGTCCTAGTCAAAAGACCTGTCAAAGTTGGCAAAATTCAGGAGTGCAGGTTGAATATCAGTCTTCTCAATAATGGCACCAAGAGGTAGTTTAATTCTTTGTTATAATATAAAACTAATCTTAGCATGAGTCACGAGTAGTTTTTTGACTGATATATGTCTCTAATCAAAACCTGAAATCTGTGAACATCTCTTGTTTTCAGATAATTGGCTCCATCTGTAGACATGTTCCATCCTAGTCTCAATCCCTGTGTAGACAAACATAAAACATGGGCATTCTTGTTTAGAATCCCATTTGTTGTCTCCTCTTGGTCTGCTGCCCTACACATACGTGACATAAGCTTGTCTGACATTCATAAGTGAGAACATTTAGGTCTTTTCTACCCAATAAAGACAATGTCTTCGAAGTGTGCAAGCTTGTTTTTAGAGGACATATTTATGTATTAAAAGGGCTCTTATAATGCTGGAACATTTGTTTTGCCAGCTACAGTCATCATAGGTACACCATTAAATTTACAACAGTAGCTGCTCTCTGCTAATTTTGTAATGTTTTGACAGAACTTAACACATGAATGTATGTTTGTGCTACTAGTCATTGGTGAATCATACCACTTAATTGGATGGGTCAAGAAGATAAATAGATGTGGTCTCTGGGAAATGAAAATGGCTTCTTTCATTTGTGACTGAGTTTGTTTGTACACTGCTTTTGTTGGAAGTAGCAATTTTTGATGGGGATTATGGAAAAAAAGTGGTGACTTATTTTCCTAACACTTGAGTGAGTGGTGATAGTTGTTGGAGGATGTGATGACAGAAGAAAAGCGGGTTTTAATTTTGGTTTTGAAGTGGGTGGGGGTAGGCAAGTGGATACTCAAGACACATTAATGAAGTTATGTTGACAACTGCTAAGTGTGAAGTCTGTCATGTATTTCATTGCAATGAATGTGTCTTTATAAGCAAACTGCATTGGAGACATCTGTGCAATTGTCAGCTGTAATTAAAGGATGATTCAGCAGTGGACATACAGTTGAAAATGAAGGACAGAATTTTTTTTTTTAATGTGGGTGTGTATACTTCTGCTTGCCAAAAGTGACATATCTTTTTGACTAGCTAACTCTTTCCAAGTATCTACTAAAACAAAAAAAAAAAAAATTGGACCTAATTAATTTTTTTATTTTTAAATACAATTTCTGCAGTAGGAGAGAATTTGAATATTTTAAGGCAAGCAAATTAAAACTTTTTGGTCATATCCTTGTTGGTGGCATTCTGGAGATACATAGAGAAATTACTTCCAGAAAGACTTGGGAAAGCATGAGGTAATACATCACTTTTCAAGTATGCAAAATAAGCAAAGCAAAGGATAGTGCTTAGTCTAGGGCACATCTCTGCTTGCATGTGCCACGCTCACTTGTAACACATGCAGCAGCTGTGTGTCATGGTCCATTTCCTTAATACCTTTCTGACTCTACTATGGATTTTAATGTTGCTTTCAAAGGAGCTTGCAAGATACAGCTGGGGTTTCTCCTCATAAGGCAGGAACAATATTCAGGATGGCTGGGTGATTTTTTCCCCTGCCACATAGCTTCCCATAGCAATCAACCTGAACTTAAGAAAAGTAAAGGTATTTGAGGAAGGATCCCGGCTTTTTTCAGGGAGTTGAGCAGCCCTGTGTAGCAGTTAAAGCTGTTCTGCGGCTATCAGTACTCCACTTCCAGTGCAAGTACTAAATTTTCTCTTCCTAGCTCTAGTTAATATCGATGGGAGTTTCCCAGTAGATGATGATTGGAGTAGTTCTCAAGTGGGTAGCTTGCTTTGAAAAGCCTGTGATGTGAAGAGGAGGTTCGGCCTATCTGAACCTTGGATGCTGTCATCTCTTCTTGGAGGTAGCTGTATAAACTTTTTATACTTCTTGAATATCTTTTATGGCCTCTGGACTGCCCTGCTTTCCCCCTCCATCTTGGCAGAAAGCAAGAAAGCAGCTATAAAGTAACAGCACTGGCGTCTAATTCCAGAACTGGAAGTTGTTATTTGGATGTAACTGGAAGCATTGCTATTTGTCCTTGGTTAAAGATTGATTTCATGTCCCTAATGAAAACACAGGGACAAGGAATCATGCTGATTTAGGTGGCAGGCAGCTGGAATGGAGGGCTTATTAGGTACCTAGTCTGTGAGGCGAAGGAGTGAGGAGGAGCTGAAAATGAGCATCTTTGTTTAAAATACGTCTGTTTCTTTTCCATGGCCACATTTCTCAAGAGGAAAAGGTATCAGCTTCTTTTAGAGTTGCGAGTTGGAGGAAGCTGTGCCTGCCACTAGCAGTAAATGAGTTACTTAATGGGAAGAATGTTTGCAAAGCCTGGAGAGAAATAACAGCTGCTTTTTTAAGTTAAAAAAAATAAACAAACCAAAAAAACCCCACGAAAACCCCAAAACCCCAACCCTATAACATTTCAAAACCATAGCATGATCGAGGATTTTTTTTAAAGGCCTGGATGAAAGGAAATTAGTAACGTGTAGGGGGTGCTGAGTGGCTCAGGCACCTCACCTGTTTTATTCCTAGCTGCAGAGGGAATTCAAAGTTTGACACCAGATGTAAAGCAAACCCAGAGTCACATGAACTACTAGCCAGCTTCCTTCAGCAACATTAATTTACAGTCTCATGAGAGAACGCTTTGGCTTGCTGCCAGTTTTGACTTCAAGCAGCATTGTCGGAGGACAGAGCAGTGCAGGCAGTGGTCCCTTTCAGGCCACGGCATCTGGGCACTGGAGCAGACAGCCCAGGCTCCTGGCCGGGCTCCGACGCAAACATTACAGAGCGCGTCTGTGCCCCGGCTCCCCGCTGAAAGGCAGCATTAATTATCCTGCAGCTCCGTGGCTCCGCGCCGCCTGCCTGGTGTATTACAGGGTGCTGGCATCTTGACGCTGCGGAAGTGGGCTTGCCAAAACTCCTGTCTGAGGTTGGCCGACGTGTTTGGCATTGCTGGGCCCTGCCAGTGGGTTCCTCCACTGTTTGCTGGGAGGAGGGCAGTGGAGGCAGTGGAGGCCGGGAAGAGGAGCTGTTTAGCCAAAGTCTCTTTGGTTTGCCATTGGCAGTGCTGTGGGATGACACGGTAAGAGGTAGGGAGGTGTGATGCCTCTCAGCTTTTTCCAGTGATCCTGTCTTTGAAGAAGTGCATTTCCAAAGTGCCTTGATGCCTGTTAGGGTGTTTTATGTGACTTGTGGATTCACTTTCTAATCTTTTGCTGTTTTCTTTTGCTTTCTTTTCAAACTATCCAGTCATATATGGATATCCCATCCCTGGAAGTGTTTGAGGCCAGAGTCTATGTGGAATCTCATCTAGTGAATGGTGTCCCTGTCCATGGCAGGGGAGTGGACTAGATGATCTTTGAAGGTCCCTCCCTACCCAAATCATTCTATGATTCTGTGAAAGGCTGTGCAGTTTGAATGCTAAGCATTCATGCTCAGGCAACTGGAGGTGTGTGTTGTCACTCTGGTGAGTAGAGGGTTGAACCCAGAAGAAAGCAAGAGGCTTTTTGACAAGTGACTTGTTTTGAGGGTTTTTTTGAGTAAAATTTAAGTAAATCAGGAGGGATTACTTCCACTGCAGCAGTAATGTACAGTATATTTTTTTGTCTGTTTTTTTCCTGAACACAGCATTTCTCCTCTCGCAATTTCTGATGTAGTTGCCCCAACAAAGACAAAGGGTGTATCAAAGTTGTTGCCACACTAGTATGTAGACTGCATTCATTGACTTTTTATGTGTTTTCATCAGATACGCTTATCAGTTCATAAGATTATTGTGGGTCAGTAGAACTATAAATCCAATTTTGGGATTCATGATAACTGACTAAAAGAGTGTTTTTTGAATGACTATGAAGTAGTTCTGTGGCTTGCATTTATGTAATTTCATTACACAAAGTGCTTCTCGAACAGTGTAAACTTTCCCCTGCTGGGTCAAGTTGATTAAATGTTTTCTCCACTATTGTAAGTAAACTTTCTGCAACAGGGCTTTTTGGTGAATGGATACGGTGGATTGACCCTGGCTATATGCCAGGTGCCCACCAAAGCTGCTCTACCACTCTCCTCAGCTAGGCAGCAGAGAGAAAATACCATGAAAGGTTCCTGGCTCAAGATTAAGGGCAGGTAGAGATCACTTACCAATTACCATCATGCAAAACAGACCTGACTTGGGGAAATTAGTTTAATTTATCACCAATCAAATCAGGTTAGTATAATGAGTAATAAAACCAAACCTTAAAAACATTTTCCCCTCAACCCCTCCATTCTTCCTGGGCTCACTCAACTTCATTCCTGATTTTCTCTACCTTCTTCCCCCCGAGTGTAAAGGAGCTGCTGTTAGGAGCTGCAGTCAGTTCATCACATGTTGTTTCTTTCACTTGTTCCTCCTCAAGTGGAGGACTCCTCACTCTCCTCCGCTCCTCCGGTGTGGGTTCCCTCCAACAGGAGAGAGTCCTCCACAAACTTCTGCAATGAGAGTCCTTCTCAAGGGCTGGAGTTGTTCACAAACTGCTCCAGTGTGGGTCCCTCCCATGGGGTGCAGTCCTTCAGGAACAGGCTGTTTCAGTGTGAGTTACCCCAGGGCATCAGAAGTCTTTCCAGAAAACCTCATGGGCTCCCCTCTCTACGGGTCTGCAGGTTCTGCCAGGAGCCTGCCCCAGCACAGTCTTCCCATGGGGTGACAGACTCCTTTGTGCATCCATCTGCTCTGATGGCCTGTGGGTGAATTCTCCATGGTCTGCAGATGAATCTCTGCTCCACCATGGACCTCCATGGACTGTAGGAGCACATCTGCTTCACCATGGTCTGCACCAGGGACTGCAGGGGAATCCCGCCTCTAGTGCCTGGAGCACCTCCTTCCCTTCCTTCTTCACAGACCTTGGTGTCTACAGGGCTGTTTATCTCACATATTCTCACTCCTCTCTCCAGCTGAAATTGTGTGGTTTTCCTCCCTCACCTTCTTAAATAAGTTAAGAATCCCAGAGGTGGTGCCATCGTTGCTGATGGGCTCAGCCCTGGCCAGCAGTGGGTCAATCCTGGAGCCAGTGGACATTGGCTGTAATGGACATGGGGGAAGATTCTGACACTCCTGTAGACCCACAGCTACCAAAACCTTGCCATGCAAACTTGATTTGCCAGAGGGGTAAGACGTGTTACCAGAGGGGTAAGAAAAGTAATAATCTAGAAGTCACAGGTAGGAAAGGGAAGGTTTACTTACCGGATATATTTAGGATCAGCAGATTTTTTGGAGTGGGAGTGTACAGGTGGGGAGAAATTTAAACAGGCACAAAACTCAAGGATATGATTAACTAGGGCATTGGACAGCATCTCTGATCACATAGGCAGAGAAGTGCCTGCAGCTTATCAGGTGGACACAGAAAGGGAAGGAGGCTCTTTTTCCATCTCATCTCCAAATAAACAGACTGGCTGACTTCTGTCTCTGTCACCTGTGGCTTTACAAAGGTTTGCATCAGTACTGTCTGCTCCAAATGGACACTTTCACCTGTATGACCAGGACCTTTTCTGAGTCCAAATTTTCACCACAATCAAGGCATTGAATTCCCACCATTGTGATTGTGCTTGTAGTAAGAGTTCTGGAGGACACATGCAGAAGAGGGAAGGCTGATGTGTTTCTCCAGGATATCCAACTCAGTACATTTAATATGAGTTGCATAGGTCAGTACCAGAATAGGTACTCCCACTGAAGAGGAAGAGGCATCATCCAGGTGAACTAAGCCAGAAACATTGTTCAGTACATTGCAGGATGGCAAGGAGTGTCTCTGCACCTTTAGAAGTCTTAAAAAAAAATAGATACACATGTCTCAACTGACATGTATTTATCCCCATAAGCTTTTAGAGATCCATTCTGAGCATTTTCAGTACTTGTGCTCAGTTGCAGTGGGGAGCAGTGAACTACAGCCTATCATGGGGTGCTTCAAGAGCTGCTTTGTTGTTTGTCCATCTGTGCAAATCAGTTTCTTGCAGTGCACAAATCCTGACTCCATTGTCTTTTGCCCAGGGTAACGTCCTCAGAGGCAGTTCTGAATACCAAAAAGTTAGTTCCAAGCAGGAGGCTAGCTCCTCCTACGGTCAGTTGCTACATGAAATTTAAATGCCATGCAGCTGGTACCCAGCCATTCATAGTGGGATGAACTTTACCACGTGTAGACTTGTTAAATATTTAACAATTGAGGAGGACAAAAGCAGGAGCTATGGGATGAAGAACCTGCTGCTGCAGAGGGACAACTGCATGCTGCTGCAGCTTCAGTGGAGACTTACAGTGCTTGAAACCACTCAGGAATGTTTTGAGAAGGGAGCTTTCTGGTTTTGGCCCAGCAAAACATCTTTTTTTAGGGTGCTCCTACCTAATTTTCAGACAGCCAAAACCCATCTTAGTTACCAGGTCTAATGTTCATTTTGTCTTTATCCAGACCTCTTCTGCTCTCCCCATCTGCTCACTGTGCCTGCCCAGTGGTAAGGTAATCTCAGGTGCTGATCTGTTAGCTTTTAAGAAAAACTGGAGTTATCTGACTGGGCAGAAAGAGAAGAATTCCTGAACTAATTTACCTGGTTTTGCTGAAGTCCCTGTGGAAACTTAATCCCATCTTTCTTCGTTAGGTTTTAGCTAGAAAAAATGCAGTTCTGGGGCTGCTCTCTTCCAAGACCTCCTCTTCTTATTTCACAGAATAATGGCAGAGAGAAATGGCAGTACTTGCCCTACTGCAATGTGGTTTACCTTCTGCCTTGCAAAGGTTTAGTAACCTTGCTCTCTGCTGGACAGTTAAATGCCAGAGGACAGAGTCCAGCATTGCATTCTGTTGTGTTGCTGCTTCTTTCAGTTTCAGGCTGACTTCCTTCGCCTTCTCTGTCTTCATGGATGCAGACAGAGGGGTAGATGTTTTGCACATGTGCTCGAGTTGTGCTTGAAAAGCATTAAACTATGAAGATCAGGTATTCATAAAAAGTGCATCCATGACAGCACAGTGCACACATTTGGCTGCAAAACCCACTCAAGAAACTGGGTAAATTCTTAAAGCAGTCAAATACTGATTACCTGAACACATGTAGCTATGTTCTACCTGAGTTAAAGCCACAGAAGGTAAGAGGCAATGCCTGTGAATTTAGGGCCAGTTAATAGGAGCTGTAAGAAGCAAAATACCTAAATACTTTTTGGAAACCTTTGGTCATAACTGCAGGAAACCCTCAGCAGTAACAAAAATATTTCCTTTGCTCCTGTTGAAACTTGCTAATGTCCATTTCCAGCTCATGGTTGCAAGAATGAAAACCAGTTTTAGCAAATAAACAGAAGACCCTTGCTGCACTTTCTGCAAGGCACCAAATGAATCAGAGGGCAGAAAGGGTGACACTGTCCTTGGGTCCCAAAGCACAGACTACACCTGGGGGCTGCAGCTACTCAGACCTGGGTCACTGCATCTTCGTGAGCAAGGCTGGCGAGTACTGGCCACTGCTGAGCAGAACAGGCGAACAGAAGTAGCAGGAAGGAAACGTTATGTGTCATTTATGGGATTACACTCAAAATGTTTGAGTAGCTTCTAATCGACAAATCCTAAACAATGCAAATGCAAAACAAGTATCTCACAGTGTGCTTTTATTATTTTTTCACAATATAAACTAGACAGACATGGAAAGTTTAATGGCAGCATGTTCTTATAACATTTTAAAGACAAAGAACAACATAATCATATTAAATGATGATAAACTGACAAACTACATTACCATACATACATCATCCAAGGGTACTGGATAAACAATATCTGCTTATGTACATTTATGCTGGTGATAATTAAAATTCAAATATTCAGAAGAAAAGGAAAAAAAAACCTGCTATTTAAATTATAAAAATATATCGTTTTTGTGTGGAACTCTTAATGCTGTATTACTTTTTGAAGATAATTTTATTGTGTGATGAAGCTGCATGAACTTAGTATAGAAGTATGATTTAAACCAAGTATGGATAAAATTAGCTCTTTTGTCTTCCTTGCATTTAGCCTTATTGTACAGAGAGATAGGAATGAAAAATAAAGCTGGGCTTTTGTAATGAGAAAGAATTTTTATACCCATAAATTAAAATACGTATCATTTTTCATATAGTACTGAGCCATAAACTCATAATAGAAATAAACCATTTTGCTAGTTTGTTCATAGATAGAGAGAGGAAAAAGAAGAAAGGCTTTAAATATGCTACTTCACAATACTTTTAATCAATAGGTTGGTGAAGTGCAGGTGCACAGCTAAGCAGTGTCATGCTTCAGGGTCAAAGCATGCAGTCCAGACTCTCGCTGGGGAGACTGTGTGGACTGGGGGGACTGGGACCACCTTCTTTGAACTGCATCACCTTCGTGTTACCTTTGCACATCTGGTTTCAGACTTCTTTTTTCATAATTGCTCCTTCTTAGTGCAAAACTACTCAGGCTATATAATCCCCAATCATAACAGCAAACTGATGAACTTTTACAGACCAGATAATTTTATAATAATTTAGCTGTATTTTTGTAATTGCTATTTTTTTTTAGTAATCATAGCCATGCAGTGCACACATTTGTAGCTGCTTTTAGTTAACAGTTATTTTCAGACCATCTTGAGTGAACTCCTGCAACATGTGAAACTGAAGATTTTCTTACATACCAATGTCATTCTCCATATCTTCCAGCCCCCTTTCTCATCTCTCTCTATATATCCCTGTTACCTTGACAGCCCCATTAGTCCTTTGGTGGATCCAGTGCTTGTTCCATTAAGAAATGTCCTCTGGATCACCTCTACTTTCAGAATACTTTTGCACGATTTTTTCATCTGTTCCTAAGTTACTGATTTATGACAGATCTCAGGTGATCCTACAGATTTTTTTTTTTCAGAAGCAAAATACTTTTCTTCATTATTTTCTTAAAAAATAGAGTGAAAAAGAATTAAGGACACCTGAGCTGAATATAGCAAAACCCAGTACTTCTCTTTGATGCCTATGCATTTGCTGTTTTTAAAAAGACTGCCTTCAGTATTAACAAAGTTCTATAGTGAAAAATAATTGTGGGGTCTCTGCAAGCTTTTTCTCCGCCCTTATAACATTCCTTTTTGGAAAGGATGAAAGATAAACAAATTCCAGGTAGCACTCATCTTTAACCATGGAGGTGGTTCAGTGATCTCTCCATTTCCCTCTACTTCTGACCTCTTCCTTCCTTTTTGACCTCTGATTCTCTACACCCAAGCACTTCAGAAGTGTCCCTCTTTTTAATTTTTTTTTTCTTTTACATTTTGGATAAGGTGGGAGTGGTTAGATGTTTGTGCATGCACAGTGACAGAGGATGGCTTTTCACTGAAGCATAGTCTTTGAGCATGGAAGTCTGTAAGGCATTTTGTGGAGAAAAAAATCTTACATGGAAGTGTAATGGAGAGTAGGAAAGACAGGAATTATTGCAAAAGAAATACAGGAGTGAGAAGAGAGGATTTTATTTAAGAAGTTCAAGCTTTTATATACATTCAATGTTTCTAAATGTTTTCTTAATAAATGTATTATCAACTATCATTATACCTAATGTAGCCACAATACTGAACTATTCTGCAGTCAGGATGGGAAAACTCCATCAGCTCTTTAATAAAATAAAATTATCAACAGTCATCATGACTCTTCTCTTTGCCTGGTACTAACAAATACACTGGGAAGTCCAGTGAGTAGACACAACGGAACACAAAATCCTCAGTATTCATTTAATTGTGTATCATGTGTCCTCTTCATATTATTTCTAAAGCAGCTTTAAAAAACTTTAGCCATCGGAAGGTATTAAAAACCAAAACCCCATTCAAATTATCCTGGTATTATAGCAGCACTGGAATTGATATTTTTTACTACTTTTGACAATGTAAACCTTTAATAAAACAAACAATGTTGAAACAATTTGAGGTCTAATAGTTAATAAACTTTAATGGGCATATGGGCACAAATCGAAATGAAGACTAGATTGTGAAATGAAACATAAGCTCAATAGCAGCCAATTCCAGTTGTGCAATTGGCTGCAAACAAATTCAGTTTCTAAGCTGAGATAAAAAACAAAGCCCACACTCAATCCACAATACTCCTCAGTTCCTCCGATTTTAAATATTTTTCATAAAACCCCTACATGACCATGCCCACTGCTTTGAGAAGCACTCTGAAAGCACTGCAGGTACTATTTGTTTGATGGTGGGATTTTTCCTTTTCCTTTAATCAAGCACAGTTCACATTTTTTGTCTTCTTAGAAATATTTCCTTTCTACATTTCTATAAAATTAAGTAATTTCAAATCTGAAATGTAAGCTTGCCCCATCTTTGCTCATACAAAGTGTAGGTGCCACGACTAAATAGCAGTAAAAATGCTGAGATGTACAACTCTTAAAAAAACCAACCAAACATAAAAGCAGCTTTGAAGACACAATATCAACTACAGCCTTAACATTGAACATATTACATTCCCGAGTTACTGGAGATATTTTGCATATAATGCCACAAAGTTATTCAGCTGAAATCTTGAGGTTGGAGCTACAGTTTATTCACTGTGTGTTTTTCACCCTTTGAGCACTTATGTATTGTACGGTACATTTTATCCAGAGCTTTGCAAACTTTCCTTTTATATCTGGACATCCATTTACCCACAAATCCCAGATTTCAAAAGTTTCATATTAAAAATAGAAGCGCAGGATTTAAAACATTTGAAGCTGGACATTTCCTTGCCTCAGAGCAGCCCCTGGGACTCAACGCTTCAGAGTCTTCTGTTTCCAGGGGACTCCTGGCCCCCGTCGAGCTCATGGAAAGCCTCGCTTTGAACACAGGTCTGTTTATAAAACTGTGTTGTGTACTCTGCGTTAATTTTACAGGCGGTGCATTTTGTAACAGGAGCAGATGACTTCACGCCTCCCACTCCCCCTTTTCCTTCACCCTATTTTCACTTGAGATGACAGTAGGCACCTGCATGAGAGAGGTGTCAAAGAGTCTCTATCCAGAGAGAGGATTTTGAGTTTCTTCATCAACGTTTCTTCTGTAGAAAGTCTTAAGAGACTATTCGCATGAAAATATTTTGAGGGCGAAGGGCAGGATGATAAATCTCACTTTCCTTTCCTGTTATGAATATGAACTTGATTTTGGTGTCCAGTTTGATAAACAAGGATAGTCAGAGCTAATCTGTAACTTAGCTGAGGTCTGCTTTTTGCCAAATAAAATTAAGATCTTTTTCAACTTTCAGGGATTTAGAGACCACATCTAATTGGTTTCAAACCCCCAGAGGAACTCTGTAAGTAAGCAGGATTAGTTGCAGATATGAGCCCACTAAAGTGGGACACAGGTCAGGTCTTCAGACTCCAGCTCTGCTCTGTTGAAGCAGGCACTTAAGGTCTCCTGATGTTTCTGTGTCAGTAGCCACAAAAAACATTTGCTGCTGAGAAAATCATTGGAACAGCAATTTCCTGCGAGCCCCAAAGATTTAACTTCACACTTCCATTAAAAAAAAAAAAAAGTTGACATGTATTGTGTGGGTATTGTGATTTTATGATGTGATGGCACAGCTGGTAACTTGAAAACACGTGTTTAAAAGGCATAGGCAATCATATTTCCAACTGTTCTCCTGTAGGGATAGCAGAGTGTCCTTCAAGAAGTTTCTGTCTTGACTCCACATATGTACCATGTTGAATTGTTTACTACATCAGTTCTTGCCAGCAGGACAGGGTGAGAACTTTGCTCGTGCTGACCTTGTCTTTCAGATCCCTCCCGGAAAATGCTAGGAAATTCAACACAATTTGGCAGTTTTTAGCAGCTCAAGTAACTGCCCTTGTAAGTGTAAGCAGGTAGGTCTTTGTCAGTATATTCGCTCTTCAGAGATAAAATAATCTAGCCAGCGGCATTAATTAAAAAAAAAAAAGAACGTAAAATACTCTGGGGCTCATTAAAGTTAAGAATAACAACATGATGTGATGACAGATACAACTTGCTGAGGTTCTGAAAATAGCAGGTTAAAATGTAAATATCTTTTAATAAATAATTTTCCGGCAATGTAAAAATAAATGATATTTCCTTTGGCAGTAATAGCTGATTTAATCTTTCGCTGGGAAGTTGCTTTGCTCATAAAATATCATTGTGCTACAGAAAAAAAAATATTATTTTGTTGTTTTGAAAGACTTTTGTAATCCACAATAAACTGGGTGACTCTACTTATGTCCGAGATAAGCGCCAAGGGTGATGCAAGCTCCCACCAGAACCAGACTCAGGATAGTCTTCAGAGAGATCCAGGAGAAATCGAACAAAGGCCTCATACTGTTGCCATACAACTCCACAAAGGCATCCTAGAAAGGGAAATAGTGAGAAAATGAATATCAGAATTGCAGTTACTGGTTTTTTTGTGGGGACAGGGGGAATGGGGAAAGGGAGGCAACTTCTTCACCCTCAGGGATCACCCAACAATCTCGCTGGCACAAGAAGACCACACAAACCTATTAAAATAGTGATTTGGGAGGTCTGTTTTGTGTGCTTTAAAAAAAGTTCTTGTGCCTATTTCTTTATAAATATTGCTGAAATTACTTATGGTTGTGAGTCCTGCTTTAGGCATGTCTAGTCTAACAGAAAAGACACAAGCAGCATTGTAAAATAGAAGTTACCACTATTTTGGGTCCAAAATGTTGTCTATATGAACACATACAAAGAAAGTAGATGAACCTTCATTCTCCACATCTTTCATTTCCACTGGATAAGGAGCATCTATATTGCAGGTCAGCTTCATGGAAAATAAGGCAGTATTTGTTTGGTTCCCCTGGACGGGCTCGGAAGACTTTGTGTAGTAGCCACAGATGTTTCCTCCATCTGAACTGAGGGTGTTAGGGTTGTGTTACACCTATGATAATCTTTCACAACTGTCACCAAAAAGGGTGATGCTGTGGTCCAGTGCTCCAGGAAAATCTGGTCGTTCACGTAGGCACCAAATGGAAAGGCTGTTTAAGTAGCAAAGATAAAGTTTTTGTGACTCATAAATATAGTGGGATTTGACCGGACAAATGACTGGACTGGTGATACTCTGCACGTAATGCCTTTCTTTCAGGCTGCAATTCCTAACGAGCATGACGCTTCAGGGCATTCCTCAGAGACAGATAAATCATACTGTGTGGCACGAAAGCAGTAAATAGCCAAGCTGAATGACTTTAAAAATGTGACAAAACTGATAGCATCATTTATGGCAACTCTTTTACTGTGCTGCCAATTAAGGTCTGCTCCCAAGCTATTGCAATAAGCCCATGAAACAGCTACCTAACATGACAGTTTCTGTGTCTACTTTTATTATCCTAGACTTCCCATTTTTGGTAGAAGATCACATTCTCTATTAAAGTTATAGTGCCTTTAGCTGTTTTGCAATGTTATTATGCTAGGAGTTGACCTGTCTTCTAATAATGCATATCTGTCTTCTAATAATGCGTATATTGTTATGGTTTACAGCAGGAACTGAGGAGAGGAAGATGTCCATTATTGATGTAAACCTTCCAACCTAGTTAATGACAATCAAATTCTGTAGTTAAATTAGCTTCCCTCATCAGGCATCTCTAGTTATTGTCAGAAGAGGCGCGTTTGCGGTTTTACCACGAGAGGGCGTGTAAGGATTTTTAATATTTTGACTTCTATTCACTAGACGCTGAGTGAGATTCAAATAAATAATAGATATTTGCTTCCAAAATGTGTAATTACATTAAGTAACACTGCTGCATGTTGTAGGTCAGAGTGGATGTAAGTAGGTAAGGCTTGATAGCAGAACAGCCACAGGCTCTGGACAAGCCAGTGACGTGAAAACACGTCTGCCTCTTGCTATTTCTCAACGCTTGTTCCTCTAGGCAATCATTTTCCAACTTGGGTTTCCAAAGGTATATTCTTAAGTGAAAGCAGCTTAACCTTTTGTGGGGAGGATGGAATGTTTTAATGCAAACTCTTCATTTCAGAGAGAAATTGGCAACTTTTGCTTATCTGCCTGTTTTTTGACATAGACATTTGCAAACTCTGGCCTTAATATTCTGCTGTGCTGTTGCAGAGCTGAAAAAGCACACTCAGTTTGCTGTGCAGCTCTTTGGAAAGCTGCTTTTATTTCTCCTTAAGGCTATGAAGTAACACAATATCCTAAAATGTTACAGACTGGGCTAAATCCTGTTGTCGCCAGTACAGACTCCCTGACTTCCACAGGAGCCTTCTCTGTATAGGGAGTTCAAGATTGGGCCTTATAAAAATACAACAGGGGTAAAGTTCAACACTTGGTGATATTATTATGGGTGGAAAAGAGAGGAAATGAAAAAAAAAAACCCACATGGAAACACAAGTCGTGTGCAAACATTTAAATGTTAAGGTTTTCATGGTTTCTTTCTGTGGGGAAGGTCTCACTTCTGTATATTCATGACAGTTGATGCATACACAGTATCAATATCAAAATGAGCATATTTTGTGTTTCCCTTCTATCCCAGTTCAGGAACATTCCTCCAAGTTTTTCTGTGAGACCATTTCCAATGATTCCATAGAGCTTCTGGTACTGGGTATGGAGATGGACGGAGGAGAACAGTAAAACTTGGATACAAGACAAAAATATGGCACAACCTATGGCTCAAAAGAGGAATGTTAACAAAAAATGTGCAGCATGCAGTACTTTTTTGTCCGAGATTACTACAACAATAACATGAACCCAACCTAATGGTGTCTGCACTATATATTACAAGTAGCTCTTTATGATCGTTCCCCCTCCCCTTCTCAAACATTCTGATTAGGCCTATTTCCGAAGCTTGTTTGAACAGCCTGTCACTATTTGTTTAAGTTTCAAACCTGTTTTAAATAAACACATGTCCATTTTATGTACTAAAACAAGGGGGGTGGGAGGAGGGAAGTATGACCCATTGCTGAAAACTATTTTAGCACAAAGAGAGTCCTAAACAGAATTTTAACCTTTCATAAGGTTTTGTCTTCTGTAAACCCATGTATTTGTCACTGGATTTTTGTCACCTAAACTGCTCTGTTTAAAATAAGAGAATCTCAGCTAAAATAAATAAGATTAGGAAAATTGTTTGAAACACTTCATGTCCTTTGAAAAGCACTCTTTATAATGAAAGCAAGGGTCCCCTTGGCAAATAGACTGAGGCAAGTTCTGGCTTGGTCAACCTTTCTGGAAGTCTTACACAATTGGAAAGAAAATCATTGCAGACCTTGCTTTTAAAACCTTCAAAATTTAATGGGAAGTTGTATCCTGGATGTAAAATTATATCAGGGCTGTTAAAAATTATATGGAAAAGAACTCTTCATTCAGTTCTGTAAGTTTTTAAAAAGCCATTTCTTAAGAAGCTTTTATTAAGTCAAATCAGTCTGTTGCTGGTTTACTGTGCAAATTTGTGTTGACCGTTTCCGTGAAGCAAGAAAGGTGGCGGTGGAGAAGGGAAAGATGCTCTGCCTGAGCTCCTCTTAGGCACCAAAGCTCCTGAGATGCCTGCTTCACCTTGCCTGCTTTGACTGGGAGCCATGAGGATTACCCCAGGGACATGCACCCCTTACTGCCTTCTTGCCCACTGCACTATATACAGGGAGGACAGAGCATGTTCCTGGACAGAGTTCCAGGGATTTGCAGGGAGCCCAGGACAGAAGAGTTCGTCACTCTGGGAAGATTAGGAGGTGTAATAGTGCACTTAGTCAGTACAGTCTCAAAACAAAAGATCACACTATCCCGCTCTTCCACTGGCAAACTCGGCAGCTCTGATCCAAGAAACAAAGTCATCTTTAATTACACGGGCATTCTTTGCTTGTGGAATGAGCCAATTTTTTTCAGCCTCGGACCTTTCACAGTGCAGCTTGCACCCCAGCCCGAGAGGCAAGGCACAGCTCCTCGGCCATAGAGGAAGACGTGCTGCCCACAGGCTGAGTCCAGAGAGGCATTATGGATCTGACAGCTCCTTACCAAAAAATGTGGAGGGAGAAGACAATTTCTGCCTGGCATTTCTGACCGAGGGGGAGGCGGGGAGAGCAAACATGAGGAAGTAAACGCTTCCTTTTTCTACCTGAATCAAACAGCTGGTGAGGAAGTGACTTTATTTCCCTCGTTATCATTGGTTTGGCAGGATATCCTCTTGAGCCACATTGTATTGAATGAAGAGCCAGAGAGACTTCCATTTTACTGTACGGGAATTGCCTCGCAGCTATTTTACGCTGCCCCCTCTGTGACTCCAAAACAAACAAACAAACAAACACTCATTAGTCCCCGGCTTTTGAAGAAACTTGCACAGGTCTGAACAAGGCCACTCTGCCACACACTATGGGGCAGGAGAGGGAATGGCACACATTCTGATGCCAAGGTTTGGCAGCTGAATTACTTTTACCTCACCCCTGCCTCCACACGAATGACATAAATTCTCATAAAAGCTTTTGTTCCCGCATGGTAACTCATTTCAGAAGGAGTTTGGGGAGTGAGGGAGGGAGGGGGTGGACAGACCGTCCCATGTTTTCTATGCCGTGAAACCTCATTAAAATGTCATCTTGCAGCTAACAAGAAAAGTTCTTGGAAACAAGAAGTAGACAAATGTGTAGCTGTTCTTTTCCCAAAGAGTTTATGAGTCTTTTACGCAAGCCTAAGTCATGAGTACAAATAAGGGCGGCTCAGCCCCTGGCTGTGCTGTGCTGTGCTGAGGTGTGGTGTTTCACAAGGTCCGTATCTTTAGAGAGGCCGATATCCTTTTACACCTGGGAGTGCCGACATGCTGGTAGTCCTGCCAGGTGCACACTAACAAATTATAATGGGAAGGAAAAGGTGTCACCATGCAAGCCCTGCTGATCATGGAAAAAGAACCTGCCTGGGGAGTGGCTTTGGCACATGAACCCCTGAACCGATTTCCATCTGGGTTTTTTTTCCTTTCCCCCTTCACCTTTGCTCATGGTAGAAAGTGGGTCTATTTTGGAGACATGGTTCAGTGGTGAACACAGCAGTGCTAGATTAATGGTTGGACTTGATGATGTTAGAGGTCTTGTCCAACCTGCTATGATTCTATGATTCTGTATTGAATTCTCTGTTTCTGCAAAGCCTGACACAGTCTTAGGTCTGCAGCTGATGTATTGATGCTGGCTGCATACACTTTTTTATTTTGTTTCTCCAGTGTTGTCTGAGGTTTCTGACTTTGACCAAAACTGGTTTCCATCACAGTAGTCTTGCCTAACTACTTTGTTCCATGTCCTTACTATGTATTTGTATAAATTCCTGCATCGGTGAGCCCGTGATTTTGGGGCTCTCACTGTAAGGCTCTGTGAACTGGCATTAGTGGAGATAGTATTTGCATGACTGACTAAACATGTCAGTCATGTAAGGAGCAAGGACTGATTGTGGTTAGGTTTGCTAATGAAAAGTGATGCATAGGCTTAGAAATACATAACTGTGAGTAGTTAGAGTAATGGTGATGACTAGTCCTCCTGTCTGTGCTCCTAAAGAGTGACCCTGCTGGCAGGTAAGTTTTCTCCAGACCCCTGTGGGATGAAGGGTAAATCCAGGTTTTGAGGAATAGTCAAACCACATCTTTAAACACAGGATTTGTAAGGTGTTGATCACTCAGCCTGAATGGAAATCCATCCGGTGTTCAGACTAGGCCACATTCTTGTCAAACCAAGTCAGCATGAGAACTGTTTCAGTAATTTAGTCTTGGCATTTCTATTTAATTCATTTAGACATGGTTCTGCAATATGCAAAAGCCCAGACTTAATGGAGGCTGCCTCATTCTCTTATTCCTGGAAAGGCCCACACTATAAAATGAGGTATTTCTGGCATTAGGATAACAGCTGTAATGTCACTGCAGCAGCTAGCTGGTGGTATTTGATGGGTGCCACTTCTGAGGGAGCACTATTAGCAATTATGATAAAAAGAAAGCAACAAGGACAACATGTTGTGTCCAAACAACACAGTCAAAGCTGCTCTATTTGATCCTTCACAATTTTGAGATCTTTTGTAAGTTATAGTCCTACTCAAATAATTTGTTGCTTTATTTAATTTTCTGAAGGTATCTTACTTAAACAGAGTGCTAGAAACTGTTCTACCTAGAAAACAACTCTGTCCCTACACATGAATCTCGGTTGCATTAAAACCAAGTCATTAGTGGGCCATATTCTTCCCCAAATTATCAAACCCATTCTAAAGAGTTTAAATTCCCATGCAACAGTAAATTTAGTGACATCCATTTGTGGATTTGTGAATCCCTTTGAAGGAGAGAGCAAGTGTCACAGAGCTGCTGGGGAGACTCATCTCATGCTGTAACATTGCTCTTATACCTGCATCCTCCGAAAAGAGGCTGGATGCATTAAGACCCTTGTCAAATCTTCAGAATGGCTTAGAAAAAAATAATGACAAAGAGGGCTTGAATGTCAATGCAGGCCTGTTTTTCTCTAAATCTCACTTAAATTCACTGTCTTGTTTGTAACTGGCTTTCAGTATGAGTGCCCTTATCCTGCAAATAGCCCAGCTAATTTAAAAGTGCAACCCTGAAGATTTGTCTACACTGGGTGCTGCACTGACAGTAGAGGGAAATGTGAACACATCCCCCATTATATTCCCTGTCTGCTCCAGCTGCCCGGGCTGCTCTTGAGCTGCCGCAGAAGAGTTAAATCACGTAACCGCCAGGGAAATGGGAAACGAAAGTAGCTGCTTGTAGAAGTGCTCAGGGTGCTGTGGCACAGTGCTTGTCCTGCAGGCCACAGAGGCTTTCATTTAACAAGAGCATCAGTGGTGCTGGGCTCAAGGCACAGGTATGAATGGAGGCAGAGAGAGGACAGCAAGGTGACAAAGCTGTCAGCCTGGGGAGGGACCTGGCTCAGGGTGGCCTTGGCCAGAAAAGGATAAGTGCGCGTGTGAAGCAGATGGGTGAAATCCGACTGGTCTGAGCAGGTTGTCCCATCGACTGCACCACGAGGGACCAGTCATGCGTTTTTGTGCTGCTTGTTTTAACATCCCTCAGGGATATGCTCCATCTCATGTTTGTTGTTTCAACACTCAGTTCTGATCCAAACTCCATCGGCTTGACAAACTCGTGCTCAGCATTGAGCAAGAGTAGCACAGAGCTGGAGCGGTGGCCCGGCTGTTCCGTGGTGCTCCATGGTGTTCCAGCAGCAAGAGGCCATGCAGAAGTGCTACCCAATCCTCATGTGACTTGATGCAGGCACTTAATTTTTTTCATACATCTTGTGACAAGCAACTGATTTACCGGGCCAGTGAGACAACACAGCTAACATCATGCTAAAGTAACCTCACGATAAACCTGCAATTTAATGAGTAAGTGCAAAAAAAGGCCATGCTGTAGACTTCAATGGACAGTTACATTTCTACCACCAGCCACCTGGAAAATACGAATTTGCCCATGTGTTTTCTTTGGCAGCCTACACCTCATTAGTGGCTCAGACCATTTCTGCTCACCTGAAAAAGCCTTATTTGAGGCAGAGAAGAGGCAACATTTTTTGGTCATTTCTGTCTTTTGCCATTTCCTAAGTCAGCCCTCCCACCAGGAGCTGTGGGAGGCAGACAGGTCCTGGCAGTCTGAAGGAATGCTGCAAATTCTCCCCTTCCAATGTGATGCATGTGAGAATGGGGCCTCTTGGTGTCTCGCTCCATGTTCTCATCAATTCACAGCTAAGTGATAATGGGAAATTAAAATAAGGGGAAGTTCTCTGCTCAGAAGATATTGATTTTAATTGAGTGCCTTCCCCCACTCCACTTTTAGTCCTTTCTGTCCTGTTCACCACTTGCACAAAAACATTTCTCTGGTAGAGAAACTGAGGGTGAAGGAGCAGGGAAAGGAATGAGCAGAGTCTGCATAGACTGAGGCAAGTAGAAATTTGAACAAAATGAACTAAGTGGGACAGGTGAAAACTATTGTCAAAAAAGCTGAAATTTTAAGCCAAGACAGCTTTATATGTTGCTTGCCTTACAGATGATGGGGCTCGTAGGTTAAAGTGGGCTGGTAAATCTTCAATTTTTGGGTTCATCCAGAAAGTCCTTTGGTAAATCTTATCAGGTAAGAGCTAACAGGGACCATTTGAAAAAAAAAAAAGACCAGTAAGAGTGTAAGAATACAAGCCAAGTCACAGAGTAAAAGGACTCTGTTTTGTTATTCAAAAGAGCTCAAATTCATTTGCATACACAGTTGTAATTCATTAACTATGACCAACAGATTTATTTAAATGCCACCCAACAAAACCAAAATATGAAGACCTAATAAAAGGCAAACCATCTCTGCCTCTTGACCTCCAAAACAAGCACCAAAACATATAGTAGGCATCCTGCAGGAGAACTGGGATCTTCTCCCATTCAAAGGAAGTACCACCAGGATGTTGGAAGGCAACACATCTCCTATCCATATGTATACTTTCATTCTTCTGTAACAAGAAATAATGTCTTGATGATATAAGAAAGGGCACAAATTCTGCATATTTCCTTTTAGCAGAAAGCTCTCTCTAAAGCTGAAAAATATTGGACACTGGTAGCAGGAGAAAAAAAATGCTATTCTTTAAGTACTTCAGGGGCTTTGCTGGTGTCACTATTCTGGCCATATTTCTTGATGGAAACATGGCTTATACCAGCTGCGGCAGTCTGCCAGCATGGTTGAAGTACCTCCCAAACAATGTGAGTTACACTGGCAAAAGGACTCCTCTCTGGTCTAAGTCTACGTAAGTCTACATAGTGGGGAAGGGAATCATGCCAAAATAGCTATCTTTGTAAGCTAGGGATGTGATTTTTTCCCCATGAGATAGTTATGCTGGCCAGACTTTGTCATGTAGACCCTAGGAATTTTTATTTGCAAAATAAGACTGTAATTTATTTTAACCAGATGTTCAGCACTGATCTGTGTCTGTGCATTCACAGCACACTCCAAGTAATTTTTACTGTGAAAGACATATACCTTGGACACTGGTAAGATTTTAAAAACATAATGCTGAAGCTTTAAGACTGTGGTGGGCTTTCCTTTCTTTTTGTTGGTAATGGGTAGCTCCCAATGAAGTAAGCTGGTGTTCTGGGTGTTGAGTTTTGCTCCTATCAATCAGATTCCCCACAGGCCCTGTATGGCAAAAGTCTCAGCTCTCCCAGGTATCAGAAATTCCCATCAATTGCTGGAGCAAGTCACGCAGTTTCTTACAACCTAATGGTTGCTGGGAGAAGAGAGTGAGAGCTGAAATGACCTAGGATCTCTCTTTTCTCAGTAAAAAGCAGGAGGTACGAGTGCCAGTCCTCTGAATAAACAGATCCCTCTTTGTTTTCTTTCATGCCTGGTGTTCTTGAGGGGAGGCAGGGGCTGGTTCTGCTACAGGACAGTGATCATCGGAGTGGTCACGTAGCTGTCACTGGAGCCTGATGTACCAACCGCTATCAACAAGTTACACATACACATCCTTGGGAACAGCTGAAATACAGCTTAGCCTGCATTCCTATGGCCAGTCATTCAAAACAGAAACAAAAGGATTTAGCTAACTGCTGCTTTTTTTTTTCATAAGCCTGCATGTCCTTGCAGATCATTCACAAGGCCTGCACATTTATATTTCCTGTTGACATCCTTTGAAAGGGAGAATGCCAATGGAAATTGGATCTTTTAATCAACAATTTTTGTGGATGGCAAGTCAGACGAAAATTCATGAAGGATTAAATTCTATCATTGTGACCTTGAACTATGAGCACAAGGAAGGGGAATGCTGTTAACTTAGGCAGGAAAGATTGGTAATTACTCCATGTGTTGGTGTTTCCAAGTCAGTAGAAATTTCATGCAAAATTTCAGATACTCAAAGGAAATAATATAAAACAAAATCAGGACTGTCAGCCAAGGAAACAAAAAAGCATCACCTACGAAATCAGCCTTGAAAGCTTCCCCAATTTCTAAAATAAATAAGACCCCACAGATCAGCAACCACAGATCAGAACTGATATAAAGTCTTTCATAAATGTCATAATTTATTTTTTTACTACTTCTAAGAGCAGGTGGGAGCACACAGCAGAGCGCAGTTCTACAGAGGGGAAAAGAGAGCTCACCTTGCACTCATCAAGCTACCTCAGGGTCAGGGATAGGGGTGCAAACACTGTGGGTATATTAGAATAGCACTCCAGGCAGACTGAATATTTCTTCTGTGAAACTAGCACAACACTGCTCACAGGCAGCTTCAGAATCCCTGTGCAGTGCTGTGCTCTGCCGTGTAGATGTGCCCTGAGGCACTACTGGACTAAAAATGATGGATCCTCCTCCTGCTTACGGCATTGCCTTCCCAGTAGAGCAGTGCGAGCTGTGACTCCTGTGCCAGCAGCTGCTGCTGAAATCCTAGTCTCTCCTGCCCAGCCACTTCAACGTAGCCTCAAGAATTTCATTAACACATTAATCTGCAATTAAAGAGCTGCCCTTGCTTAAGAGCCAGAGGAAGTGATTACAAGGGCTGAGGAATTCATGTGTAGTGGAAGGAGAGGCGCCAGATCTGGAAGTAGGTACAGCAATCATCTATAGGATGACCATGAGTAACTCCTGTGTGCAACTACCTCCCGCTTCTGTCCCTCTTCAGGCGATGTCCCTTGCACATCTCAATGCTCTCTTCCTTGGAGTTCTGCCATTGATGCCAGAAGACTTCGTCTCCCCCTGTATCTTCCATCACTGATATTTGCTGCTCCTAGCCCTAAGTGGGAAGGCCCAAAGATGGTTTCCATCAGCTTTGCATCAATAGGGGCTTCCTGCCACAGTGGTAACTCTCAGCTGGCTCTTTATGGCTAGAATCCAATGTATAAGTGTCATAAACCCACCCAGAAGCTGCCTTCATAACCTCCTATAATTAACTGTTGCTGCTATAAGTTTAGACAAACCCAGGAAATCACATGCAAAATTTTGTGTGATTTGCTATCTAATCATCTTCTATCTAGGTTCTTATACCACACACATTGCTGTGGTATCTGAGCATCTTGATGCCTGGATGTCAGATAAACCCTTTTCAAGCTAGCTAAGCTGCAGTCCTGACACTTCTACACTCTTTTGCAGCCAACACTTTTGCTAGGAGCAAACTGCAAAGAAGCTTCTTCAAAGATTTGCTGAATGTACCAGCTTCTCCTGTCTTCCTTTCCCAGATAATGTAAGGTTGGGAAATTTGCCAAGCATCATGCTAAACTGAAAGAGGCAATTAAATTGCAGTGAGTGCATGAGCCAAGGGAGCCCAGCCTGCCAGAATGTTATTGTAGTGTTCTCAAGAAGTTCTCAGCATTAAGACTTCATTTCGTTGTCTGTCTGGTTAGGAGATGCTCCACTGGAGACCAGAAAGTCATTGCTTCTTCAATATTAAATACAAGTGTCTCAGCCAGCTACAAACCGTTTGTTAGCTTCAAACTTTTGAGTCAGTTTTGTTTCTTTTTCTTTTAAGATTGGAGGTGTTTGATCCTGGGGTTACCATCACTTGAAACAAAACTTCTGCTTTCAAGAAGATTTCAGATATACCCTTTTCTGATGACCACAGGATCGAAGCAAGAACACGGACAGGGACAAGCAGTCAAAAAGGTGATGAAAAAAATGCATTTTTTCTGGATGAGAAATAATAGATATGGGTTTGATTGATTTAAGAACAAGTAAGGGAAAAGTTCAGAACTTATCTATACTTTTAAAAGTAAAGAAGCAATCTTCCCCCCAGGAGGAACCATTTATACTGATATCAAAGTGTATTCTGACTCATTAACTGAAATATGTTGTGTTGGTGGGAGACAGTTGTATCAGCAAGATTTTGTCTACAGAAGGGTTCACACCAGTATAACTTAAATCCATAAAAAAGTCAGACACATCAGCAACAGGGGCACACAGTACAATGCAAACCAGGCATGAAACATAAGGAAGATCAATGTTTTGGACTATTTTTCATATCTGTGTAATAAAAGTTCTTGTATGTCTATAGTGAGAGCAGTTAAAATACAAAGACCCTCAACCCCGATCTAGAGCAACACAAGCATCAAGAAACTAAAAGAAACCCAAAGCACCTTCCTTTTTTAGGCTATTTACTCCTGCAGCTTTAGCCATAGAGTAGGGGGGAGGGAGGTGAGGGAAAGAAGCTGAACTGAGCTGGTAATCACAGCATTAAGTTGATTTGACTATTAGAAACTTTAATTTCAATGTTCCCTATGGGGTTCGTGGTATTTATTTCCTTATTTACTTCTTGAGCCTATTTAATACTTTGACCTGAAGGAAAAAGAATTCATACAAGCAAGAAGATTAAAGGTTCAAATTAGTTAAAGATGAAACAAATCTACTGATTCACTACAGGCCAGTGTTCTCAGTGTCACCAGTGATACTGTCATGTACTAATGCCATAATGTACCGTCAGGTACTATGCTTGAAGAAAAAAGACATTTTCAAAAACAGGTTATAGATGGCTTTTGATTGGAAAAAAATATGCTGCTGCTTTGCATTCTTTTTGCCCAATGTTTTCTGTCCCATCCAAATGGCCCTTCTATACATGTAAGAACCACGAAAGGGTCAGTGAGTCTCTTCTCACACTGACCTGACCTTGTATGTTGGTTTCAGTCTAATTTTGCCATCTGTATTCACTCCAAAATTGTACCTCTGAATTTGCATTCCTTTCACACATTGGGGGACTTTTACACGCTTTGTTCATGTAGTTGCTTTCCTTCTGGTGCGTGTTTCTTCTGCCATTTCTTGTGTGATTCCTTCTTCCTCTGGCTGTTTAACCTTACTTCCTTCATTACTGCTCTTTTCACTGTTCACTTTCAGGCATTTGGTGCTGCCTCACAGAGTTTCCACAAAGCATTAGTCCATACACAAGTTATGTCTTTCCTTGATGGTGTATTGCTTATTCCTGTCTATGGAGCACAAGTTAGTGGAGACAAATACATGATTGTCGTTGTGCCAGCTAATCGTGCTTGAGCTGTGGTCCCAGCAGGTTTTAACTGCAGTTGGCTGCTACAATGCTGAGCGTAGCCTAGGTGGATGTCATAGCCAAGTCACCGCAGGCACGGTGCCAAAGGGACTCTTCAAGGTTGTGCTGTGACACAGCGGTAGCCTGCAGCGAGACTAGCCCTGACTAGAACTCAACAATAGCTCAAGACTCAGTTTGAGTCTCAAAGAAACCCAAGTCGAGGTGGTGTTCCTCTAGAAGCAAGCAGGGGACAGATAGGAATGCTTAAAATAAGGCTTAGTCCCACACCAGTTGTGCCAGGTTTAGTGTGAAGCCGACACAAAATCATGCTCAGAAAGCAGGGATACCTGGGCACTGTACAGCTGGACACCTGCATGCAAAAACCTCCTGTGTGGAAGGCACGGCACACCTGTATGATTTATCAAGGAGCTGGTAGCAGCTGAACCATGTGGGAAGTTCTCTGAAGGCTTTCACACTCCCAGGAGGAGGAGCAGCTCATAAAGCTGTGTTCACTACTTCCCCTCTGGTCAATTTTTAAGGGTAGATTTAGGAGGAGGAAGATGAAGTTGCTCTTTGTTGAATTTTTACATGCTAAAATACATATTTATGTCACAGAGGTTAAAGAAAACAAAAAGACCATCACCTCCAAGAGGTGAAAGTTCCATCCCTGAACTGCCGTCCCGAATTAGGTTTCTGGTACACCTAAGCGTTAGTGAGTTAGCTACAATCAGTTTGTGATTAATACCTGCGTTAAGAGTAGTTTCTTTCTTCTGTCTCTCACTTTTCCAAGATAGTGTTGTGTCAAGTGTTAAGAAAATTGCTCTTCTAATTTGTGTGCCTCCTGATTTATTTGGCCAGGCTTAGGGGAGTAGCCCAAGTCCCCATTACCACAAATCTGTTAACAATTCTTTTGAGTTCAACAATGCTCATTCTGTTTCCTTTTCTTAAGCTGGATATTAGCAACAAAGACCTGCTAATGTCTTTACTTTGCAAAAGTTGTAAAAATGCTTTGGAATTTCTACTTTAGCATTTATTTATTTGTCTTCAGAGATTCAGTTGCACAGCCCTTCCCACTTACAGTTCAGCTAAATAATGTTCATGTTATCCTTCTATACAAGAATATTTCTTCTGCCTCTGTGGCCCAGTCTTTCTTTCCTGAACAGTTTGTAGGTAGATAATTATGTTTTTCCACTAAATTTCCCTACCACCCATTGCTATTAAAATAATCTTCCATGGCAAAATACTCTGATTGTTCTTTTGCTTTCAAGCTTGTTACATTTGTCTAAATAGTTACGCTATTCAACTGCTTTTTCTGATACCTTCCCAGTTTTCCTGAATTCCCTTTTATACGTTTACCAAAATTACGACTCTCAATGGTCGTAATTGGCATCATGTTCTCTGAATTCACAAGACGCTGCCATATATACAGATGTCTTTAATAGACATATCTGACTAATATGTTCCCCAGACGTTCATAACTTCTGGCTTATTTGCAGGATCTACTTCTGTTCTGGTCCTCTCCATTTTCTAGACTCTCCTTCACTCAGTTACTGTATTCTCTATCTAACAAACTAAAACACCTTCTTGCACAGTCTGTTCTGGCCACACTGAGAACTGGCACAGATCTCACTGCTTCATCAGACTTGCATATGAAACTGGGAACAGCTGAGTCAAAGCCATTTGCCCTGTCTTGGACCAGAGCTTTCTGTTTAGCCAAATGATGTTACTTCCCAGACAATTTCTCTTACTTACTGGTAAGAAAAGTTCATCCAGTGCCTCATGATATCCATTGTTTTGGCAGAAATTAAGAAGCTTGCTGAGCTCATGTTCGTCACGACCGTGTTCCTGGGGACACCTGGGGGTGTTTGCCTCACCAGTCTCATTCTCAGCTGGCAAAAGCCAGCTTTAGTTGCAAAGAGTCTCATTGTCTGCCAGAGAAGGATGATCTGACCCTCCACTCTGCAGCCATAGGGAGACTGGCTTCTTGAAGCAAAGCCTTGGCCAGCTCATGCCTCAGAGCCACCCTTCCCCTCCCAGATGACCTTTCAGCTTCTGAGCTTCCTCAATTTGTCACAGACATTTGTGGGACTTCAGAACATTTGAAAGTAAAGAAGCAGAAGCTGTGTCAGATCAAGGGTCCTTAAGGTAAGATATTTTAACCAGTTCCACAGTCAAAATAAGAGTTACTGTCTTTTTATCTACTTGCTTGTGGTAATAAAATGTTTGCCTTTTGTATGGGCAAACAACTGTCAGTACTCTATAGCCCATATGAGTTCCTTCTCATTGTCACTGTAATGTATCCCACTTACCTAAATCTTGAAAAAAGATGCTTTCAAGTTAGATTCCTAAACACATGAGTAGACAACTGAGTAGACTGAACTTCACAGTGGGGACCTCCTGCCTTGGTGGCCTGAAGTTAGGCACATGACAAGTACTGGAAGTCCTGGGCCAAGAAATACACTACAAAGCTACAGTCTGGATGGGGACAGAGGAAATCAGTTAAATTCCTGATCCTACTTCTAAAATTTTAATATTATGCATTAATAATCATTGCACTGATAATAATTTATTAAAGCTGTTGGGATTTAAGAAATCTTTTCTGAAAACAGTGATTGAATTTTCTGCACTCTTTATTTGACAGGGATCAGAGTAGAGCAATAAGACTATAAGAACACAGGAAACTTTTCAATAGAGAGAGCACTGGAACAAGCCATTTGGGAATGTAGCCATCTAACTGAACAAGGAGTCAATGAGTGACAGGGAGAGAGAATGTGCAGATGGAGATTCAGCACTCCCAGTCCTCTTCAGGCAAGCAAGAAATAGAGGGATTTCCATAACATAAGGAAGGACAGGAAATTCAAAGCTGGTAAGACAGCATACTTTTGCATGCCATCCTCAATTAGACCGTCTTATTATACAAAGTACTTAAATTAGATAATTGCTACAGAATGCTGAGACGTGAGTTCAGTGAGCTTCAAAGAATAAGTAAATATTTCTACAGTAAACAAAAGCCATTAACAGTCCAAAATAATAGGGATAGTAGTAGTAATAATAATGGTGGCAATAACAATAATAGTAATAATAGTTGTTACTATTATAATAATTATAATGAAAGGCTTTTGTTTGAAGGATTAAATAAATCTCTGATTTTTGGGATTAGTGTGAGATCTTCAAAAGGACTACACAAGATGGGAGAAGGGTGGAAGATGACATTATCCTAAATCCACCTCTTGGGGCATTTCTTTGCCTTCATTTGAAGCAGGTGGTGCCCAGCACAGGCACAGACACAGACACAGTCTGTGCTAGATTGATCATGATTCCAATAAAGATGGACAATTTTAAATAATTATGTATTAGTTGAGCAGGGGATTTTTGTGCCCTTTTGTGCTTATAAAGACATCCTTCTAATTTTTTTCATGTTCATCAAACAAAAAGACTTTGATTGAGACAGAATCCATGGATTCTTAACGTAAGAATTTTATAGAAATTTGAAAAAATTCTACACAAGCAACATAGTACCTTTAACTCAAGAAAAAAATTCCAGTATGTCTTTTTATCTGCAAAACTAATGGGATTATTTAATATTTTAAAAATGCTGTAAGTTAAATGCAAGGCATAATGAAAGACTGAGAAAAGAAGTTCAAACCCAATTTTTAGAATGGGCAAATTCTTTAATCTTAGAAGGAACATTTTCATAAACTATTTAATGAAAACTAAAAAGTAAACAGAACAAAATTTAGTTGTTCATGTGCTTTATCCAAACGGAAGGAATAATAAGTCAATATACAATGACAGCATCATAAAGGAAAGAGGCTGTATTTAAAAAAAAAAAAAGATAGTTCTGTTCCTTACTTAACTGAAGATAAAGCTAAAAAACCTGGTAACAATACGGAATTTAACCATGTGCCAGGGTATAAAATGCTACTGTTTACGTAGGGCCGCCTTCACTCCTTTGTCCAGCCACAGACACTGTGACAGGTCAGTCATGGGTTTTTAACTGAATTAATCACAGCAGGGGAGGACGCTCTTCCCAGCTGCTCTGAGGACCACCCCTGCATTCCTGCTCTGTTTGAGGCTGGAGTGAATGCTGGAAGAGGCCACAGAAGTGTGGCTGATGGTGCTGGGGCAGAAAAGGATTCACCACGCCATAGACAGATCCTGTGGCTGGAGCCAGGGGCAGAGGGGCAGGCTGAGCACAAGTGTCCTCATGGAAGGACACCCGTAGGAGCAGGGACACAGACTGTCTCCCTTGAAACGTGGTGGTGCTACAGAAGACAGCAAAATCACATCAGTCTGCAGGAGTTTATCAGTCTCTGCTTCTTCTCTACTCTCCCTAGAGGACTCCTCAGTTTATTTTTATTTTTCAGCCTTCCTTGAATCTCTTTCATTTCCTCCCCTGCTTAATTATGCAGCACTACATGATATAATTTAGACAGAAGTATGTGAGCATTTTTAATGACATAGAGTCTTTTAAAACTGCTTCACGGAGGAAAATACAGCTTGTACAACTGTAGTGTGCCATAGGGTAACACAGTAGTGTCTTTCCCACCATCAGCCTTCCCCCAAGTACTTTCACTCACCCCTTTTCAGACCACTAAGCAACCACTGCCAATCACCCTTCACGCCCCATACCACCACTTTCGCTCTCAGTCATTTGCCCACTGCCTTTGAATCTGTCAGGACTTACTTCACCAAACCATTACAGACACCCACCCCTTCTTAATCACCTCTGAACCCTTTCATGCGGGCGGGGATATTCATCAGTTGCTCAGCTACAGCTCTCGGTACTATGGCCAATGCAATAAATTCAGAGAGAGAGAGAGAGGGGAAAGAACCAAGTGATATGGGCACTAGGTGGGAAACTCCTCAGTCAGAAGTTTAAGCAGGTATGAGTCTCTCAGGACAGCTGGGGAGTGCAGGAAACTCATCTGCTTGAAGCACTTCTGTAATGCAACAACTACACCCAGAGGCAGGTCCCCTTAGGTTCAGTAATTACACTGATTGAGAAAGAAACTCTTCCAGGTGATTCAGAGAAGCAGCCACATAATGTGGCTATTCCCACACTGCCCTCTGATTAAACCTCTCTTCCAGTCTATCAAGCATGCGGGGGAAAGTCCTTGCCTACCTACCTGAACCAGAATCCCTCATTTAGTCTTTGTATCTCAGTGCATTGTCTGTGGTTGGTGGTAACAAAGCGCTTGTCATGGAGAAGTGTTCCTGGAAGGTGAGTGCTACGGCAGCTGTGGAGGATCACCCACAGTGGGAAATGACAAGTGCCTCTGCATGTGTGCAGAGCTAGGAAGTCCCCCCAAATGGGGTGTCCATGCTTGCTGAGATCAAGCACAGACACTCTTCTCTGTTTCTCTTGTAAAAAGGGTCATGGTATTTCCCTTTGGGAATTGTGTACTGGGCAAGTCAATTTTTAGCTGTGTTTATCTTAAGTGGTTTTATATTCCCGCATGAGTTTGCCATAGTAAAAGAAACTTCCATGTGCATATCTCCTCAGTTTTTGAGTAGAAAATGACAACAAGAAGTTTCTCAACAACTCTCCAATCTGAACACTGCTTATCTTTCCTTTCAGCCTACTGTTGAATGGAAGTACCATTTCGAGCTAAGGGAGGCACTATTTGACAGAACAAAAGGTATCTCTCCTGTCAAGCTCAAAGATATCTGGAAAGTACTATATTCAGATTTACTACCTTACAGAAGTACTATGCAGAATCCAAAGATACTTTTCCCTGTAAATAAATCTAATACCTAAATACTGGAGATATACATATATGTATATGTATATACATATGCATATTATACATATGTGTGTGTATGTACAATACTGAGCAGTCGGAAGAACTAAGTGGAAAATCAAGACCTGTGCGAGGAAATTAAATCCAGTATTCTGTTACAGTTTTCCCAGCTAATGACCACCCTCTAAAACAGTCCAGTTCATTAGTAGAGTCCAGCACTGAGTGGTTACCAATGCAAAACATCCATCTTTCACGTTGTAAAGGCTCAGTGCCAGAGCCTGCACTTCCTGTAAGCACCTGCTTCATCCACAGCCCTGAGGTCAACAGAAAGAGTTTCCATGCTTTCATTTGACTTTGATCAGGTCCTCAACATCCTAAAGTGAACCTTCCCACCGTTCAAAGAAAGAACCTCCCAGCTGTGAAGAGGACCCCGGAGCTCAGCTTGTTGTGTTACCAGGGGTGTGGGGGTAGTATCTGCACAGAGACGGGGCAGGCCCTGGAAGAGAACGGTCTGGACCGTGCACTGAGGGTTTCAATTACAAGGTTCATTTAACCCAGAAAGCCTCCTGCTGCAGAAGGCCACAGATGTTTCGTTACTCCCCCTTGGTTCTTCCTATCTTGACAGACATCACAGAGACACCGTGCATAATAAGGGTTTATTCGAGTTTTCCGCTCGGGACTGTGCCCTGACCCCAGACCACTGAAGAGCCGATCTCATCCCAGCTAGCAGATGCCTGTGTGAGATCTTAGAGTTCTTGTCCTTCACAAACACTTCTTAGTCCTGTCTATTGCCAATTAAATCTCCCTATTGTGATGCAAAGAATGATAGTAGCATTTTCTGTGTCCACACACTGCCTAAACTGATAAAACGCTCAGTATATGTTAAGAATATAAGTGTGCTCAGTCCATTCACAACACACAATAAGTGCACAATTCAATTAACTAATGCAATTCATATTTCATTAGGACAGAAGCTGCTTGTGACCTTAAACGGACAACAATTTCATGACGGCACTGCAGAATTTTAATTAGATAGGAAAATAACAAAGACAAATGAAACAGAGGGAAAACGCGCTGCCTGGCAGAATTGTTCCGAAGAACTTAAAAACAAAAGATGCAGTTGTTCTGCTAAGTTCTTCTCCTCTTTCCCCCATTACTAATGATGCAGAGAACAAAACATTATCGCCTTTCTTTGCCTTTCATTTGTAGAGAAGGCTGTCTCAGCATTGGTGGTGTGAACCTGGTATGGTACTGAAAAGCACAGGCAAGAGAAGTCCAAGGGCCTGGTTTCGCTTTTGTTCATGGGTACCTAAGTGAAGAGCAGCTCCTCTAAGAATAATAGTTTTTGTATCAGTTTTTCAGAAGAGACCTAAATATTGGGCCCTAAAATCATTTGTGAAGGAAAGTGGTAAACCAACCAACAACAGACATGATTAATAAAATTGTTAGCAATATTGGGACAAAATAACACAGAAAATCAGAGTATATAAGGACTCTGATTAAAGCATAGAAGGATTCAAATATTAAGCTGTGCTTGCTGTAATATTTCTTTTTGATGTACTCTTAAGAAAACGAGAAAAGATTAACAAGGTTAGTTATTACAGTCCTGTAGTAATTTCATACTTAATCCAAAGTATTATCATACATGCTGACCCTTATGTGAGAAAAAATGGCTCCCCACAGTCTGTAATTCGGTTTCATTATTTTACTATGTATTACCAAAACTGTATCTCATCTTACAGAAACATAAAAGGATGAGATCCTTCAGTTTTTAGATACTACATTTGAAGAGATGACAGAAGGATGAAACTATCAGATCAGAGTTCACGTTCTGCAGAGCAGGCTCCCCCTGCCCCCTCCTTCCCAGACTACGATTTATGTTTTAAAGATAAAAACAGTAAATACATTTTGTACAACGCTGGCCAGATTTTGTGTTAAAGGCAAGATGCTGAATAGGAAGCAGGTGGATGTGTAGCAAGATGTGTCTGTTTAATCAGGATATTTGTTGATCTGGGTCAGTAACAGAATGGTTGTTTGTCCCTGGCCAGTGGGTGGCAATGGCAGCAAATGGCTTATAGTAGACAAGGATTGATTTTGATAAACATGTCCAGATGGGTATGATTTAAATCAGTAAATATATTGCTTCATATAAAGAGATATTTTCAAATTAATTTTAAACCAGCGTTTCCATCTACGAGTCAGTATATCCTACACATACACTCTTAAAATAGCACTTGAACCAGGGGAATATCAGTAAAGAAAAAGGAAAATAGCTTTGCCTCCCCCAGTCATAACACCTCCGACGCTTTATTTTTTCATGATATATTAGATCAAAGCCCTGTTGTCTGTATATTAATATTATTTAGTGTTCTTTTCTCAAACTTATTGTGATCTGAAGCTAATTTTACTGGAAGAGATGAAGTTAATTTATTGTCAGTCTTGTAAAGTAAGTTTTTAATGCAATGAAAATATCATAACAGCTGCTAAATGAGAGAGACCATAAAAAGGGAGTTTCCAGAACTCACTGATATTAGCTGCTCACCCATACATTCCCTTCCTCTCAAGTTTCAAGATGAGATTATTATAAAAACAGGCTGATTTGTTACCAAAAAGAAAAAAAAAAAAAAGAAAAAAAGAAAAGAAACTGTCTGAACAAATCTGCAAATAAACCAGCTTGGGGGAATTCCCATGTCTGTGTCTGACCTCCATGATCAAAATAAGGCATCCTCAACCTGATAGAAATTTCTGATATTTTTTACTGATACTTTATTTTTTTGATACTTAACTCTTCACCTGATGGGGTATCTGAGCATCCCAGGAAAGCTGTGCTTTAACTGTGCTGGGCCCAGCCTGTGCCAGACCCCTCAGGCCGGAGGGGTGACTGCTCAGGGATGAGCAGTGGGAAGCAGGGTGGTGGCCATCGCTGGACACGGTGGCAGGGTCTCACCCAGCCCCTGAGCACCACACCATGGAGAGCTGGGCCCAGGCTATTTGTCTGTGATAAGTGCAGCCGGTTGTGCAGCCAAATTGCTCTGTACGGCTTCCTTTTTATTTTTTTCCTGTTAAGTTTTTGGCTTGGCTGATGGAGGATGGAGAGGAAATGCATCCCAGCAAAACTGCCTCTCTTGAATTTGCGGGGGCCTTGTTCCAGTCTGCTTGCTGGCCTTGGGCTGAGTATGAGCTGCGATTGTTTTATTTTTTTTTAGCCTTTTCTACACTTCAATTTACAAATCTGATGCCAGATTCTCTTCTTTCCCTTACAGTACTGCAAAATGGGAATCACCCCGCAGCCATTCTGGGATCTGCTCTGCACAGCCAGAGATGCCACTGACAGCTTTTAGATAGGAGGAAGCTGAGGCTAAAGAGCAGAGAATATTTCTTGCCCTACATTGTTCTTGAAGACTATTTCTGGCACACAGGAAGGTCTCACAAAATTACCATCAAACTTATTTTAGCTAATTCCATACGTGACTTGAAGTACTCCAGAGGTGTGATTCAAGCCTCGGAGAACTGATGGCAAGTTTCACTCCCTGATTAGACATAGAAATAAATGTATGACACTCTAGGGGTTGCCTGGAAGTGCTTTTCTTATAAACAGAGGGGAAAACAGCCTTCAAATGATACACAAGAAAGTTAACAGGAGTGGGTCCAAATATTGTACTCTAAAATGAACACTGATAATCATAACAATGTGGTTTGAAAAGCATCACTTTAAAAGGTCAGCTATACCACCCTCTGACTGCACATTGAAAGCATAGCGGATATATTGAGTCATACATATTGTTCATTGTCATTTGCATTTGGTGAAATCCCTGCATTTTACCCAATTTAGTAAGCAAGCACCGCCTCGGACTCCCTTGGCAATACCTCTAAATGCAGTTACTGTTTGTTGGGCTAAAACAACATCTTGTCCCATCCTGCACCAGTAAATCACTCTTCGGTCTTTTGATCAATGTTTGCCTTTTCAAGCCTGTGAGTCATTTTGCATTAATGGAAAGAGAGGGAGTGACACACGAGAGCAATGTGGGTATTTTGAGCTGCACCTCTGGGATACTTTTGTGCACGTTGTTCTGAACAAAACGACCATCTGTATTGGTTTGCTGACAGCCACTAGTGCATCAAAAGATCTGACTTCCTATCTTTGTGGATAAAGACTGGCTTAATTCTACAAACACCACGCAGAGTCATCAAGCAACATGTCATGAAAAGCCCTTACTGAAAACAAGCACACTCTTTGCAACCCAGCATTTTTTTCAAAATTGTCCTCAGCATCTGACCTCATGGCCTTTTCCATATTTTTCTGCACATCACCCATCACTGTTCAACTTCCCAATAGTCATGTCAGTGATGTTTCCAACCAGAAGACGGCGGAAGCTGTCCTCACCCTTCCGGGGCCTACACCTGAAGAGTAAGCAAATTTTGTGGGTGTTTCAGCCTTTTTTAATTTTCTATGAGCAATGTAAAAATGACTCATTCCTGCTTTGGCTGGAATATATAATTGGTAAACATTGGTGGGGAGCAATCATATTTCTAAATTTGTAAATATAAACAGTGCGTAATGCACCAACTCTTTGGTCCTGTGTTTTTTGTGGGAAGGGCAGGGCACGGGCTCAGCCTCGCAGCTGGGCAGGTTTGGTAGCTACAGCCAACAGCAGCTGAGGGGGGAACCAAGAACTGTCCAGCAACAAGGAGACTAGGAAGAGGTGGAAAAGAACAGAGGCACCTTCCCATCATAGCACTTATCGAGGCTTTAAAACCATTAAAAAAAAAAATCCCTCTCACAAAGATGCATGGATACTCAAAGCACCAAAGAGTCTAATCCAAAGATCACCACAGGGAAAGGAAGATCCAGGAAGGAAAAGTCATGGATGTACTGGATTGGGTTCTGCAGGGAGGACAGTCAAAACATATGCCTGCAACACACAGACTGCTTTAAAACTAGTTGGTTTGCCGACTGAAGGAGAATTTAGACTGATCATGTAAAAGCACATATTCACACATTCACAAACTCATCAGGAAAGAAGTCACCTTAAATTGCATTTATAAAACCTAACACTTTTACTGCGCCTTCAAAATCATAATGTTGCTAATAATGATTTTTGTTAGTATTCAATAATTTGAATACTAACAATGATGAATTTGTTAGCATTCCATCCAAGAAGGTATGCAAGTCATATGCCTTTCCTTGTCCCTGACATGGACAAAAGACCAGTGCTCAGAGGGTTTCATTTGGACCTCTAACCCAATCTGTACAAGCAACTCTGATGGAGAATCTGGAATGGGACCCCACTGACTTGCTTCCTTCTCTCCATCAAGCACCAGAAGGAGCACAGAGGCTGCTGAGGGTCACCTGTGTGTGTCCTTCCATTCTGCAACTCTTGCTGGACTGGGGCTGCTGGGCTGCCATGCCCAGCACTCTGGTCTCTGCAGTTATTCACCCACTGACTTCCCAGTCCCAGCTGAGGATTCATCTCACACAGCATTGCTCCCCTGCTGCTGGGCCACAAAGTTTCTTTGAGAGTCTGCACATCCCTCCAGTGACGCCTGTTCGGAGTTACCCGCTGATGAGTAATAGCGTGTAAAAGTCAATTACATTCATATTCATAGAGCTGCTACTTAAAATGTTAACAATGAGGAAACTTGCCCTACAGGAATGAGGATGGGGGCAAACTTTTATTAGCCCCACATGAGCTTTTATCTGCTTTAAATGTAACATTGTCCCAGGGAAAGAAGTGCCATTGTTAACAGCATTGGAGGCAGTCAGCTGCACTCAATTTAAAATTAAAAGGGGAAGAAAAAATAAATGAAAAGGGAAAAAAACCAAGGGTCTGCCTGACGCACTGTAGTATGGCAGGCTATGGTAACTTGCCCCAGAAACTTTTTATTGAATCCAGCCTTTCACTACAAAAGAATTCATTAACCGCTTCACGATGCAAAGTCTGCTAAAGACATTATCCTCAGTGGCCAGCACAGGGCTGTTCCCATACACTCTGAGCACTGCTTTCACTGATCACTGCTGGGTCCAAGGTCACATCTACAAGTCACTGTTATTCAGTCCTGGGCACCAGTGGGATGTCCATGCTTCCAGCTTGAGATGGCTCCACATCTCTGCCCACTGTAGCCCTACTCAAGTCAGGTCTGGAGAGCTCAGCTCAGAAGAAGGCATTAAGTGCCAAGTTGGTGTTTAAATCAGCTGGTATTGAATCTCTTGTGGGCTGAACTTCCTCCCCTTTCTGCACATGGACTACTAGAGGTGCACAAAACCCTTCTCCTGCCTTCCCGAGCAAATTACCTGTGCCATACACATGTTGCACAAATGGCACATAAACCACCGCGCCAACCACCAGTTCAATTCTGTATGGCTGGGTACACCCACCCTTGGGGCAGTGCAGGATCTACTCTAATGAAGTTATCCCAGTTGTTAACTCCATGAACAATAATGCTACATGAATGTAGCCTCTGTTACTGGGGGAGCCCCACTTTAAAAAATGTTCTTTTAAGGGCCATAAAAAAGGCTGGGGTAAGAGGAGCCAATGTGACTCTGGGAACTGCTAGAACCTTCACATCAGTTTATGATTTCCATTCACTATCAGCCGGTTTGCACTTCACCGGTGCATGTGGTGCTGAAAGAGATGCACTAGTGGATGTTTGTTATATTTATGAACCAGGTGGCCCTAACTGCCCCAATTACACTCGCTGCCTTCCATTCATCATGCCGCCTTAATGAACAGAGAGGCAGGCGCATGTCAAACAACCAGCCAGAAGAAACAAAAGAGAAGCCAGGCACAGTGTCACTCGGCTTGAACCAGCCCACCGGTACCTCTCACGTGGCTGTATCCATTCAGCTTCCCTGCAAATCCCAGCGTGAATGAACCACAGCCACCACAGAGCAAACAGATAAGAGTCCGGAGGAAGTGATCGATATATTTAGATAACGTGTAACAAGAACACGTAGCAACCTGCCCCCTTTTCCATGCTTGGATAAAGAGGAGAGGAAAATAAAAATCTCTGTATTGGCTGCTTCAGGCTGAGTGATTCTTTGACACTATGGTTAATCGACACCACCGTAACCATGGAGTTAGCCTAAGTTCAGGATAACACGGTGGCTTTATTAAGAAACTCAAGCACAGAAATACAGCTGGAAAGTCCTAGTTCTCCTCAACAAATTAATCTTTTGAACTCAGCTCAGCCACCTGCACCTTCGTGCTCACTGTTTTTACAGAGTAGATGCTGGAAGTGTAAAAATAATTCAAAATATGTTAGTCATGCTTGAAATGGTCAAATGAAGATTAGAGAAAAACCCAACAGCTTAAGAGAATGTGAAGGGACCTTAAAAGGTATGTAAATATTTATCCATAATTTTGTAGCAGTATGCTAAATACTGTACTTTTTTTTGCTCACACACTGATTCCAGTGCTCATTAATTGGAATTTCTTCAACTCTGAAAAGGACCTTTATGGGACTGAGAAAAGAAAAACTAGGACAGCACTGAATACGAACTTGCTTTTGAGACAAGAGCCACTTACGTGACCAAGACTGTGCTCAATTGCCTTTGCTGTTTTCTTGCAGAGAAGCAGCTGAGCAGTTTTAAATAATAGAAGAAAAGAGTCTGTTTATAGAATAAGCTGGAAATGAGACTCTACCTGCAGAGGCTGAGCACACAGCCAGCCTTCCTCTGGGTTCACTTTAGTTTGAGTTTATTACAAAGCTAAGTTCTCAAGCTGAAAATAATGTTTTTCAAGCTGAGTGCTACTCTTTTCTAACTAGGATATAGTTCAGCAAAGAGGATATAGTTCATCTTTTTCTTCTCTAAATGACATATATAAATATATAAAGACACATGTAGGGACACACAGGACAGAAAGAGTATGTCTGTCTGTATAAAAACTCCTCTATCCTTAGCTGAAAAATTTTCTGCTGTGTCAAATTCATAATACAATGCAAAACTAAAATCTACAGAAGAGTATAAGTATTTTGAGACCTATTCAGTTTTTGGGGAATTTTTCATTATAGATAAAGACTGTGAGCTTACCTGTGTCTTGTGTAAGAATCTCTTACTTTTCTGTGACTATATGTCCGTAAGACAAAGTGTCTGGCATAGGAAATGCACCAGTTACACTGGTTCATTAGACTTTTGTTAATCCAATTTTACAGAAAAACTTAGTAAATTGCTTGTGGGGAAAAAAACCCCATCCCATTACATTCTAGCATCCATGCTTGTTCAAATGTATTTTTTGGAAGCACACACTGTATTACCCACCAGAAAAATAACTCAACCAAGTTGCATCCCAACACTGAAGTGCAAGGCACGTGTACGTGAGTCTCTCCCTCTGCTCTGTTCCTTTAAAAACAATTTCTCTTCAGTTCACTCAGGTGCTTTATTTATAACCTGGCCCAAAATTTCAGCTGTGGTTTTAGCTTCAGTTTTCATCCACTGAGTCCAGTAGATTTCAAGTGCTGTTTTGGCCTGTGAGGTGTCCATTGTCCATCCCTTGTGCAGATTTACTTCTTGGCAGCTGGCAACAAGGAACCCTTCAATGCCAACAGCACACAGCAGGCCCACAAAGTGATTCATACCTTAGTTGTCATTTCACCCACGCCAGCCCCAAATATAGGCAACCCCTCTCAGTCTCCATGAGCATTAATGTAATCTTTTTTTAGGTCTCTAGGTGTTGGCTGCCTATGTGGCTTTGCTCTGGCTTGATCTGGTATGCATCTACACAGATCACTGTCAAGACCAGGCCTTCCAAAAAAACCAAACTTGTGTAATCCTTATGCTGTTACTCTGCTCTCTCCCTTGATCACTACGAGTATAATGTGACCTGCAAGACTGCTATATAAAAGAGCATCTATTTTCAAGTGCATCTCTTTCCTATTGAAAGTCTTCCATTTTGTTTTAAGTATTTAAAATTAGTCCCTAGAAGATGATGAATCCCACATCTTACATCTGGACCAGCATGAGCCTGCAGAGTTAATCGGCAGTGGTGTCTAATACAGTTATTGCAGGCAAAATGAAACAGTATGGAGAGGAGATTACATAGATGTGGGCTTGCTACATAATTCAGGGCCATGGGAAGATTCCTCAGGGATGGCCACTGCAGCCCTCAACAATTTCTTTGTGAAGATCAGACTAATGCGTGTTGCTTATGCTTCCAGATTGCAGGATGCAACATTCACAGTAATTATAACCCTAGCATTTGGATTTGTATCAGAAAAAAGCAGCTCGTTGCCAAGTGCAATTGTAAACACCACTTACATTTTTGCAAAGCCTAAGCCAACAGATAGATCCCTACAATCCAGAAAATGCTGAGCTACAATGTTCCTCACAGGGCCAGGGATGCTGTAATACCACGATGCTAAACTGCAATCATGCACTTTTCCCCCCTGAATATTACTTTACTGAATCCTAAATTGTCTACAGGCGTAGTAATGATACCAATTGTCATTTCGATCACCTAAGCCAGGCACATTATCACCTCTCTGAGCTAAGTGTGCACAGGGCTGGGGTTTTTTCCCCAGCTCAAAAATAAAGTCTAGCAGAAAGTACTGCAGAATGACCAACAGCTGTGACAGTCTCTAGTTAGCAAAAACTAACTCTCAGCTTGAGAAGCACTATTTTCAGCTTGAGAAGCACTATTTCCAGTCAGGTGGGGATTTGTGGGGCAATTCCCACACTGACTGAGACACCGGCTCCTGAGAAAGGAAGAAACAGCATCACACTAGTGAGACATCAGAGGCCTGTAAGAGAAGGTCTTGTAGGAAGGACAAAGTCATTCACAATCCCTTCTGCCTCCAAGCCACCTGCAATCCTGAGAACATCCCCCAACACCTCTTTCACAGGACAAAGATTGGAGAAAAAAATAAACCAAACAAACAAAAGCATGAGGAACAATCTTAGCTGCATCTTGAGAGAGGCAGAGGGGAATATTGTACACAGAGACCCTGAGAACACCTTGCCTTGTGCAGGTGCAAAATGCCTCTCTCCCCTGCCCACGCTGGGAGTCATTTCAGGGGTCTGCCCAGGTGGTTATGTGCTACTACCTGCAGATAAAGAAGCCCATGCTAAAGTGTATCTTTACTGCACAGCCCAACGCTCTGCATCTGTTCAGCTTGGATGGGTTCAGTGGTTCAGTTAATGTAAGCTCAGGCTAGTCTGAGCCTGTTAAGTGCTCAATTAAGCCTGATCCACTGCACCTCTTTATTTCCTGCGTAGCTGGATTCTGTTTTTTCCATGACACAAGCATTTCCCTAACCTTTTGGAAAAGGCATTTAGCTGAAAAGCACGGAGTAGTAGGAAGTTGTTTGCTCTTGGTATGCTGTGCCGGAAATAAAGTCAACATGATAGATTAGTACTGAGTGAGTGGAAGTTGTTTTTCCCAAAATGTCACACTTGTGTTTCAGAAATGATTGATCTTGAGCATCAAATAAAGCACCAGTAAACCCACCAAAATATACATCATGTAGCAAAACAAATGCCATAAAGAAATGTATTATGAGCTCTTGCTGAGGCCTGCAAAGCCCAATAAACATTTGCTTGTCACAGTGCAGAGCAATGGTTACAGCATGCAGAGGAAATTATGTCTCCACCACAAGTACGTGTGTCTGGACTTAAAACTAGGTGAATGGATCAGATCTTCATCTGGTGTAAGTCAGAAAAGCTACAGACATTTCAGCCAGGTTTTAGATGATTACTCTTAATGAGCTCTCGTTCCATGACGTCTGCAGAGACGCTTGGTTTACAAGGCCACAGCTTTGAAAATTCGTAATCTTCCTTTTAGGCTTCTCCATCAGGAATTCCTTATACAGATTTGTTGTTTGATCCTCCACAGGAGGAAAAAACCTGAATAACTCCTCTCTCATTTGACTACTGCCGACAAATTGACACAGGCACCGAAATTAAAACTCTGTTCCGTTCAATTTGGGAATGAAAGAAGAACCTGCTTAGGGGCTGGGGAGGTGGGGTTAAAAATAGAGGCCACATAGCAGATTGCCTCCAGGTCCTATGAGCTCCTATGACACAGACAAACGGCATCTCCCGAGTTTCCCTTGAGAGCTGTAGCTGTAGTTTATGAACGTGCAACTTCATTAGCAGCCGGTGACCCCATTAGACGGGGCTCTTAATTTCTTGGCTTGGACAAAACTCTCCAGGGATTATCACAGCTGTATGCCGCGCACAGAGATCTCATTGCTGGGGCAAGGAAGATGGCTTTCAAAGTCACCTTGAGAAAAGCTCAGCAATTCAAAGATCATCCTGTGGATTCACAGAAAACAAAAAGTGTTTAATTTCAGATTTTGCTGAATGAAATTGCTGCAACTTCTAGGAAACCCACTCGAACTCCCAGGTGAGGAACTGACACAGAAAATCACATGTAGCCCAACGAGGCTTCTCTTTGTATTATTAGGGGAGAAGGATGAGACTATTTATTCCTAACATTACTTCATACTGTGGGGTTTTTTTGAGAAAAAAATTAGAAACAGAAGGAAAGCTCATAAGCGGCTGATGACCTGCTCCATGTAGAAGAGTTACAGAAGAGCAACTGTGTTCTTCACAAAGGACTTTTGATGTAGGCAGCAGGCCGTGATTTAAGATGGGCTGGGTTTGCGGGGTGGTAATGGCAGGCCCAAACTCTTTTGTCAATAATCTTAAACCACAACAGACTTCAGACTTCTGTTCTCTGGGAATGAGGGTGTTTGGGAAGCCCACGGCGGTGTCTAGATAGCTGGGGGATGCTGTCGAGACCCGGCACTGTGTTATCATCCCTTTACAAAACAGAGGAGAGGGAATAAATGATCCTGCAACTAGAGGTCCTAGTGGGATGGATGGATGGATGGATGGATGGATGGATGGATGGATGGATGGATGGATGGATGGAGCAAACTCAGTGTATCAGGCACTAAGACTAGGAAGACAGCAGAGATTCAAGTATCTGCTGAGAAGAAAGGAGCTGTGAGAACAGTGCGGAAGGAAAGGTCATTCTGATGTCATGTTTTTCAGTATTCAAATCTGTCGGGTCACAGAGGCTTTCAAGCAGTCTGTAATGCTTTAAGTTGGATCATTCAATTAAGAACTGTTTACAGCTTTGACCCGAGTTTAAATTTTGTCTGGAGGGAGAAGCAACAGTAGTAGTACTCAGCAAAAGCCTGCAGTGGTAAGAAGATGTGGTGAATGTTGTGTTAACGGAGTTAAAACAGTGTGTTCTGGCTGTAAGGTTCTCACATCTATTTTGGAGAGAAGGGAGATATATATGTTGTCATTAGTACATGCCATATTAACTGCTATTCTTAATGCGTTCGTCTGGCATGATTTTCTGTTCCTTTCCTTAAAATCTCCTTTTATGGCTGCCACGCAGTAGATCTGTTATTTTTAAACTACTGCATTTTTTTTCTCCTAATACTCATCTGATTGTTCAAAGCCTGACCATGGACTCTCAAAATACACATCTGCATTTTTCCACAGCTTCATGCTGAGTTCAATCTAGATTTTTATCAGCAGAAGGATTTCACCCTGGGAGGTTTCACGGCTTCAGCCTCAGTGGCTACAGGTGGGAAGCGTTGATTCATGAGCAAGCAAGTTCGAAGGCTGCAAAACAACCTCCTGCCATGACACCGAGGCTGAGAAATGAACTATCTGATGTACTGGAGTTTCCAGTGAAAGGCATTTTTCAAGACGTATCAGCAGTCTTGAAATGCTGGTATCGAAGGTTAGTTTTCTAAACTGCCCCAAACTCTCCCTTTGTCCCACTTTTGTGCTGTTGTTCTACTTGGGAAACTTCTTTTTGTTGTCAGTTTCTCAGTGCTGACGCTTTCATTTAAGAGAGCTGCTCTTCAAGGCAGCACTGTGGCTGATGTGGAGTGGTTCAGCTCCACTGACTTTTCACTGGAGTTGCGCCAGCTTGCACCACCTGAGACAGAGCCCTCCCTGCATTTTCAGAATCAGATCTGCTGTATTTAGAAGCAAAAATCAATTTCAACAGTTTCTTAATCTCGTTAGCTCTATAAAATCATGCAGCAGGGCAGGGAATGGCAGCTGGCAGGCATCTGTTACAGAACAAATTTTACCAGTGAATGGAACATCTCCTCAACCATCTGTTTGTAATGTGCAGAGAGAGGAATTACCATCATTGGTGACTTCAGCCTCAGAGATATTTGCTGGAGATCTCATGTGGTCATTCAAAAAATACCTTAGACGGTCATGCACCCAGCACACTTGAGATGAGTACTGACCTCATTCAGATAGACAAAAAGTATAAAAAGTTTACAGACTGAAGAATTAGCAGGTGGCTGGGCATAATGATGACCATATTAGGATCAAGAGGAATCAAACATCAACCACAGAAATGTATTCAATAAATTGAAATGTGTCAGTATCCCCAAACTTGACGTATTAGCATAACTGAAGGACAACAAAAATTAACAGCAGAAATAATTGACAACAAGATGGTTTTATAAAAAGTCAGCCACAATTCCACAGGTAAATTAATGACAAAAAAGCCTAAAACTACTAGTCTAGACAGAAATGTATTTATACTAAAGAACACACAGAAGCAGTGTTAACACAAGTATAAAACATGGGGGAAAACCAAAAAGACATATCCAGTTAGTAAGGGATTCAAAAACCACCCAAGGAGCCTGGTGTGAAAAGATGAATGCCTTTTTCCATGGTCCCAAGCCAGTGAAAGGTGCATGAAAGGCTTATCCATGGGGAAGCGCCACATTTGGGAGCCATGCATGAGACTGCTGGGGCAACACAGCATGGTGCAATGTTGTGTTTGTCTGTCCTGACCTGCTCTTGCATTTTCAGGCCCTTAGGTAGCTTGGAACGTGCACATCACAGGAGACAAGCCTACCCCTATGATCCATCATCTGCACCGATCATCTGGAGGATATTTCTGGGCCCATCTGGGGATGCTTCATTTTCCCCTCCCTTTTTGGCTCCAAACACTGCAATATAAAATCTTTCAGGCTTAGTAAATGAATGTGTGGGTGAAACTTATGAATGACACATAGGCAAGTAGGCCAGGTGAGTTAATAGCCACCGTGTGCCTAACCTCTGCAGATCTAAGGAGACTCTTGCTCTTTCCCACAGATCAGAAACAAGTTTAACTACCCTCTAGCAAGCTCATTTCCCAGCCAGGTTGCAGGTGGCAAAGTAGGACCTGCTCTTCATCTCAAGGCAGAAAGGCATGCAAAGCTGCATTGGGGTTGGTCTGGTGGCTGAGGAACTGTGCCAGCCCTAACAAACGCAAGCTGCAAAGTATTTAGATACAACTGCAGGTATCACATCATAAACAGATAACTTTTACTTGGCTGTTTTGCAAAAACAAAGTCCAGTATTTACAAAGCTCTTCCTGAAGGCACATGAGCACTCCAAGGAACTTTGCTGACTCACTGAGCCTTTGCAGTGAAAGGAGACCACAAGCTCTTAAGAAGCAGTATACGTGTGGCAGGAGAGCTCTTGGGTCAGCAGATGAGGATGTTTATGGCCACCAGAGTGTCGTCATTAGACCTGAGCCCCTTCCCGAAGGAAAAAAATCAAAGGCAAGAGAGTTCAGCCATAGACTGTCAATAGTGACAGCTCTGCGAGGAGGGAGAGCCTGGTGGGTGTTACAGGAGGAAGGTTGCTGTAGGCTACTGTAATCTTAGGGTGGGGAGGGGGAAAGAGTCATGTATTTTAGAGTCTGAAGGCTGGAAGGTTTTGCAATGAACTTCAAGGCTCATCAACTGTAGACAAGGCATGGGTTGCACTGGGCCTGCAGCTAGTAAAACAAAATGCTGTGGCATGAAGATCCTGAGAAAGATTTATTTCAGCTAAGGACATTTTCACATATCCAAGCAGAGGGTGCCTTTGGCCTTTGAGTCTGGCCAAACCCATGTGTGGGGCTGGGGTTTCTCTGCTTGGAGCAGAGGGAATTTTAAACATTTAGGAAAAGACTTAGTGGAAATCAGCTGGCTAAGTGATGAGCTAAACCAGAGAAAATGTGGGAGACAAACCATGCCCTCACCCCAAGGCCAAAGTGTGGGGTTAACTCAGGATTGCAGAGAAATGCTTGTGTCCTCAGGGAGTTCAGACACATTTGGAAGCACTTACTTTCCTTCAAAGAAAAAAATATAACCCAGAGGCCTGTGCTTTCCTCTTCCTTCCAAAACTACTTCTCTCTGATCTAATCCAGGGGCGTCTGGGCTCACCCCACTCTACAGGGATATGAGAAGACTGGGGATCATTCCTCTCAGCCCAAACAGATTGCAGCCCACTATTTCACTTCATTTCAAACTCAGCACTATGGGTTTGAATATGCTGAGGAGAAAATGCAACACACCCCACCTGCTGTAGTGTTTTCACATCTCACAGCTAATTTGTTGAAACAGAGGGAGGAACAATCCCTATGATGGAGCAGCAGGTGCCCTCACCCAGGAACCATTGCAAGATCCAGCATGAATGGCAACAAAGAATGGCTGCCCAAACGTGCATCTGTTTCCCACCACCATCAGCTGGGGTAGGAATGTTATAAAGACACCACTGCTGCCTACAAACCCTGCCTGTCCCACTTTCCATCACTGGGGCAGCAGCAAACTGCAGATTCCACACTCCCCGTGTGGTACCTTAGCCCACAAAAATGCTGTATAATCACTGGAGCAGCCCCTTTACAGATGTACACACTCTGCTTTCTTTCCTTTGTCCAAAAACCAGCCAAAGCACTTAAAGGAAAATAATTTCTTTATCCTTTGCTTCTACGAGTAGGATTTACCTTGTATATCTAAATTGTCCTGTAGAGCAGCAAGAAGGGAACGTAAAAGAATCTCTTGCAAAAATTATTTATTTTCATGTGTCTTTGAGAAAGATAGTTTTATATGTTTGCTACTTTATGTAATCACAAATATGTTACAAACCAGTAGATACAAGCAAGAGAGTTTACTTAATTTAGGGTTTTTAAAAACAATTTTCCTTCATTTTTCAGATGTCTCTTTCTATATCTTTTATCACTTCACTTGGCTTAAAATTGGAACTATTGCTCTTTGACCTAGGACTGATTTGTTTTTCTAGACTTTTGGCCTAGATGTTTGTAATACAACAACCCAGGTTATCCAATATCTAATTAAACACAGGTGGAGCTTGAATGTCTTACAGGACAGCAGCAGAATCCATTTTGAGCAGTTTCAAAAGGAAAGGACTGCATTGGCAGGGAGGTGAAGATGGTGAGGAAAAGAGATCACCTTGATTAACTTTGCTACTAGCAAATGTACTCCTAAATAACCAACCTGTATGTGAATTTTTTTTGAGGAAGAGTTTGCTAGTATCTGTTGCATTGATTATTTCATTATGGGTGAACAGGTTTATCTGTAACCTTGAAGCATCCCCACAGCACTCACTTAGAAGATGTAGCTAGTTCATCCTTACCCACCCCTGCTTTTTCTCTGTGCCTTGAATGTATTTTGTATTAGGTTACTGTTCCCTGTAAAAAGCACTGTGTTTCTCACCTTCTCCTGCCTGCAACTTCACCACTGACAAAGAAACTTTTTAGGCTTAGGGTACAGAAAATAGAAGATAAATGAGTTCTTTGAGTTCCACTTATATACAAAGCTACTCCTAAAAAAGAAGAGCTCTGTTAACAACCCTGTCCCATATGAACCATACTCAGGTTCCAAAAGTGACAGAAGTTTTGTTACTGCAACCTTGTCTCAGAAAGCTGCACTCCAAAAAAGACCTCAAACTCTGCACTAGATTACTGCCTTGGGCCTCAGTTTTGCCCCCAGCTCTTGTATTTTTTGCATCTTTTACATATGGAACCACAGAAGCGTGGAATGGTTTGGGCTGGAAGAGACCTTAAAGATCACCCAGTTACAACCCCCTGCCACAAGCAGGAACACCTTCCACTACACCAGACTGTTCAAAGCTGCATCCAGCCTGGCACTGAACACTTCTGGGGATGGAACCTCTACCAGTGCCTCATCACCCTTACGGTAAGGAATTTCTTCTTCATATCTATCCATCACCTTTTGTCCTATCCCTGCATGTGCGTGTAAAAAGTGTCTCTCCAGTTTTCTTGCAGACCCCTTTTCGGTAGTGGAAGGCTGCTTTAAGATCTCCCCAGAGCCTTATCTATTCTAAATGGAACAACCCCAGCTGTCTCAACCTGTCTTCATAGAAGAGGTACATGTATGTAACAGCCTTAAAGACAATTTATTAAAGACGTGATGTTTTTCCTCACACAAGGGCACGGAGCTGGACACCAAATAAGCAATTCCAGCACCATGTTGTGAACCATTCTCCCTGCTTCCTCATCCAAACAGTACTGGGGTGTTGGATTTATACAGAGTTAATACTACAGGTGTTAATACCACAGGTAAGCCAGGCAGGTGAACACCCATGTCTGTTGGCTGCCAGTGAGTGCCTGATACACCTCAAGTCCCTTGACAATGTTACATCAATTAAAAGTATACACTTGCTGGTGCTACGAAACTGAACCCCCTTTGGTGCTGCCTCCTCAGCATTCTCCTGAGTGCAAGGAAACAGCAATGGGAAGAAGGGCTATGGGTGAAGACACTACTGGTGGTGTGTCTTTAGCCAGCTGATGACGGTGAGGGTGATGTGCGGCATGAGCTGGGGATATGGAGCTCACTGCCTCACTGCTGAGTGTCTCGAGCACAGCTGGACCCAGGATACCACCCAGACAATTCCCCCAAGACCAGAGTGATACCAGCCTTCCCATGGCAGCAGAATGCTGGTGTGTGAGCCGCTCTCTGTAGGATCTTTGCAATTTGCTATTGCATTAGCAACACAGAAAACACTGGTGATGACAGTCTGTGTTTCTGTAAGGAGGCAGTCGTTCAACACTCACGGGCATGGCTATAAGCACCAAGTATGGACACAAACCTTGCCCACAGTACCCTGCAAGTGGCCCCAAGACATGAAGTTCCCATGAAAAAATGTCACCGCAGTTCCAGGCATCAATCCTTTGGGACCTCCCCCAAGCTGGGGCCTGGCCGAAACACAAGGACGCAACACAGGGATGCCGGCCTGGCTGCGAGGGCCGCAGCAGCAGCAGCAGCAGCACTGCTCAGGGTGCAGTGGCCAGGACGCACCTCTCCTGCAGTCAGGGGCGAGGTCACGGGCGCTCAGGAGGTTCTTCCTTCCACGATGTCCTCCGTCTGCAGGAAGCCTCTCTGATGCGACGGGCGATGCGGCACAGCAGCAGCCCGCGCCTCCCCCACTTCTGAGAAGCACAGCCCTCACCACTACCGGCTTTCCGTGAGGCCCGCCGCCACAGCTGGCACAGCGCAGCACCGCACGGCACCCGCCTGCTCTTTTCACTGGAATCCCCTGCTTTTGGCTATTTACAGCCTTTTCTTAGAGAGAGACAGGAAGTCAAATGAATCAGAGCCATCTATGGTTACCTCCGCCCCAGCCCTTACCAGGCTCTCGGCGGTCGCCGTGCCGTGATGGAGATACCTTTGTTTGGGTTCGTGCTCGGCCCACCGCTGAGATGGGACAGGAGGGGACCAGAAGCACCTGTGTCATCCCTCCTGGGGCAGTGGGTAGGGACCAGGAATCACACTGACCCTGGGGAAACAGGACAGGGGTAGGCAGAGGCATCCCATGCCCAGCTAGCTCCAATGGCCCTGTTAGCATTTCCCACAGGAGGCAAAGGTGGGGCTCTCCTCACAGGGGCTCCTGCAGAAAGCAGAGACAGGACAGGTCCCAGGGCAAGCCTGAAGCATTCCTGCTGCTGCAGCCAAGTCCTCATCCTGGCTCTGCAGGGGTGTACCCCAGAGGAAGAGAGGAAGGATGTAGGCAAAACATTTCATGGTAAAACTAAAAAGCAAGTTGTTCCTCTGAATGAGCACAAAGTATATGAAAACAGCCCACCAGAGGAGCTAAAGTATATCCTTTGCTCTTCTCTTGCAATACCTGACTGACATAGAGCGTTAAACACCAGCGGGCTCTGCTGTGCATCTTCTGCAGAGAGGTTTTCTTCCCTCTGAAACTTTGAACAATAGGCAAAGTGCAAACCAGATCCTCTGATCAAGGAAATAAACCCCATAAGTGAGGATGGGGCCCTTCCCTCCTCTAAGTGAATTGCAGTTACAATCTTTTGCCCATCAGATGTAGGAGGCTGCCTCTGAACTCCAGTGATGCATCTGTGCACTCACAATTGCTCTGTTTTAAATGACACCTCTTGCTTCAGGAAATTATTTTAGCTGCCAGAAAAAAAAACTGCAAGGAGAAAATGAACATAATATTTGGGCTACCTTTGTCCAGTCCTCTTGTCTTAGGCCTTATTAGCTGAGGGTCAGTGAAGCAAAGGAGCTCAACCCCCACTACCCTAAGTACAGCTGTGCTCAGCTGCTCGGATCCTTCCAGATCTCCTGGGACGTCCCCAAAAGTTACCAGGATCTCTGGCTGGAAGGCAGGTTTCCCACCAACTCATGGAGGCCGCTTTCTGCTGCACCAAACTCACTTGTGACATAAGCATGGGGTCTGGGACACTAAATCAGAGCCAGGCGTCTTCCTGACAGCTTTAGAGCCAGGCTCAGCAGCACCATGCCTAGTGCTGCAGCACTTGAGGTGAGGCAGGCGGCTTGCTGGGGACACATAGAGCAGGGAAAGTCAGATGGCTTTGCAAATGGCACTTGCAGAGCCTTGCAAGTATTTCCTATAGAGGTCTATCCAATTGTCTTGTGAGCAGCAATGCTCAGGGGAGAGGGCAAGCGATGCTGGGAAGCTCCCCTGCCACCCCAAAAAATTCTCTGTCCCGCAGGCTGCCAGCACATGCTCACTCTGCTGACCACAGCTTCCAGACTTTGTTCTGGCTCACACTGCAGGCCTCAGCTCTTGTATGGGAAACCAGAAGTGTTCAGGACTTCTGAGGTCCAGGCCCTTTTTGCCAATATAAAAAATTTACCAGCACGCTGGGAAGGTCAGAACAACGCACCCTTTGTGTCTCAGCTGAATCTGCAAAACAAAGCGTATGTCTTCTCTTTTCCTCTTCTTTTCATTAGGGGAAAAAATTATCCGTAAGTTACAGCAATAGGACATCCAAAAAAACTCTCTCCAGCCAAACGAAGCCTAAACTTGCAAAGGCAAGTACTCAAAAGTTCAGAGATGCCAGAACTGAGACTGCCTGCTCAACACCAGAAGCAGTGAGTGACTGAAATAAAGGACATTCGTCCTGCCTCTCTCACAGGGAGAAGACTGCATTCTCTGGCCACGTCGCACTGCCATAAAGTACCTGGAGAGAACAAATGGAAATATTTTCTTAAGCGGCAGGGGAATGACGGGGAGAGGTGAAGCCAAGCAGCTCAGCGCCAGGGAGCTCCAGCCTGGACGCCGTCCTTCCCGCACCCAAGCACTGTCCCACTGCACGACCCAGCAGAGACAAAATGAAGCTCTGAGTCTGATTCAATCCTGCCTTGTTCCAGTTTTCCACCAGTTCAACAGCCATTACTTGAATACAAGCAAGCCCTTAGCTATAAAAGTCAGATTGCTTTTCTTTTTAAGGGAAGGACAGAGGAAAGAAAAGAGAATAAAGGGTCCTCTACCAATAATCCATTATATGGAAGCATTTCATGGGAGCTGCGTTGCATAAAGCCCAGCAACAAAGCAATGGTTTTGGTCTTTCCTGAACAGATAGAGCAGACGATGCTTTTTATCAGCATCATAAATATCAAGTTATGCTTTTTGGAACTTGCACTTCTATGTATTTCTGCACTGCGGTGTAGTCATAACAGCTTGGGCTATCAACTACTCAGGTCCTGTACTAATTCTGAAACTAAATATCTGTGCTTACAAACATGCACCACAAAATATTCTGGCAGTTCAAAGTCACACAGCTACAGAGAGTGTGCCCAACTCCCAAAAGCTGATTATGTCACTGAAAAGGCACCTTTTTTTGGAAATTCAGGATCCGTACATGTGAAACAGGAAAGGGTTTGATTCAAAGTTTCATTTGCTCCGTGGTTCCAGAAATTTGGTTTATCAGAGGGTGTGATTTATTAGAAAAATACAAACAGTGAATAGAAATTAAAAATGCAGTGACCTTTCACTGCAAGGAACAGCCATATCACACTGCATTCCTGATTAGAAAAGAACATCAAACTACCCACATGCTGGTAGCTGAGCAACTGCAAAGCTGACTTTTTGCTATCTACAAAATCATGGGATTTTTCAATTTTTTCTTTAAAAAATATAAACAGTCTGTGTTCATGTTCCCATGTGGAAAAAGTGTCTGAGGACCTTATTTACAGACTTGGAAGGACAGCCTAATCCCTTGTCCTTGCAGCCAGTTTTAGGAACTTACAGGTTTTTCTTGGCAAATACTCAAATGCAACACTGCTGTCTTGCTCAGACTAGCTTTAGTCAATATGATTTCTGTTAAACTCACCTGCAGCGTGAATCGGGCAATTGTTTGGCCTTATTGCTACCAAACAGCTATTTTAAAGAGTAATCCTTACAGCTTACGAAATGACAGCGGAGGCCTTGCCTTAGATATGCACCAGGAAGAGAGCATTTTCTTAGAAAAGCATAGTTCTCAGTAAATGATAAACCACAGAGCTACTGCTGTGCACATTAAACCACAGAGCTATATTTGTATAGAATTAAGGGGCTGAAATCCCACCTCCACCTCCACTCCCCAGCTTCTGCCATCCAAAAGCAAGGATTTTGAGATGCACATCTGGCATTTGGACTCCTAACACAATCTCCTGACCCACCTATAAGGCATACACATTATAGCCATGGGGAACACAAACTCTTTTTCCATATGACTGTTTGATTTAAGGCATCTGAAACGTCTCCACTATTTATTATTATTGACCTTCTGGGCTATGATGATGCCAAGAAGCCTTATTGTGCCAGCTTCTCACAAACTAAGAGTCCCTTCCTCACAGAGCTGCAGTCCAAAGAGACCACAGAGGCATCAGGAGTCAGAGGAAACAAGTGCTCTGATCCCAAACACGTACAGGAGGAAATAAATCAGTCTCCAAAACAAGCAAGCATCCCGATTCAGAAACACACTTTAAAAATGCCCACACTTAACCCTTGGCAGGGACCTGTAGGACTAGTGAGCTCCACAAGCTACTGTGCTTGTCTGGGCTTCATTACATATCCCAGCCACAACAAGTGTTACCACCAGCACTGCCAGGTTGGCAGGGACACTTCAGGCTCACTTCATTTTTCCAGTGGAGAAGCATGAATAGCCCTTACAGAGTGTTGGTATCCAAAGTGGTATCCATAGCTGTGCAACTGCAAAAACGTATTTGGCGAAGCAGCTTCTGTCCTGAGGGAGAGAAAGGCAAGGCTCATGGAATGGGACAACAAAACAGACCATGGAGATGTTTTCCTATGCCTGATCATAGAGCAGATTTTCCTGGAAACTAGACTGAGGCACATGGAAAACAAAGAGGCAGTTGGTAACAGCCAACGTGGCTTCACAAAGGGAAATCATGCCTGATAAATTTGGTTACCTTCTGTTATGGGGCCACAGTGTTGGTGGATGAGGCAGAGGAACTGACATTGTCTACCTGGACTTAAGCAAAAGCATTTGACACTGTCCTGCATGTTATCCTTATCTCCAAGTTGGAGGTGTGGATTTGATGGATGGACCACTTGGGGATAAAGAACTGGATGGCTGGATGGTGCAGCTGGATGGCTGCCACAAAGAGTTGTGGTCATTGGCTCCTTGTCCACAGGGAGACCAGTGACAGAGGTGTCCCTCAGGGGCCAGCCCTGGGGCTGATACTGTTCAGCATCCTGTTGGTGACACGGACAGTGGGATTGAGGGCACCCTCAGCAAGTTCAGTGACCACACCGAGCTGTGTGGGGAGGTCGGTGTGCCGGAGGGAAGGGATGGCATGCAGAGGGACTGGACAGGCCAGAGAGCTGGGCCTGCACAAACCTCCTGAGGTTTAACAAAGCCAAGTGCAGGGTCCTGCACATGGGTCAGGGCAATCCCAGGAACACCCACAGGCTGGGCAGAGAGGTGATTGGGAGCAGCCCTGAGGAGAAGGACCTGGGGGCGATAGCTGAGGAAAAACTCAACGTGAGCCAGCAGTGTGTGCTCCCAGCCCAGACAGCCAATGGAGCCCTGGGCTGCATCCAAAGGAGCGTGGCCGGCAGGACAAAGGAGGTCCTCCCTCGGCTCTGCTCTGGTGAGACCCCACCTGGAGTGCTGCACCCAGCTCTGGGGTCCTCAGCATGAAAGGACATGGGACTTCGGGAGGGACACAAAGCTGGTAAGAGGACTGGAGCCCCTCCCCTGTGAAGACAGTCTGAGTTAGGGGTGCTCAGCCTGGAGAAGAGAAGGCTCATGGAGATCTCATAGCAAACTTCCAGTACCTGAAGGGGGCTTACAGGGAAACTGGAGAGGGACCCTTCATCAGGAACTGTAGTGACAGGACAAGGAGTTATGGGTGCAAATTGAAGGAGAGGAAATTAAATATTAGGAAGAAATTAGGTTAAATATTAGGAAGAAATTCTTGACTATGAGGGTGGAGAGACACTGGAACAGGTTGCCCAGGAGGTTGTGGATGATCCACCTCTTAAGGTCCATTCCAAGCCATTAACATTCTCTGATTCTATTATTCTATGTGATAAACTGCCAGCAACATTACTTCTGAGGGATTTTTTTCACAATTTAGATAGTCAAGAAGAGATAGGGAGTTAACAGTGCTGCACCTGCACAGTACAATCCAAATCCAGGTTCCAGAAACACAGACTGTCCTCAGGAAAGACTTGTGGGGCACATCCTGCATTTCTCCAGTCTTACATGTACCTCACCCTTTCTAAAGAAACCAGGGGGAGGAGGAAAAGGGCACCCAAATCTTGTCCCAGCACAGCCTTCTGGAAGGCATCTGCTTGAAGGTGGGAACCAGAAGGTAGAGAGACTCAGCTGAGGCTCTGTTAGCACATTCTAACATTTTAAGAGCAACACAGAGCTTTCTAGATGACTGGAAAGACTTCTATTCAGTCTAGGTTTAATCCTGCTGTCACACAGCTGAAGGCAAAGAACAGCTTCACTGAAGCACTTAGGGGCAGTGCTTCTCAGGAGTCAGGGGGCTCTGTGTTACCATGAACAAGCCCCACTCTCAATCCCAGCTTGCAAGGACTTTTCTCTCCAGCTGACAAAGGGAAGTCAAATAAAGCCTATCTGTCAGAAGAGGCTTCAGGTGACCACACTCGGACAGTTTCTGGCCTCCATTGTTAGGTGAGTGCCAGGATTCAGCAATAAATCCAACAGAATTGAAAACTGTCCCAATACTTCAAAAGTAATAACTAAGATACTCCTTGCAGAGTAAGGTGGCCACTGGCTGTACCAAAGCCTCAGAGCAGTTGCTGAGATTTCCCTTGAATTTATTTGTGATTTTGAGCAGTATTAGCTGTAAAATGACAACTGCCTACATCTTAGTGGTACAGAGTCATGCAGGACATGCAAATACGAGTTGGGGCAGGGCCTGTGATAAGCAGTGAGTAACAGAAAAATCAGTTTCCCAGCTCCCTGAGCCCTCAAGAGAGTTAACAGAACTGTGATCACAGAGGACAGAAACCAAAACACAGTTATAGGCAGGACAGGGGCTGTGTAAAAGCAGGATGTGCAAGCTCAGCCTGGCAATGCCTGCCCATGGCCCAGGGGCAGAGCTGGCTCACGGAACAGCCCTGAGGAGCTATTCAGTAGTTTGTGCCATGATCTAAATAGGCTCTGGGCACAACTGAACTGCATAGTTACTAATTACTACCCTCATTGGCTTGAGTTGGGCAAAGATTTCATGCGCTCCTCTCTGACCCCACAATGCTGACAGCTCTGGGAAGAAAGTGGAAAGACTCCAGCAATGACTAGGAAAAAACCAAAACCATTGGGTGACTCACTTTTCCATATCAAACATGATTATTTTGTATCTATAAAGATATTTAATCCCACAGAGACTCCTACATCAAGTTCATTCACTTCACAAAGCAAATAATAATTTTCCCCTCTCAAGACATCTGATTTGGGGGACACCTCAAGACATCTGATTTGGGGGACACCTGTTATCAAAGTACGTAGGGCTGGAATGAAGGCGCAATTAACTGTTTGACTTAGGCTGACCAAGCCAAAATATTATGGACTGCAATTTTCAGGCTACTGAGGAATGAGGCAAACATGGGTTAAAAGTATTCAACTGACCCGATGTGGAAACAGAACTATAATTCTGGTACCAATGAATTCTGTATTAGCAACGTATTCACTGGCGGGAGGAGAGGAACATTTCTGTCACATCTCAAAGGCAAGTGGGAAAGCAGCCTTATGCTGGAAATATAAATACTGCTTCAATAACCCTTACTATATCTAAAGGGGTTTCTGTTTGGGGATAATTATCTTTCTTTCCCTCCAGGCACTGCCTTAAGTAAGTGCTTTGAGTAATAAGGAAAACAATGACTAAAATAGTCACTGTGCTCTCTGTGTAAGCTCACAGCGCTCCATAAGCTCCCAATGGGAGACACTTTGGACAAGTTTTATTCCCTGATCCGCACCACCTAAAGTCAGTGAGTGCTCCATTTCTGCTCCTCCAAGAAGAATTTCACCCATAATATTTAACTACAATGAGCAAATCCATCTTATTAGATATTGGTGGACTGGAAAAATACCCCAAGTATTTTCAGACGGCAACCTGGAGGACACTCCAGATCCCAGGATTTACCGTGGCTAAGCTCTAATTTATGAAGCAAGAGTTTGGCAAGAAGAACAAAAGCATATGGACACAGCTATTGCACATCTTATGATCAGTTCTTAAATGGAAAAATGGATGAGATACCTGAGCTTGGAATAAAATTATTCCAGCCAAAGGAATACACAAATGGAGTGGGTCTTGAAAAATTGCAAGGCATCAAGAAAACATGAAGATACCAGTCTAACGCTACATCACTATATATTGCAAAATTATTATCATCAGAAGGAGCTTACTAAGCAAGGAAATACTTGTTTCTTTTATTCAAAACAAATCAGAGTGGAATAAGAAGCCATCTAACAGATGAGCAGCTAAAAGATGGGGAGAAGACTAAAAAAATCTCCGGCTCAAAATTATGAGTTGGATAGAGCACACCACAGAACCAGTTTCAGATGAGGAATCACACAGTTCAAGCTTGCCACTCAGATTAGCCAGCACTTAACATGAAAAGTTTAAATGCTGCATAAAATTAATGGGGGTGTTGGTGGTGGTGGTGCTCTAGTTTATGTCTCTAGACCAACTGATGATATGCTCTTGGCATTTGCTATAACCTCAGAAACTTGCAGATATAAATTTAAAAGAGTTGCTTAGATCTGTAGTAACTTTAAATATAAGCGCCTGGGGAAGTGAAGAATCCCTTTTTTAAAGGAATGGGATTATGCAGAAGAAATGTGAAGAACTGTAAAAGTGAAAATATCAATGGAAGAGGTAGCAAAAGCCTTCCTGATGAGATAAGTTTAGCTATAGAAGGAGTAAAAACACTATCACTGGATGCATATAAAATTTTACTAGGCTGTCATAGATGTCTTGCATACTCACTCACAACCTTTTCTGGTTAGAGTTTCCGTTGCAACAGATGGATAGGCATGAAGGAGCAAAGTGTTTTCCAAACACTTTTCTTACCAAAAAAGTTAAGGCATAAGACAGCGGAAAAACTTGAAAGAAACAAGCTGAACAAAATCCACACCACCACATGACTTTTCAGCAAACCCTACCAATTTTACAAAGAGCAGAAGAGGTAACTTTACCTCTTTGTTCAGGTAGTGACAGATGGGAAAGCTGGGAGAAGAAAAGCTACCCAACTGTCTCTGGAAATTTTAGTGGCATCTACAAATTCTTAGCTTGATTCGCCCCCACATCACCAGTTCCAAATAATCCTTCTTTTACTGTGGCACTGGAAGATCGAATAAAATCTCACCTCTGTACAACTGCAGCAATTGGAAGGACCTTATTTGGATTCCTCCCCCCAGCTCCACTTTGCACTGAGAATACATGGCTTCAAGAGCATTCACGAAGGGATTTTTTTCCTCCTCTGGCTTAAACAGTGAATGGCAGAGCTCCGAGTCTGAATAAACAGTGTGGGTGGTGACTGCTCTGTGAGGCCCATGTAAAGGATGCAATCATTTTCTGACTCTGTTCAGCATTAAATCATGTGAAACTAGCTTGATTACCACACATAACATTGACTCTGTTACAGACTATAACGTACCGTGTATCCTTCCCTAACTTTGCAGGGGAAAAAAATAACAATTAATTCTCCTAGCTTCAAGTGTTTAATTGTGTATAAAGTTCATTGACCTCACTAGTTGCTGTCAGATGATCTTGCTAAGGCCTGTGAAAAACATCCCAGGAATGCAGTGATGTGGGCAGAAACAAAGTGAGTTCATGCCACAAAATGCTTTAAATGGAACAAAATCAGCAACCATCCAGAGAGCCTGCACTGAAAACAGGACTTCGGAATAATCGTTGATTTAACCTCACCTAAGCACAGCTAGTCCTTGAAAAGGGGCTATTATAAATCATAGCCTTTAAAAAAAATAAATCCTTTAGGGATCCTGCATGTGACTACATGAAGTAACTTTGTTTACTGGGAAATCTCTGCAGCTGACTGGGAGGCAATGTTTTGGAATGGCTGGAGAAACTGGGGCACGCAGGAGATAAGCTGGGAAGTGGGGAACCTGCTTTTGTGTCCTGTCCAGTTCCCATTACGGGCAACCACAGATAAGTTGCTTTGCCTCCGTGCAACTCAATTTCTTCCTCAATAAAAATGGAAATAGGTCTGCTTATCTGCATGAAGACATGCTATGCTTTTTTCTGTGCGGGGAAGCCGCTGTTAATGGGAGGTATTATCATGTATTTGACACATATGTGAGCATCCTACATCGTTTTTGACATCTCTCTGAAATGTAGCTTCTGAGCTATGTTTTAAGAAATCTTTCCCTCAATGACCCCAAAGAAGTGTGTTGTGTTACTCACTTCATACATCGTTTCCAAATGAATAATTCAGCATGAATTCTGCTGGTAGTGCCCATTAAAATGTAAACTGCTCCTCTTACCTACTTTTCACAATTGACCTATGTGATTTCAGAGGGATGTCACAGTCCAATTTTCTAAGGAAGCAGTGCAAGAACCACTGATTAGATGGCAGCTTTTGTTAACCCATAAATATTAGCACAACTTAAAAGCACATCTGCCGAACTTCTATCCGACTGCAAGGCCTTTGGGATGGAAACCAAAGGTACCTATGGTCATGGATGGCATTTTTACCATCCCCACTTTCATTGCAGGGTGATGCAGCCAGATAAGCCCCATACCTCACCAGGGCTGGAAACTGAGTTCTCCCCCACTTCTGGTGTTTTATTGGGAGCCTCCAGCAGAACCTGACTGTTAAGTAACAAGTTCTTTAAGTGCGACCAGGCAAACATCACTGCAGGGCACTTATTCATTGCATTTATTTCACATCCCCTCCCATACTGCTCTCACCATTCCTTCCCTCCTCCTCTCCAAAGGCTGATGTACACAATGAGGGAAGGTGTGGCTCATAGACAGGAGAAAGGAGATTGAAAAGCTGGTCTGCAGTGATGATCTAGGACACGCTTTCTCTTATCCAATATGTTGCTTAAGAGCAGCTGTCTCTTTGCTTTGGTGGGGGGCACCATTGGCCAAATCCTTTCCCATATACTTCTGATATTTTGCATATCTTATGGTGGCTACAGCAGATAAGCTCCTGAACAAATAATTCTGGTGAGACCATTTTGCATTTGGTTATTTGGTTCATTTTGGTGATCGTAACAGGCTTGGATTATAACTTCTACCATCTGGAATTTAATCTTCTTCACAGACAGTTAAAACCAGATAATAGCCATATTAAATTGTGGATTATGATTTCTCCTGGTATTAAGTTCTAAAGTCTTGCCCCAGAAGGGTATGGGATTAAGACAACCTCTACTATTAAGTGCACTGGAAAATATGTAGTTCAAAATTTCTCATATCTATTTTATCTGCTCATTATCAATGACAACAGTGACCTTAAAAGATAAGAAAATGCTCCAATCAAACTCTGTAACCCAAACAAAGAGTCTGTGGGAGAAGGGGGTTTAATTAAGTTTTTCTTTCTATTGCCCCATTGCAAGTGTTGGATGGGAGGGGGATAGAGAAGGAAAAACCAGAAAGTGTGATGCAACTTCATGTTTATGGGAAAAATATTTGGAGGACAAGATATCTATGAAATCAATGGGTTCCAGGCCTCAGCCAGCATTTCATGCTTTTCCCAGATGGTGACATATTGGAATGTTTTCCCAAACAGCAAGAAGCCAAACTGGGGTTTTTGCAGCTGCAAATAGGTAAGAAAACTTTAACCCAGTTCCTCAAAAAGCTACAAAATATCAAACAATTCAAGGTATGTGTGAAAGACAACTGTAATACACAGTAACATACCATTCTTCTGGATTGTATTTTTACTAAGAGCACAGCAAACTACCTAAGTAGTAATAATAAGAAATAGGCTTCTGAGCAACACCCACACATTTAAAAGTAATGCAAAGACTTGGGTTTAGTTCAATCATTTCCAAAGTTCAAGATAAATAATCTTGAACAGAGGACTTAATGTAAGTGCAACACTATTTTATTACCCAGAAAACTACACTCGAATAAACTGAAGAGAAGTCATGGAGTTTGCAGCTTGTCAAAAATGGAGAAGAAATTAAACTTGCCTTAGGGGAAATACACACATGTATATATTATACACTGTGCAATCCTTGGCCATTAAGATTTCCTCTTACCTGAAAATGCCATTCTCTCTTGTTAGGAAATGAAAAATACAACACTAGTAATCCAAGAACAGCTGGTGAAAACCAAACAAACCTAAGAAACCATCTGCATATCAGTTCAGAAATTCTTGCCACATCACTCCCTTCCTTCAGTTTCATTTCAGGAAACCCAACACATCCTGCAAGCAGGAGTTTTACCTGAGAAAATCAGGTACTTCAGTTACGTTTGATACTAAATAGCACCTTGAATCCTCTCCTATCTCCTCTCTGCTGTTTAAATCCTAAATTATTTTATCAGCCCAGTAGCTAAAATTTCCTTGGACTAGCAACCCCTGCTTTGTAGATTCCAAATGCTGAGTTTCTGACGTGTAAAAAGAAGGGGGTTGCTATGTCTGATAGTTCCTGACACAATCTACAGCAAAAGCATGCTGAAATTTGAATTAAGATGACAAGTATTATCTATATATACATGAATAAAGACTTTTATTTATATAAGGTTAGTATCCTCAGATAGTATGGAGCTAGAACATTGTTTGGATAGTGGTACAACAATATAATCCCAGCGTTCCTGTGGGATACAGCATGTGTTTCTATCCCTGGTAATTTATGAACTATTGGACCTTAAAACTCTTGCTGCTTCTTTCCTTTAGCAACCTTTCACTGGCACAGGTCCAGCTCTGAATACGACCAGTCCACAGCCTTTGACTATTAAAAGTACTTGGTGCCTGTTCATGCTGAGGCGAGGGTCTGCACAACCCACCCTGCAAGGCTGACTGCTGGACTCACTGAGACAACCCCACCACGTTCAGCACGGACACCCTGATTTACACCCCTTCAGTATCTTATCCACGATCCCACAGCAATCCATTAAAGAAACACTGAAAAATCTAAGAACAAACAAACAAATCAACCCTGCATTCCCATTAAGATAAAAATGTGAAATGAACATAAAATGAAGGGAGATACTGCTGTCACTTCAAGGAGTGAGGATTAAAGGACTCCAGCCTCATCAGATAAGACTCTGGATTTTCTTGTCTAGCACTCTTGTTTTAATCCATTTTCCAGTTCTATATGAAATGAATTATAGCTAGATCTGCATAGCGTTTAAGGACATAAATCTATCCTACAGTGTATTTGAATTTAAAATACACACAGCCTAATATCTTTCATGCCTGAAAAAAACGGACGTGAAATCTCAGGGGGAACAGAGCAATTACCTATTTCAGTCAACGTGTGAAGAATAGTCAAATAAATGGGCTAACAGGCCCACCAGCTGGAAAAATTAAACTGAAAGCCTGCTTCTGAATATATGCATTATATCACCCTTAGCCAGAATGGCTTTAATTATTCTTAAATATAGCAGTGGAATGAGAAATAGGAAAATCTTACAGCCCTTTTCTCCCACAACGGAGAAAGAGAAGAAAATTGCCATCATTATATTTTTTGTTGCCATTAGATAAATGGTAGTCTTCCAGGTCATGGTAATCCTCCTTGGCTTTTTATATTATCTATTTAGCCCGAGGATCCAAAGATATTTTTTTAAGAGCTTGTGGATTCTGTCACTCATATGTCATCTGCTGGTTATGGAAATAGAATTGGGCCCATTTTGCAGGCAGGGACAAACACAGCTCTCTCAGTGACAAAGCGTGACACTGGCTGAGCCCGTGCAGTCAGGCCTCTCCTCAGACCATGAAGCCACTCAGAGAAGTCATGAACAGGAGGGTGGGATGTATTTTACCTAGCTTGAGCTGCCTTAAAACTGCAAGTCTAAACAAAGTGTTCACGTAGACGTGCTCCCTGGATGATTCATCTTGTTTCGCACCACCTATCTTAGGACCAGATGAATCACCTTTTGAAAGTCTCTGTCTGTTGGATGTCTAACTTTTAGATACCTCAAATCCATCCTATGCAGAAAAGCATCATCATCTCCACTATATACTTGATAAACTCTAAAATGCATCTCTCTAAAGCTAGTAACAGAAAAGCTTTATCTAGTAATTTCTTTGACAGAAATTACAAAAATACCAAACGCTTAATTTTCATAATCTCAACATTTTCCCCCGACCAAAAACAAACAGAAGAGCCACTACGTTTTAACAGAAAATGCTTCAAGAAGAAACTACTACTTTGTTAGGCACACCACACGATTGAAAAGTCTCTCTGTTGAGATGGTGAAGAAGACAATGCAAACACATAATCAAACTTTGCAGCCAGCGTGCCTTTTTCTGTAGCTCTAGCTTTGTACATATGTCTTAGGAGGGGCTGAAGTTACATTTGTGTTTTCTTGCCACCCATGTGCCAGATGGGTTCCTTCTCAAATGTGTGCTGTTTTAAGACCCAATCTTGCCTGAAACAACATATAGCTCCTGGGTCAAACCCACTTTGATGTTACAGCTGGATACAAATCTCTGTTGCTTCTAAAGTGCCTGTTGCTCACTACTTTTAGTGTCCAATTCCAAAGAAAATGGTGGAGCTCAGTACAGATCTAGCTGCAGGAATTATTTGCAGAGATGACAGAGAGTTTCGCCTCTTGGGGAGACTCCCCAGTGATACCCATGTGATCAAACCCCTTCCAAGCCATCAACTTAAAAATAACATGTTGGGTTTTGGAAAAAATGTAATTCCAGGGGGTTTGTGGAGCCTCTGGTTTTGACTTCTTTAGGCTGCACTGGTGTTGAGCTTTCAGAAGACTCCTCCACAACCGAGAAACTTCTCAGCAGCCTGCTCCAGAAGCAAAGGTCTTAAGGACATGGGTCAGGATGAGACTCAGCCCTTGTAAGGAAGGCTTGGCAATGCTGCCAACGTACGTGGCAGCCCACAAGGCCTCTGAAACCCAAGAGGCCTATCTGAGCAGACCTACAGACACATAAAAAGCATCTTTGCTCCCACAGCGACAAGTGCCTCAGGCAAGCCAACAGATACACTGCCTCAAATGCAAACTGGTGAGTTTCTATTTCATGACTGATTTCACTCTTATGGGCAATCCCCAGGGTAAAAAATTCTCCTTGTTTTATGCCAAACTGCTACCAACAGGTTTTAGGGAGGTTCTGCACAGCTTGGGGATTTTTATTCAAGTGTTTTAAAGCCTACATGACGAAAACCACAGTGACTAAAACTTAAAGCCTGGGCATTCTGCACCATATGTTACTGCTTTGCCATAGAAAACTTCAGGGCTTTAGGGCTGGCAACTGGGAAATGATGACCTCCTGCCTGTGAAGTTGCAAGTAATTAGTGCACTTGCACAACTGCACCATTCGTTCTTTGATTTCATAGGCAGGAGGAACAGAGGTGGTTTTCGTTGTTAAATCTGTTTCTCTAAAAAAACATACTTTAAACTCCTGAGCAAAAATGGACTTAGTGGATGTGCAGAGGTCACAGATGGACTTCTCCCCTTTGCCCCAAAGTGCAGTTTCCTTGCTTTAAGCAGTCAGGTCTTACATTGTTCAGTTGCAAAGCAAAGCTTCTGGATGTGACCTGATGTGACACATACACTCAGAAAAAGATCAAAGCTCTGGGAACTGCTCCTGTTGAGTTATATGGACAACTTTATTGATAACAGCATCAAATTACTGCGTTGCTGATAATAATAACTGAACAACTCCCTCGCCAGGTGTACAGGCAGGGCCAGTAGTTATGAGTGAATCTGAATATAGCTATGCATCTTTCCAACTCCTAACCTTATAACTTCCTCTCTATACAAACAGCTGGCAAAAAATATAGAGGCCCTTGAATCTTCCTCTGCTTAAGTTCTGAAATCTAGAAGAGAGATTATAATATATTTTACCTTACAATGAATTAATTAACTCCTTCTCAGCATGTCCGTTCCAATGCTGGGCTTGTGAAATATGCCATGACAGAAAAACTGTCAGTAAGCATAATTTACTGCTCAGGAAGATATTTCTCTAAAAATGCATCAAGGAGAGGGTGATAAACCCCATAACATTGTAACACAAGTTTTACTGAAGTATGTATGTAAGTAAAAAGTGAATAAAGGGTGGTAAAACTGAAGGCACTTTCTCTATTCTGGGTGACAAGATTATTTGGGATTAACTTCTGTATTGGATGGATGACTCTGAGTACACTGTGGGTAAGAAGGAAATAATACACATTCTTGTGGCTACAAACACTAAACCAAAAAACTAAACTGTCTGGCTTTATATTGCTAAAACACTGAGTTGTGGAAACATTGCTAAAGTTTTGTTGGTACAGACCATGGAACTAATCTTGTCTCTTTCTCAGTGTATTTGTCTCATACTTTATCTTCCCTTTACTTTCTACTTTCTCCCCCTTTTCCTTTTCTCCCACCTTTCTCTCCCCACTGACCATTCAGTTTCTTTGTGTCTCAGGTACAGCAAGGTTGATTAGCAAGGAAATCCTGATGCAACCGTGATGCTTTCCTGTCACCCTTCATTAGTCATTAAGGTTATAAAACCATAATGAATGATATTGTTATTATTAATTAAATTCTGCACAGATTAGATTCCAATAGCTCAATCTTCCCCTTTTATTTCATTCTTTAAGAAAAAACACTTCCTTTTTTCAGTACAGTCCATGGAGGGCACAAGAACATCTACAGATTATCTCTGAACAGCTCAGGCTGCAGTGGTGACAGCCCATGAGGCCACCTTGGTGGCACAGGGTGCTCTTGGCTCTTGGGATACATCTGTGGGGCAGTCCACCCTCCCTTTGACCCACTGGCATTGTCCCCTCTGGTGGGACACTGGCCACTGAGGTGAGCAGCTGCTTCCTGAAGGCTCCTGACATAATGGACTGCATTCTTCTGCCTGCCTGTATCCACAGGGAGAGTGGGAAGCACAGTTTTGCTGCCAGCACTGTGCTGCCACGCTCAAAAGGAGGGCAGCGATGTCCCCACCCCAGGATGCAGACACAGATGGGGTCACCACGTTTCCCTGAGGTATCTGGCAAATGACTCAGAACTTAGAAGGAGCCCTAAGTGGAGAGGATTTTGAAACTCAATCCAAGGCTTGAAAAAGCAAGCCCTAATTTATCCTCTTCATTTTCATCCAGTGTAAAGCTCTAAGCACACTAAGGCTGGCGAGATAAAAGAAGAGAGACTAACATACTGTGTCTACTGCTTCCCCTTTAGCACCCTCCTACCGATTCCATACTCATTTCCATCTGTGCAAAGTGCATGTAAAACAACTTCACCCCTTGCCAGCTAGACATTGAACTGTGGGATTTGAATCGTTCTGGGTTCCTGGGCCTCCTTAGGTACATAAAAGCCGCGTCTGCGCCTCGGGAGGCGGCTGAATCGCAGCCTTTGTGTGCTGGGCACAGGGGAAACGGAGCCCAACCGTGGGCTGTGCCAGCCCCCGCCGGGTGAGAGCTGGCACTGTCTGCCCAGCGCAGCCTCGGCATTTCCACCAACCACACTGTGTACATTTTCAATGGCAGAAACAGGCTGTACATAGTAAAATGAACAAATCCAAATTTCCTAAAAGCGGGAAGGCCTGTGATCAAAACACACCACAGAAAGACCTGGGTTTCCTAGCCTGGTGCATAGAGCAGAGAGAGCAGCACGTTTGGAGCATCCTCGAATGCTGAGTTTTAGACCACCCTCAGCTGCAGCAACCCATGCCCAGGAAAGGGGCCAAAGGATGCCCAGCATTGTAGGGCATCACCTATGGGTGCTCAACGGGGAAGTGCCCAGCAGGACACTTTTGAACGAAGCAGTTCTATGCAAAACAGCCTTTGCTGTGTCCTGTATCCCTCGGACAGATGCATCTCCCTGTCACAGAGTAGTGAGGGGCACCAAGCACACTTGACACAGCAGAACAGAAGCAGAGGAGCATTACTGCACATCAGCAGTTCCAGGTCACATCTTCCAAAGTAATAAGAAAGAATAACTTGTAGTCTGCTATATGAAAAAGTCTTTCAGCAAAGTTTTTCCAGCTACAGTGAAATACATATAGTTACATATTTACAGTTAAGACACCAGGGAGATAATCTATGTACAAATACTTCCAAAGTAGCTTTGGACAAGAACTGGAATTTTCCTCTGCAAGTAGCGTAACAACTAAATATTTAAATGGTTAGAAGGCCAAACAATTGCAAACAAGTCAGTAACAACATTATTTCTCTCAGTTCCTGACATCACCCACTAAAGACAGCTGTAAGACAAGACCTGAGTAAACCCCAAATTATTCCTTTAAAATGAACATCCTCTCCCTCCTCCTCTTCCTAGTAATAATAATAATAATAATAATAATAATAATAATAATAATTTCAACCAAGCAACAGCTGTATGAAGTAGAAGTATGTATACCTCTCTGAGAAAATCTACAAAAAGCCAGTGCTTCAGCAATCATTAAACACTTCTCTGATAAATTGTTATGCAAACTGATGCTTGATGGAGTTTGGACTAACGAAATAGTCTTGTGTCAGAGTCAGACTCATAGAAGAGCCTTATATGGGTACCCAGCATCTCAGCAAATGCTCTCAGTGCTGCCTGCTCAACTGGTGCTGTGCCCTGCAGACAATCCGTGACCACTGGCATCCTCACAAGCCCACATGTCATGAGCAATGGCCGAGCAGGCTAATCAGAAGCAGCCAGCAAAGTTTTGGGGTGCGAGGCTGCTGCCCTCCCCAGCAAGGAGGGAGATGTGTGCAGGGGGCATGGGGAACGACATCACACGAAGGAAGAAGCGAGGCCCTACAGATGTCCGCCGGGACAACAACACAGTGTTCCTGCGACATCCCGAGCGCAAACGTGGCTTGTGTGCATTCAATGAAATTGTTTTTGTATACAAAGAGGATTTCAGCTGCTGTGAGGCAGATGGAAGGCGCTTTTGGCTGCGCTGAAATGTCTGGTACTGCCCGCGTTCGGAAGCATGCACGGGGCAAGAACAAAATACACTACTGTGCAATGTAAGTTGTCTGGTAAAAAATTAATTCAGCACAGAGCTATGTGAACTACAGGAAAACAAGGAGGAGTGGATGGCTTACCCTGTCGCTCTGCCCATTCCTTTCTGTTAGAAGAAAGAGAGCTGCTCACACTGCCAGGCAACTCAAAGAAAGGTGAGGGGGTGGCAACTCTCAGAGGGCAGCAACAACCACGAGAAACTTCATTTAGCTGAGTTTAAACTTGGAGTTAGAGAGCAGAGCAGAGTGAGCAGGGAGCAGCTACAAACAGGGAGCCTTAACCTTCTGCAGAGCACTGCTCACCTCCTGTAGTCGCTGGCAGCAGCTCTTCGCCCTGGGCTGGGGGAGGCACCTCCAGCCAGCGACCTCAGCTCCCCCTCCCTCTGCTCTCCTTTCCCCCAGGAACTGAACTGCTTCTGCATGCCTTTCAGGGTGGCACAAACACAGGTGAGACAAAAGGCAGTCCTGCTTTCAGAAAGTTTGAGAAACTCTTTACTAGACCATCTAGTTCATCCTGCTAGGGTGATTGCATCACTTAAATATCTGGTTTGCTAAACTCTTTTTAATTGGGAAAGTGTTTTTCTATTAAAATTTGCAGGTCTCCATAGATCATTTACCTTCCAGTACCCCATGCCTGTTAAAAATCTTTCTCCCAGCCCGGTTTTGTATGGTGCTAATGTCAATCCACATCAAAGTCCACAGGAATTCTACACATGTGAATCCAAGTTTAAGCAAGAAAAAAAAAAAAGGGGGCTCAGATTTTTATTACGTGAATTTTATTGGAACATTCCCTTCATGTCCTTACATACAGAAGAGCGTCTGGATTGAGTTACAGCTGCATTTACTCCCACACATCTGCTCCCTTATTGTTATAGTTACCTTTTCTCAGGGGATTTAAGAAACTACCCCCCCGAAAAAAAGCCCTTCACCTTTAGGTCCATGATGACAAAGATCAAAAAGCCTTCAGCATTCCTGCACCATGACATGAATTATGCTCTGCAGCAGTTTAAAAATTGCTTTTCTAATTCGAATGGTGCTGCTTGACCGCTGGGTTTCCAAGAGCGGCGCGCAGCAGGGCCGGTGCCCTGGCTCTCCGTGGAGGTGTGCGGCTTTGCTTTATAACCCACAGCACGTCTGTGACTGGCGTTTCACTGGGAGGGGCGTGAGGCAAGGTATAGCAAATCTCCCTAGCAACAAACATAGAAACAGAAAAATAAACTTTGGATGCACAACACTCAATTGATTTCACAAGTTGCTGGGCTGGCTGCGTGATGGAAAGCAATCGGAGGACAGCTGAGCCCGCCAAGAGGGGATGCCAGCCAGATTAAAGGTACCCAGCACTTAGAAACATAAGGGCCCAATTGTGTCAAAAATCTTATTTTAATAGAATAATACAGTATGAAGCAAGATACTTCCCTACTTTCCAATTGCTCTATTGTGCAGACCCTCAGGAGAGCTTTGAAGACCAGATTTTATCTTGGTCTCACTGCAAAGTCAAATCCCATCCCAGCTGAAGGCAGGAGGAAAGTCCTGGTTTCTTTCAGTGCTAATGAGGGTGGGCATTAAATGCATATGGTGATGGACCTCGTGCAGGAAGGCAGACAAGGATGCCAGGGACGTCAGGAACGAAGCCCTGTAGCAGCACACCTAAACATACACCCTGGCAATGGGGGCTTGGGCAAAGGGAAAGGAGAAACCACTGTTCCACTGCAGCAATTACAAATTACAAGGCTATTACTGACAAGAACAAAAACACATCGATTGCTTTCATTAGCTGGTTATGGCCAGCTAGTGCATATTTGGGGCTGGAACTTGAACTGGTTCAAAGACGGACACTGACTGCATTTTCTATCCAGGAAAACACAAGGCAGGTCCCAGAAGTAATCATCTTCCAGGGAGACAGTTCAGAATTACTTGGTTTTAAGTATGGATGGATATGATTTCGAAGAACCAAACTGGTATATCAAGAAACTTGTGCATGGCAGGGATAAAGACTAAGACCAGGGGAGGCACAGCTTATCTGAACTATCTCCTGGTAACCTCACTAGTGAGCTAACGTTACTGGGAGCAGAAATGACATGGGCAGATGGGGTGCAGGCTGCAGGACTGCCTTTGCCCTGCCCAGCATGATGACTGCCCTGGGAAGATGCTAGTTAGCCTCACAGCAATGTGCACATTACCCTCCGAACCGTACAGTAGCAGTCCTATCTGAGACCTGTAAGTAAGGAGAAACAGCGTATTCCTCAGCTTGTAAATTAATTTAATTCCTGGAGTGCACTTATAGAGTAATGCCTGAGGCTTATGAAGGCAAAATGGAGCTAGAGACAGCACATTAGTCTCTGGAGAGACATACCAGCTGTTTCACGTCCTGATGGGGGTAGGGTGGAAAACAGTTGTATACAGTCTGCACTGTCCACTTAAAATCAGAGTATTTTCCCCTTACTTTCCCAAACTATTAAAAATCACATACCTGAATAAATATAGGGAATTAGCAATTCACAGAGATGGGATAAGTCCAAATCCTGCACCTCCGAGGTGCAATGCTAAAACAGAAATAGCAGCCTTCTCCTCCTACAGAGTATTATCAAGAAATAATGATTCTCTCTGATGAAGAAACAGATTAAGAGGGAAATTAAAGTGCAGATTTAATTTCAATAGTAGTGCACCCAAGTCAGCCTGCAAATAAGCCAATCTCACCACCTAAATTAGGCATCAATAGAGAATTAATGACGACTTTAGGAAAACTGTAAGCCTTAAGAAAAGGAAAGGGTAGCTGACTGCACCCTTTTCAAACATAAATCTATAGTCAACCCTTTCAAAACCAGAGAGGGGCTGATGGCAGGCAAATTTAATTTTAGAAGTATCTGAAGAGTTTTCATCTTACTGAAGGGGGAGGGTTGGCCTTAAAACTGGGATCCTATTGCTCCTAAACTTTGTGGAGGTCTAAATTCATGTCCAGACATTATAACTAGCCTATATATCTTTAATAAACTATATCAAGAGCCTGCATTCAGATACCTCATCAAGTTGAAATACCTCAGATGTAAAGCTTGTCTGTGGATCCCAAGGCTTGATTTCAAGAAAAAAATCCCCTTCCAAAAGCTATAGTACATGCTAGGAGGTTCTGCTTTGGTGTCCTCATTTCTGCCACCAAATGAGTGGTGGTTGGTACAGTACTGAGTCAGAATATGATGTCTCCAGCTCAGCTTGAATCAGTCAGGTAAGGCACAATGCAGCTGATCGCTTAGAGCACATAATTATAGCATCCATGAGCTGCTCAGAGGATGCTGGCACTGACAAAGTAGGAAAGGCTAAAAGCATCATATTAAAATGTCATAAAACATTCATTTTACATGATTAGAGAAACCGGTAATTAGCATTTTTCTTTTAGTGCTTGACTTTTTATTCCAGCTGCTCTAATCCAGCTTCTTTCCATGGCAATTATTGCCAGGAAAGCTGAATTTGGCATTCTTTTCATGTCCACTTTAAAACCTGCTCTGTAATCCGTCAGCTAGGCAGGTCTCACATGCAGTATTTGAAGGTAAGTGAGGGGGGTTTTCACCCCATAGTCAAATTACATTTATAGTAAGCCTTAATTGTAGGAATATGTCCATACACTATTAAACAAATCATATCAATATGTTTATTCTCTGTTAGTCTAGATTTATCTTGCCAAGGCTGAAGCTTTGTGTAAAAGGACTGACCCCAGGAGTGCATATGTCAAGCTGAATTAAGGAAGAGGAAAAAAAAATAGAGCCGTATCTAAACTTCCTTAGAAAAACAGGATGTTGATTAAATTGTTAGAAAGTTAAATAAACAAGCGATTTTTTTGTAATTGTCCTTTGAATGCCTCAGACTTCCACTGGCCTGAGCTGTCTCTGAAGGTGAGGAGAAGAAATGGCCCATTGCTGGAGGGCACATAGATTTCAGGAGGCAGCCGCCCTGCCAAAGCTTTCTGAGTGACATTGGGTAAGTCGCTGAAGCCTGGGGCATTTTGACATCTCATTTCCATCAAACTAATTGAGTTGTTGTAGGAATAAATAGAGAACAGAGCCCGGGACTTCTGCAGCAGAAGGGCAGGCTAAGGTCTGCTTCAATGGGCAGGGCAAGCAGCCACGTTACTCCAGCCAAGAGCCGTGCTGGGGCCCTGGGCTGGCCTCCTGGAGAGCAGGCACCAGCACAATCCTGCCAGGAGCAGGGACAGAAAACCTGGGTCAGGAAGTTGTGAGAAACAAGTCATCACATGGCTTTGGCTGTGCACCGTTTCTAGAGAAAAAGACAAAAGCCATCAAGTAATCCCCAAATCTTCTGATCAAGAAAGGGTCAGGTGATTTTAGACTGGGGTAACATGGTTACCCCATGCCACAGACACAGAACCACTGCTGTGAGGAGTAGAAAGTGTGTACTTCAGAGGCTTAAGCCATCATCCATCCCTTTTTGGGGTCATCATTTCTTGGTCTGGCTTTAAGAGAGCAATCTACATTCATAATTTGCAAACTGCTGGCCACCTTTCACTTCCCTGAGGAGGCAATACTAAACCCTCAAAGCCCTTAATGTAGCAAGATTTCCTTTGCACTTAAGCTAAATTTTGGCTTTTTCCATGTCATTTCTGCCCCTGCTGTGCTCTGACTGTCAGCCCTCATTACGTGAGCTGTGCTAACCAAGAGTCAGTGGCTCCAGCCACCCATGGCTGAACTGCCTCCACACCACTGGAAAGCCATGCAGCCACCTTTGTGTGGCACCATGCTCCAGCCACTGTCTCCACTCCCCAGCAAGCATGTACCTTGGGGACAGCCCTACAATGATCCACAGACATGGATTTTGGTCTGGAATTGACTTAACCTTCAACCTGCCCTTAGTGTGTAACCCCGGCCAAGTGCAAGGCTGTCTGCATCCCCTCACCGTGACCCACAGCCACTTAGAAAAACAACAGTCATCTTTCCTCATACATGTCCTTTTTAGCACTCCCCCACTCACCTGCTTTTGTTCTTTCTTGAACCCCTGCAGAGCTATCAATCTCTCTCTGACAAAAAGTGTCAATTTTTCCAACTACAGCAAAGTCATACAGAAATGCAATAGCATTTCTTGGCTCATTAATAATTCCAGAGAGGTAGCAACATTTTTCCTCCTTTGTATGATTGACAAGCTGGTTTTTCGTTTCATATTAAATACCATAGGTAGACATTAACTAGCTAAACAAAGATACTCTTATTTCCCAAAAATGACGCTTTAAATATTTCAAGTTCCAATCACATTTCTGGTGCAACATGAATTCCTAATAAAATCATTAACTAATAAATGCTCCTCATCTTTGATATGTTAGTAAGAAGTCTCAATATGTCCATGTGTTGCCATAAAGCTCTAGAGAAACTTAGAAAGATGCTTGCATTATTTACTCTTAAAAGGATCTCGCCAGTATTTGAGGAAGAAAAACATGGAAATCAATATCAAGGAACATAAACACAAACAAGGAAGATATTAAATTAAGCCACAGTTGAAAAGTTCCTCCCCCAATGAGTACATGGTGTGCAGCCAAAAGCCTATTTTTATACTACAGAAAGTATTTAAGTGAGCACATCTGCAATAGGCTTCTGTGGGAACGTATATGAGGGAATCTTGCTCACATAACGCACTCAGGTGGATTCCCGTTTTCCCGCAGACTTCCAGAGCACTGAAAGTGGCTTGTGCCCACCACCCCTGCCACACACCGCTACAGAAAACTGGTTCAGCCTGGCCTCCCAGCATTTTCAAGATCTCTACACATATGGCTGTGGCTTTTCCTATTGCCCTTCTGGTTTTGCTGAAAGGGAGCGTGACTTCCTACATGTCAGCCTTCCCCCACCGCTTCCCTGTGGCAAGCAGGCAAAGGTACATCTTTTTGCTGAACCTTGAGCCTGCTGAATGTATCTGAGGAGGGTGCCCGCCTTGCTCTCCTCCAGCACACCCTCTCCTTTTGGGAGACCCTGGCTCTTCCACACCCAACTCGGCATTCTGGATGCATATGAAGGGCCCCTGTGTTACAAGCAGCTCCCCAGCAGCTGAAATTATTCCAGAAGAGCCAACTGCAATGCAATGCCCGGGGAAACTGCAATTCCTGACAGATACCATCTCCTGCCTTCAGATACAATGTCAGCAGTGCACTTCGCTTATCTTAGTGACTGATAAGAGGAAGTGGCAAGGTAATGTTGGACCTCACAAGAAAAACCTGAAGAGTAAAACTTTCACAGCTGAGCAAAACCAGTCCCTTTTAGTCCTTCTTCTTTCTCTTTAGCTTGCAGAAATGGCGAGCTCTGTAAATGTTTTCAATAGACTGCAATTCCTTTTTGTGCAATTATAAATATTTTAACATATGACATCAGTACAATATGTTTTCATTGTGTTTAGATCTCTTTAATTAGGATGGGGCCTGAGTTCTCCTTGCTGCCTTTGGTACTTGGACTTGGCAACCAAATTTGTTTTGTCTCAACTTACTGTTCTTTCTTTCAGTGCAGAAGGAGCAACACGCACTTTTTTATTTATTGTTCTTGATAATTGGCTTCATTTTCAGTCAGAACTGATCTGATCATCATGGAAAAAGAAATAAAACACATAAAAAAACCATTAAGGGATATTTATCTCCAAGTTAGAAGGGTAGTGAAAATATCCAGAAGGATGAGATAAGTGGTATTTCTAATCTAACGGATAAAATCCCCACTTAAACATCTACAGACGATGATACAGCTTTCAAATGCAACTATTTATGCCCTTTTTTTTCTGGACTTTGCACTTAATACGGCGGTTAATTTATAGCAAGCAAAGGCAGAATTTACAGGACTGCAATAAACCAGGAGCCCATTCCTGACATAAAAGAAGTCACTGACACACCGTCCGTTCCCTCTCCATCACGCGGGCCATAGCTGCACACTGGGTCACACCTGGACAATGTCACCAGCTGCAGCCCTGGGCCACCCCAGGTACCCACCATCCCTTCCCCCTTGGGTGAGGACAAGAAGTGCGTTCCACCCTACCCAGCTGCTCAAAAAAGCCCTCAATTCCCTCCCAGTGACAAGTCCCACCACTCTGAAGCCATGCTGGGAAACTTTGGGATTATTCATCCTGTAGCTGAAGCTCCTGTGTGCTGCTTAGTAATGTGAGAAGTGCTAGCAAAGGGGACTTTCCATGGCTTGTTTAATGCTTCCTGGTAATGGCTTAGGTGACAAGCAGGCCCAGAGGCTGGGCAGAGGGGACTGCTTCACTGGGACTTACACGAATATGGGCAGGAAATTGTTTGGGTATGTCTGACTACCAGAATTAGTCTACAACTTTTGCTTGCTTATTTGTGGTCATCGAAATTGAGCTGCTGCACCGCATTATTAGTCAAGGCTGATACTAAAACAACTGAATCTCTAGAACATGGAAACAAGCTAGTTAGAATGAAAGATTACAAATTAGTAAAGTACATGGAGTAAGAATGCAACTCCCTTTGCCAACCAATACAGCAAGGACAACTGTTTTCTTCCCCATAATCAAGCAGATCAGGAATGCTAAGAAGGCCTCCATTTGCTCTTGAGAGAGAGAGGCTTTTAAAGTAGATTTAAATGTATTAACTAGCATACCAAGATGCTTTATGAGAAATCCTGGCAATAGAATTACTGAGGTTGACAGCACATTCGAAGTGAGAAATTAAATCATAAATGGTGTTCCCCGTCTAATCTCATTCATTTCAATCAGTACAAGAGCAAAACTTGTCACAGAAAGAAAAAGAACTAAACTATCATGATGCTTGGGGACTTCCTGGTCCTTTCCTTGATGTCTCCTAGAGGCATTGAGAGGAAGTTTCATCCTGTGATTCATCCAGCTGGCCAAAGACTGCACATACCTGGGCCTGATTCTCTGCTCCCTGCCTCACTTCGGGCACATCAACCCATGGTCTGATCCAGAAACATCAACTTCCAGCATTTAAGCAGGACATGGGCTCTTCATGTCTCTCTAAGATCCACAGTGAGAACCAGAGAGCCCAGCTGGGCACCACATAGCCCTGGAGCTAGGGAAGTTGCTGGGTCACCACAACCTCACTTTTCAAAGCAGCCCAGCCCAAGGAGGTAGGACCTATTAGCTATGGAGCCAAACCAGTAGAGCATCCCTACCATGCACCAGACCAGCTCCTCCCACCTAACACAGCTCCTTTTTTTCCTCTGAACACAGAGCGGTGGCTGTCTCCAGGCCAGCAGTTAACATTTACCCAGGGAGTGGATCTTTCTGCCTCCAGTCTGATGGAATTCGAGGTGTCCACTACCATGGAAAGCAGCCTAGCCATCTGAGCCAGGGTGGGGAGAAGAGCTCAAGTTTGGGAAAAAGGAGATAGCACATTACAACCACCGATGAACACCAAGAGCTGAACTCAGTACTCGGTACAGAGAGCCTGGGAAATCACGGCTTACAGCGTGTTCTCCTGGAGAAACAACAGTGCTATGAATGTAACAAAAATACACGCCCTGGGTCTCTCTGAATTAAAAGAAAGGAAAGGATTTCACTATACAGCATTAAATGCAAAAATATGACGTGAAAGTACTGAAGTAGTAACATGAAAGAGACAGATATTTACGTTTTAAAATCTCCAACTGTAACACAACTTACTTTTTTTTTTTTTTTTTCTTTAAGAATACAAAATTTGCATACAGAAGAGAGAAAATGTTTGGGGGATAAAAATAAGGAGGAGTAACATGATCCTCAGTTCAGATCTTCCACGAAGTATTGAAAGAAACCAGAAGGAAAGCAGAGGCAAAGCTTCCAATAATACTGTAAGTTACTCAGTAAAAATCTTCAGGAGCACATGTCTTTGAAGTACCACAGGGAAGGCTCAATCCTATTACAGCCCTCCTGAGGAAGTGTTAATCTTCTAGACAAAGAAACCAAGGCTCACTTTTTATGAACTCCCATGTACTTTTGATTGCTTCTGGCTTGGTTTATTTGTTTCTTTAAGGCTCATCAAACCTGATTTTTTCCCTGAACCACTAAACCTACAGTTCAACTCAAAGGCAAATGGAAGCTGCTACGAAAAATCAGGCCACTTTCTTTTGGGAAGGGTGAATTTATGGGCCTGTATTCGACTGTTATTGATGAAATGCCAGCATTGTGGAAATCAATAAAACAGCCTATTGCCAAAAATGGCACTAGCACTAAGACTGTATTCTTGATTTAGAAATTGCTGGCTATGATTAAAAAAATAAAGCAGAAAAGAAGACAAAATGCATGTTGTGTGGGTTCATAAAAAAGGCAGAGTGGTAGGAGATAAGCTATATTGATAAAATGTAATCCTTTTATGATAGAATTAAAAAGGATTCAAGGTTTATATTTCTGGTGCTTTAGACTGCATTTATCATAAATAAACCAAAGTTAGTATAACATCATGGCACTGTCTGTTGGTGAAAATTTATAAATCTGCCCGTTTATTAGGATTACTGTTATTACTTTAGGGGGAGTACAATCAAATCCAAACTCGGGGCTTTTTTTTTTTTTTTTTTTTTTTATCTTCCAGAGACAGATGAACAGCTTTTGGTTGGGGATTTTTTTTTTTTTTGTATGAAAACCAATTACTGGTCTTGACTGAAGCTGAATTCAATTCTTTTTTTGATGTTCTGCAGTGCACTTCTGAGCAGCTTTTGCAAGCTATGACTAGAGTAGAGCATTTGCAGTCCCTCCAACAAAACAGAAAAAGTATTTGTAAGCTCATTACTACCAGAAAAACAGCACGAATACGACTCACACAGTTTGTTCTTGCAGCAACGATGAAGAAAATTCACAGTATGAGCAAGGGGAAAATCATAGTGAACAATTTCTGATTTATACAATCAGTTAGGGTTTTTTTTTTAGTTTAGGTGTGGATACATTGCATCAGATGTTTTTCAACATCTCCGCCTTCTTGCAGATAGGTTGGCAAATCCAAAAGGCAAGCTGTCCCAGAGGGCAGCATGCATCTTACACAAACCTGTACCCCTGCTCAGGAGGCCTTCAAAATGGGATTAAAGAATTGAAAGTCATTTTGCATTTCTTCCTCCTTTGCAAGGATCAGTGATGCCATCTTCATCCTTGCTCTCAGCGACCAGGGGATCGGCTGCCTGTGGTTTGCCCACTGTTTCCCCCAGAGCCCAGCCTTGTTCCCAGGAACATCATCCTGCCTCCCAACCAACAACAAATGCAGCCAAATCGTGGAGGAGAAGGATTTGTGACTTCAACATGGACTCTACCTGGTATCCAACACCAGGGCCAAGACTTAAAACCCAGCAACTGCATTTGCTGTGGCACTACTGCTGTTCTGCATGCACACCGCAAGCTGCTCCAGAGTAAGTAGAGAAAAAATGCACCATGGAATTTAATTATTACATTAATTTGATTTTGTTCAATAGCAAAAGGGAATAAAAAAGACATACGAGAGCAGCTTCAGACATAAACAAGGAGCGTATCCCATTTTGGACCGGCTCACGTGCTGTGTATGGCACAACATGTAGTTTTCTTCTTTTTGTTTGTTGTTTTCAGTTTAGGTTTTATCCAATTATATATCTATTGTGTGACAGGCCTGGCATGAGAGATCCCATTTACAGGAAATATTTCTGAGATCACAGGCCCTGCAGGCTAAATGCAAACACTGGAGCAGATGGTAACTGATCCAGTAGAGCTGTACCTAGGGGTGCTGGAAGGGGGAAAAGACTTGGAAAGTAAAGCCGCTAACAAAATAACCTCGCATTATTAAAAACTACAACCAAATCAGCCCGGCCAGCAGCTAGGGACCTCATTAAGGATGCCTCTGACCACTGCTGCCGACCTGCTTGTGGCAAGGGGCCGGAGTGGGAGGGAGGGCAGGCAAAAGAGGGTGCTTGCTCATGGAATGACTTGCTACCTGCCCAAGAGCAGAGCAAAGGGGCTGCTCTGCCCATGGAGTAATCGCCATTGAACAGCAGTGAAAGCTGTAGAGGAGAAACAGGAGAGCTAAATACCTATCCACGCTTTAACACAGTCTTTCCCAGGCTCTCCCTCTGGCACGGCAGCAGGATGCCGAGACCAGCCCTGTGAGAGGAATTCCCTCCCCTCCCTAACAATACAGCGTCTGTGTCCAGCCGGCCTGCTGATGGTCCTTTTCAAGCAGGTGCCCTCTAGACTGCAATGCCTCTTGGGGTCACAAAGCTGTGCTGAGGCTGGGTCAGCAGGAGGAAGAGCTGACCAGGTTAACAGGCAACTTCATTGCACAGGTGAGCTCAGGTGGTGCAAACGACACTTATCCCGGGGAACAGTGCAGATTAAGGAAGGAAGCTTGCGTCAATATGCTCCCTTTCTTGCAGCAAAAAATACCCCTTTTGATGATAAATTTGCATTATACTAGGGTTGTAGAAGTGCTGTGACAAGAAATCACAGCCCTAATGAACCGTATTGTAGCAGGAAAACAATTCAACCACAGACCTGCAGAAGCAGGTAACTCTGTCTCCCCATATATTTAAGTAGCATCTATCACAGTGCATTTCCAACCTCTATAATACTACGACAGTATCTCAGCGTACTGACATTAACCTGGTTTTGAACACATGAGGGGAAACTCAGAGAGACTGGATGATAAAAGTGAGATTCCAGACCAGTAAATGGGAACAGCTGACCAAAGCCCTTGAGAAACACTGACTCATTCACAATCAGTATTTCAAAGATTGGTAAAAGTTACATCATTTCATAAGGCAGAGTGCAAAATATCAGCTTAAGTACTTCACCTACTTTATTTTCTGGAGAGGGACTAATTATACCCACTTAAAACACATAAATTGTACTGTTTCATCTTTACTAAGTAGGGTTTCATTAAGCTAACTAGCTAAGCTAGCTATCCCTCACCTACGAGTTTTTTGTCACTTCTCTTCTTGTCCCTTTTGCTCTCTGTCTGCTTCTCGCTCATTTGAGGACTCAACCTTCCATCCTTTAGCCTTCTGCATTTTTTCACAGAGCAAACAAGCAGGTTTGCTCTGACTTTCCTTGCAGATGATGCTCCCCAAGCCACGGGGGAGTCCCCAAGACTCCCTCTCACAGTGGTCAACTGCTTTTTTGTTCGAAGCAGAGCACAGCATCCAGCTGAGACTTCCCCAGCGTGGAGTCGCTGTATAAAGGTTTCTTCACACGTCCTGCATCTCACTCCCCTCATGTGACTTTTTCACCCTTTGGAATGCAAAAATAAGCCTTGATTTACATGAGCAGTCCAATTTTACCAGGATCCTCTAAAACAAACCTCCCTGCTGCTGCTGAGCGCTGTTTAAATCAAGAGGCCTTCACACGGGTGAGATGTCTTAAAGAAAGATCGGGATGTAACTCTGTCACAATTATTATGATTTGGTAACATTTAGCAGCTGTGTTTTTTTGCTGCAGACATCAGTTTTATAGCTGAAACTGTTCCTTTAATTTTTTTTGCAAAAGTGTTTCACTATTTTTTTTGTCATTGTTGTTTCCTGGACTCCTAAATATAGCCAAGTGGAATAACTAGCACCTCTGTAAACTGTTGGTTAAATGCCACACTGAGTTTCATTTTGCTCTCTAAAAGGCCATTTAAAACACACCAGGCTTGTAGAGCTCAAAATTTAGGAAATTATTTACATTCTGGGAATAACTCCTAACCATTTCCGCAGGCTTTTCTGCCTTTAATACATGTTAATGCTATTCCCACCAAATAAAAGCGTGGCCTGAAAAACACCAGGTATCAAAATAAATAGCACTTCAAAGTTGAAGAAGCACAATTGAGAAACAAAAAACTGTAAAGGTAGCCCCACTGTCCTGAGGTGTTTTGTCACCAGGGTGTTAAACAGCAAGTAGTCTGCTTTAGGCTTCACGGGACATTTCAGGCAAACTCACTGGTGGCAAAAAGTCACTGCTGCTCTTAACCCTATGGAGCTGAGCTCATTTATGTCAGCATTTAGTATAAAGACACTTCAAAACTAAAAATGCCATGGAACTGAGTGCCACATTCCTGCCAGAAGGGGAAGTAAGAGGTCCATCCCTCTTATGTTTACGTGCCACAAGGTGTAAGATGGTGAATGACATTGCCATTGGACACAAGCCAGGAATTATGGAATCACAGGTTGGAAAAGACCCCCCAAGATCACCCAGCCCAAACACCATGAATCCCTCACTCCATCCTGAAACAGACCCACACACACACCAGAAAGCTGAGGTATGGGGATCAGAATTGAAAAACATAGTCTTCAGAGTCCAGATGCCTGTGCTACATCCCTTTACTCCAAAGTAATTTGAAATAATGCAAGTTCTGAAGTCCCTCTGAGAACAAAACTGCCTGACCCACAGAGAGTAGAACTTGCTTATTTACTCAACTTTCTGTCAACATTTAAAAGGAATTATCATTCCCATTTTGCAGCAACTAAGCTGTTTGCCTAAGGTCAGAGAGTGAATTAACGTTAAACTAGATTACACAGTATCGTAGTTCCCATTCCTGTGGTCAACCAGCTACCATCTGATTAGGTCACCTCAGCACATTTAATTTAAAAAGAATGTTCAATCTAACACTTTGCTGAAGAAGTGCTTGAGTTTTCAACAAAGTCATGTGAAAGAGAGAGAGGGAACAATAAACAAGAAAGCTTCCTACGTCTCAGTAACTTGCAAGTCCAAAGAGACAAAGAGTAATTCAAAATCCTGAAATACCGTCATTTGCTGCAGAAAAAGTCACATAAAAACTCTTGGCTTTTGGGGCGGAACTGCAGCCTAAAAGGCCTGATCATTGCTGCAGCTCAGGGCCAGGGCAAGCAGCTTTGGGGAGGTTCAGCAGTTACTCTCCCATAGCCCCAGTCCTTCATGCAAAGGCATTGCAGCCTGCCCAGAGGCAAGATGTTATGAAAATTAGGTAGAATGAATGTCACTCAAAATGACTTCTTGTATTTTTCAGCTTTAAAACAAGGAAATGGGCTGCAGGGCCTCTCCAGACATTCGCATGAAGGGAGCCTCTCAGAAACACGAACCATCCTGTGCTGGAAGGGAGACTGGAAAGGTTTTAAATTATGAACTGCATTCCTCTTCCAGGTGCTGATGAAACCCATAACACCAAAACAATTAAGATGTTTTCTAATTTTTATTTTTTTTATATTTGCTGAAAGAGCTGGAGCTTCTCAAAAGAAGAGAAACACATGTTTTTGCAAGGCCCAGCTACTCCTTCTGTTACCACTGGCAAAGCAGCAAATAGCTGCCTGCCCAAACAAAACTGCGGCACCTCACAAATGAGCACTTGTACCCCTGCACTTTTAATATTCTCAAAAGCATCCTGCTCTCTGAATTTGTACTTTGAAGCAGTAGGAAACATAAGACGATTTTGCTGAAAATTCAACGTCATTTGCTGACAATTCCAAACTAGCCTTCTGTACCTGTGTGGTTATTTAAACAGAGCTTGTTCAGTTTGCTTGCCAAGCTAGGTGCTTCTGAAGTCACCATTCAGACGAGCACTACATAACATAAACTGTGACGACAGGTCTTCAGCAGGCCCAGATCAAGCCCTGCAGCACATCCACAGAGTCCGCTGAAAGAACAGAGCTCAGCTTCATGTGGGATTACTGTAAGAGCAACTACTTATGAATTTTTCCACGAGTTGCCACTTTTTGCTCTGCAATAAGAGTGCTCTGTTCCTCTTCAGCCAAAGCCAGTGCTGCAATATTCGAAAGACTGTTGAGGAGCAATGTGGCCTCTTTCCAAAAGAAAAAGACTACTGGTTCATGGACTGTTCTGGAGCAACTGCTCTTCCATACCTATTTTTGAATAACACGAGTAGAGAAGTCATGGGATATCTATGTCAAGCTATAGTCTAGTGAGATATGTTAGTCACCTATGCACAGGTCACTACAAATATGACCAGTGCAGGTTAACTAACACTCCTGGATGAGCTGCATAAAAAGCTGTTAAGAAATTGGAACAGTCACTACAAAACCTTAATGATCAGAGTCTCTGCTGGCAGAGCCACCACATGTTTTCCAAAGGAGATCTCCCTGTGGTATCACCTTCACCTTCCACCTGTGGTGGTGTATATATATATATATATATACAGGGTTGTATTTCAATCAAAGAAATTATAATTATGTACTTAAGAAGCTTTTCTTAATGGGCAGGCAGCAAATAAAAAGAATATATTCATCCATCTATGCAATGTGGTCTGTGCCCATGAAAATCAGAGGCTTCATAGTTGCATGAGGAGGATGTGGGATGCCTTTCCTCTTGTCCACTTCCCCTGGCTCCCATACTCTAAAAGGTCTTAAAAAGTTCTACAATTCTGGTGGTAATTTTGCCAACCAGTTTTACTGAGCCTCTCCTCCAAACTCCCACACAGCAGAAGTATCCAGCTTGCATCCACATCTCGTGTGCTAGCATGGAAGAGAGCTTGAGAGCTACTGCTACACCCACAGCTGTTTTCCGTGAATCTGAAGAACACAATCAGCTTAAATGTTTCTTTGAAGATAGACCATCCTTTTCCTGTGGCCTAATTTAGACTCAACATTAAAAGCATATAAAGCTAAAACTGGAAAATCAGTCATAATTAAACTTGTGAAATATAGAATCTATTTTTCATGAAACAATCTCAAATTCTATTTTACTCCCCCCCCCCCCCCCACCAATTCAGACAGTTTCCTACTTCAAATGGAAAACATTATAGCAATGACCTACTCAGTTATGAACTCCAGCACTTCTGATCTGTAGCAAGTAGGACACCACCCGGGGTGAAAAAAGATGGCTTCAAGTCTGACTCAAATTGTACCAAGGTCAAGTGAGAGGCTGCTAGGACTGGGATGATGCCCACAAGGACTGCAGGTCTTCTGAGACAAGAGCATGAGTGCAGAGGAGTGCAGAGGCAATAGCAGGAGGACAATAACCACTGGCCTTTCAATGAAAACAAGCAGCTGTTGGGTGTTGGGATAAGCTGCTAAATAACTCTGTTTGCCACCAGAGAGTAAGCAGTTTCAGGGCATACTTGGTAGAGGAAGTGTCATAGTGGCATCATGCACAATTTTGAAACATGCAACATCTTTGATGCAGCAGGAGAAACCAAGGTTGTGATATACTCAACAACCTGTTTAGCTCAGAGCTCAGGGCCCAGGTTGAGCCCAGCTGACAATACCACTTCCACAAAAAGGCCGGTGTGCAAGGAGCTCCCAAAATGCCACGAGACACGAAGTCTTAATGGGTCCTTGCAAAACCTGGGAACTGTGCTATTCATTCTTCAGCACCATCTGCTGGTACCGTACCCAGCATCAAACGGGTTATCTGCCTGCAGGCCACAACTGGCAGCCACTTGCCCACTCCTCCAAGACAACCATGGACCCCACTAGTCCAGGGTCCCTCTGGCACTAACAACAAGGCGGATATATCCCAATGACACTGGAACTTACCAAACTCCCTCCCATGGTGAGACATCTAAAGCTTAGACTTGAACCATCTTATGTGATACCAGGGACCTGGACAAAGGCTTTTCTGACTCGAGAAATGAGATGATGTATTCCCGTGATCAAGGAGTTCCTGACCATACGTGTGACACTGACCTAAAAATATCCCTGGCTTTGCTGACCAGAGTGCTATCTGACAAGTGCTATCTCCCTTCCTCTTCACACCGTTATCACCTTTTGGCCTTCAGTCACATCTAAGTGGCATCATCGCGCTGGAGTGACTTGGATGCCACTGCTTGACTCATTCTAGAGTGGCTTCAGGAAGACAAGTGTCCAAGTGCAAGGCACAGCAGCATCCCCAAGGATGGTGCCCACGTTAATCACATGCAAACAGCCTGGACTTGCATGGGGGAAGTGCAGACCACCCCAGCTGAGCCTCCCCGGATTGGAAAGGTTTGTGTCTCACCATGCAAGCTCTGAGCAGCACTCAGGAAAACAGCCCCCTGTAAATACTGCAAGTGCAGGTCACAGCTGGTTAGGCTGCTTCTGCAAAGCAAAGCAGTTGAAGGAAATATTCCCATTAATAGAAAGAGGCTTTCTGGGGCCACGTGGACAGTTCTGGAGACCGGAGTCAGTACAATGCACAGGCTCTCATCTCTGCTTCAGTGTCCCCATGCTCTGTTGTTTCACTGCTTTAGCTAATGTTGGGAAAGTGCTGACAGGGATTTCAAAGGGAAGTTTCTGGTCTAAACACATTGTTGAACCCAGGCCCTTGGTAGTTGTTTTGTTGCACAAGAGAAAGGAGGGAAAACATTGACTAAAAAACCCCCTGGAAGCACTTTCCCAGGGCACGGGCGCAGTCACCCCAAGGGCTGAAGCCCGGCCAGTCCTGTGCCCTGCCACCCCACCCACCAAGTCCTCCACACCACCCTGCCAGCCCGGCACCCAGCCCCAAAGTGGGGACATTTCCCAGCCATGGTTACTGGGGTACTTGGTAGAGCACAGTCTGAGGAGAAGATGAAAACCACCGCTGGCAAAAATAATTCCAGCTGGGATTTTTTAGCCTGTTTTGGGAAGACACAGTACATGTAAAGACCAAAAGAAAAAAATCAACCTTCTTATCTTACTGCCTAAGAAAGCACCTTTGAAGAACCAGAACAAACAAAATTTACCCAAAAGGGGAATAAAGGAGGACCCAAATAAAGATGATAACTACTGACATTCTACTTTAAGCCAAGTTTTTAGATCGGAAAATGGAATTTAAAAATACTATACTTAATCCTGGGAGAAGTGAATTTCAACCTCTGTTACACATTTTTTTTTCCTGCTTGGTTCAGTCATTTAAAGGAACAACTTTCCCCTTGAACTCTAATCATTTTTGAATGAATTATTAAACAGCCTGACTTTACAAGCAGATTTCCTTTTATATACGACAGCGCACAAATAAAAGAGGAAACTGATTAAACAGGGAACATGACAGTATTCACTTGACAGCATACTTTGTAAAAACCATGGGCATGTGTGGTGCATGTGTGCACAACTGCTGGCAAGGAGGGGTGGTTTCTTTTTCCAGTCTTCCTTCTCATTTAGAATAACTGTGTGCTGTTCTGCCACTTTTAATTTTAACATTATGATCCAGCTAATTATGATAATTTTTAAAGTGGACAGTGCCTCTTTAAAGAGATAAAATATTTTAGCTTGCAATTATATTTATTTCTATAGCTTTACTTTTAACTAATGGAGCTTAAGCTGCATTCCTGAATGGCTTGCATTTTATCTAAAAAAAATACTAGTAACTACAGAACATATAACTTATTCCTTCTCTTTGCAAACAGATTCTATATATTATATCCATAATAAAAACCAAGAGGTGCTGCCAGCTGTGTTTTGAAAACTCGTGGCAATAGGAAGTCTATGTCCTGCAACGTCATGTACTTACTCTTGACTGATAAAAGGCTCTTTTTGAAGTCAATTATAAGCATGCAGTAACTTGAAGGGACTAAAATGGAGTAAAATATCTAAATACGACTAATTTTTGTGTGAAAGCAACCACTTTGATAACAACAAGAATGTAGCATAAACGGGAAGAGTTTTCCCCTATGTCCACCCCTTAAAGCAAAGCTGCTCTCAGAGTGGGTGGGCACATGGGACCAACCACGGTTTCATGTCTGCTTACACTGAGGCTCATTGATAACCAAGGAACCACAACCATCCACCCCCCTGTACTCTTCATCTGGCATTTCTCACCTGTATCACCTTTGCAACAAAGACTTTTCCTTCCAAGAACAATTCAATCTAAAATGCAACAGGCAGAGTTCCCTTAGCTCTGCACTTCCTCTGTAACACATTTTATTTTCATATCCTTTCTGTCCATTTCTTCAGAGGGTATTCACATCCAGTAACTTACATGCTTGTCTGTATTAGAAACTTCTAGCTTCTCACATGACTTCCATTAAAAAGAAAAAAGTTTTAAAAAAAGATTTATGAGCAGCATGAACATACCAGCCAGCTTGCTTTCAGAAAATTACAAATCTATGCAAGAACATGATGACAGGATGATTTTGAATGAAAATAACACCAGCATAATCCAAGCCTGGGAAATCATTCCTCTGAAATTATGTTCACAAAACACTAACGCTGATTTTTTTGGGTGCAAATTGGACTGTGAATCTCAAACTACATGGCTACTCAGAGTAACCTTGGTTACCTCTGTAAAACTCTCCTGCACTCAGAGGACCAGCAGGAGCCTGCCCAACACCAAGTGCCAGCTGAGGCTCACTGGCAGAAGCGCTGCGACGCCGATGCCTTGCCCTGACCCTCGGCACTGGGGTGAGCTGTGCCCACAGCGAGGAGGGGACCTGCTGCCAAGTGCTACACCCGACCCCGAGCAGCCAGATCGCACATTCTGGTAGCAGCACGCAGCACAGGACACGGAGCACAGGACACGGATCCTCTCCGGCGTGCGATCCTGAAACCTCGACTGACGCGGATGTCCAAGGACTGCCTGCCAAGATACTGACTGCTGCACTGGGCCCTGGGGTCATACATCAAATGTTCACATGCACTGACAGATGTTTATGTTGGTCATCCTGATTTAACTCCCATTACATCATTTACCAAGCTACTGATGTTATCATAAACGATTAAACAAGCCGGCAAAGGGGACTCAAATACAAAGCTGATTCCCTCATGGTATGAGGGCATTACCACTCCAGACTGAGTCCTGCTCTTAAATCAAATTGAACAACTGCACAGATTCTTTAATTCATTTGAATTCTGTATGGAGAAGTGCTCCTTTTCCCAGAAGACTGATTTTGTTCATCATTTGACCATCACAGGATGAATGAAAGGTATTAAAAGGTAAAGGGGGGGGGGGGGTCAGACTTGGAATCACAAATTATTAGAGTAAAACTAAAAACAGTTTTGTACTTTAATTAAGGAGCTGCTTGGGCTGGGATTCATTTAAACTACCTTAGTTCTTCAAAGTCTGCTGCATTATTTAGTGCTTCCAGTCACTTCTGGTTTGTGTCTGGACTATTTTAACATACTGAAAATAACTGAAAGTTCTGAGGGAGCAAAATCAATAAGCAGAGGAAGTCCTCAATCGAGTGTGTACATAACATGCTTTCTGCCTGCCACTGAAATACAGTATTATCAAATACAAGGGGTTAAATTTAAACTCTGACCACCTCCCTGCTTGCTTGGTTGTCATTAAGTGTGGGGAGGGAATAGGAAACACTTCACACATCTTGTTTTCCGCTTCCAATATATTTTTGAGTTTTCTAGTGCAGGCTTTGCTTGGATGTGTAATCACTGTGGAATGGCTACTATACTCTTGCTTCACTGCATAATACTTTCCCTTCCTCCTTCTGTAGGATTCCTCATGAAAATAGGCACTTTGTGTTTTTGGCCCTAAGGACAGAACATAATGTACTGTCTCTAGGAAAAAAATTTAAAAAATAAAAAATCATTAAAACATTTTCCACTACTTAAAAAAACCTCGACACATGAAGTACTACTGTATTTCTGTTACACACATGACCTCATAGATAGATGTGTGCATCCACACACACAAATGCATTCAATTTTCAATTTATCTATTTATAGAACTCTATAATTTTTCCTGGCTCAAGTTCTAGTAAGTCTTCCCTGATGGGGTTCAGTTCACACGGTTTCACAGCCCTTCATTTTGCTTCAAATTCATATCCATGGAATGCCCCTCCCCGACCCTGCCTCCTCCTAGAACCCCATTTAATGTTTTGCTGATTAAATTGGCCCTTTGCTTTACTGAATTCATCACAAAATCCAGCAGGTTTTTTATTTCCTAAGGAGCTCTGTGTGTCTTGACAATTTTTCTTGCAATCTCCTAACAGCAAAGCTCAGGGATCCAGTTGCTTCTGTCTACAACCCCTTTCTTGCTGATGAAACATGCTAAGCACACCTAGGAGGTCTTGGCAGAGAGGCACATAAAGATCTTCCAGCCAGGCTGCTGCTCCCTTAAGTAGGAACAATGGAGATTTGGGGAGCGTTTGAGAATCACGGAGCCTTTGTCCAAGCTGGCAACAGCGCAGAAGTTCTGGAAGACAGGCAGCTATATGATGCTGCTCCACTTTCAGTGAGACAGGTAAAAAAGAATGTTCAGAGACCTCAAGGCAGGAGAACCTTTTCTTCCCTGTCTTCAGGCCCCTCAGACTTCAACAAACCCTCCTGTCCTAGGGTAAGGGTGCCCCTAGCTGATTTAGGATAGATGGATCTGATGGTACTTCCATCTCTTCCAATTCTCCATCCTCTTTCCAGCCTGCCAGGTGGGAAGGCAAGGCTGACTGCACTGCAGCCCAGCAGCTGTGGGAATGCCCACTGAGACCTAAATGCCCATTTATGTAACTTCCAGCTAAGCTCTGCTTTCTTTTGGTAAGAAGAGCCATCCTGCCATGTCAAGGTGCAGTGCTGGAATGCACAACAGCAGCAAGAGGGAATTGCCCCCTCTCTCCACTCTCCAAAGCTCTGGGAGCATACAGCCTGCATAAAGGACAGAGAGGCAGTGCTCAGAAAGTAAAAAGTCATTAAAGTGAAAACCCATGAGGCAGATAACAGCTTGCTGCCAGACTTCTCAAAATTTAAGTGTTGATTGTTCAAAATTTATGTCTAGATTTTTCTTAAGAATGCAATTTCCTGGCACATGGTACAAGTCACTCTAGACCTGCATGTCAGCACAGCAGGCATCCTGTTGCAAAGGTTATTATGGAACTATTGAATGTTTTCATGCCAAATTTGTCCAAATTAAGCCGAGGGGAATGGAAATACTTTCCCTGGATAGGTGGTGGTTGCATTAGGTGGGTTTGTTTATAAGGAGAATAAAAGTTACAGCTAAATATAAAAGCAGATATATCATAATATTGTCTGAGAACTTGAATAACATGTCATTCAGCCTGTGTGCTGTGGAAAGAACACGAAGGTCAAGTCTAAAATAAGATCAGTGACTGTTTGACAATAGAAACATGTAGGAGGTAGAGCAGGAGAATTTTCCACATTTTTTTTCAAATGGCATTTTTCTTTCAAAAAATATCCTTCTCTACCTTGCAACGAGTCTGATGCAAAAAACCTGTTGAACTTCATGCAAAACATACTGCTGAATTCAGTGTGTTTTTGATCAGCCCCTGGCAAACCTGTATTAGTAATTTGTGCCAACTGTTTACTTTTTTGCATTATGCTTAGTCGGGAAAATGAAAGAAAGCTGCTCTGTCGCATTTATGTTTTTAAAGAGTTTCACTTTCTGCTTGAGCCCTCTCATTCTGCTTCCCTGGAAGTCAGAGACTTCAGTGAGTCTATTGCTACCTTTTAAAGGTAAGCACACCTGAATTTCCAGCATCAGGGAGCACACAGAATCCTTGCCAAGGCCAAAAACAGAGAGAGGGAGGAAGGAAAAAGCCCAGCCAAACTACTACTTGGAAGTATTTTATAAAATCTAATGCATTCCTTTTTTATTTTGTTCATCCACCAAAACCTAGGGTGAAGACATGATGTCAAGGTCTTGCCATTTGCCAAAGTGCAGTGGAGGTGGGGATTTCAGCCTCTTCCCTGCAGCAGGCACAACCACCCCTCAGTAAGTCTTGCAGGAGAAAAGGGACTTGCAATCCCAGTCTTGACAGAGACATCCAATTCCCTCTACTTTTACTTCAGCCAGTGATGTCAGACACACTTTTATTTTGTCCCCCACATTCACTTTCCAATACAGTTACAACCACTTCCCTGTAAAATGTGTTACAAAAAGAGTCTTGCAAATGCTCTAATCCCCCTGCCAACAGTTCCAATGGCAAAATCCATGACTTTAAAGCAAAGGCAAGAGACAGAACCCAGCTCAAGGCTAAGGCCTGATGGCAGCTGCCCTTCCTTTCCCTCTGAGCTGTGGTACACAGTCCATGTAGTTTCCAAAGCCAACGTTGAAAGATTAATTGCCAACTTGTTCCTCCATGGGAGGACTCTCAGGGTTCCTGGGAGGAAGGGCCTGACAGGGGAAGGAAATGTGCGGGTAGAGCATCCTCTCCTCAGCTCCCCCAACCTGTCCCTGTCCTCTGGAGACTCTGCACCAAAGCTCAGGGTGGCAAGGTGCAGGGGAGGTTTTGTACCCTCTGAGGAACCTTCAGGGAGGCTGCAGGAGAGGTGGAGGAAGGAGCCAGTGCCTTGTGGCACACCAGCCTTGCCAGGGGGTCAGAAGAAGCCCCAGGCACAGAATGGCCAGAGGGACAGGTCCTGCTTGGGTTTGTGCTCCACAGCCCCCTTCCGCTGACCTCCAAACCCTGGGCAGACACGGCCAAAATGAGTATCACACCGGCCAAAATGAGTATCACACCGAGGGTTGGCACACAGTGGCTTAGACCCTAACGATCCCACTGGGAATGCAGCATTGTTCTGGCTCTATTAACAATAATTTGCGTGTTGTCTAATAGCCCTGGGAGGAAAAAAATAAAAATAAAAAGGGTGGCAGGCCCTGAGGGAAGAGAAGAGGAAATGGGACTGCTGCCATTTTCTTCTGAGACCTGGCAAAGTAAGAAGGCTGACTTTCTTAAGGAGCCAGACGTAAAACCATTCATTGCAAAATTATTTAATCTCTAACTTAATCATTCAGCCTTCATTGCTTCAAGGCAGGGTTTTGAGAACCCAAGCCATTTAACTACTCTGAAAAGCTCCTGTCAAACCAGCCTGATGGGGACCTTGGTCATAGGAAACTGACTTAGCAGGACTCTGGGTCTCTCCCAAGGCACTGGTGACAGTGATCTTTCAGATGAGGAGTTGCTCTCAGCAGAAAGGTCTGAAGCACAGAGGCAAGGAACATCTGCACACAGAGCTTCCCCATCGAACTTGGAGCTTTACATGTAAAGAGCAGTCAGCAACACTGAGCTGCCACAGTTCCAGTCATTATTTCCTTTTGTTGAGAAGAGTTTCTTTAGGGATCAAAGTCTCCTGAAAACCAAACAAGCTGCTTGTCCATCCCTTCCAAAAGAACAGGTAGTTTATTCCAGCTGTCAGCAACTGCAAACCAAACAGCTCCTCTCCCACTGTCAGTTTTTGCTCTAGGCCAGTTATTAAAGTTAAACAGTTGCGTTTGCAAGAATGATGTATTGTGTCTGCAGGGGGGAAGAGAAGGGAGTAGCGAGATGGGGAAAAAAAAAAAAAAAAAGCAAGCAAGTTTTCTGAAACGAACCCTAGGCCAGTTTACACAGCCTAACAGTGTGCCAGTGCTGCCTCTTCCTTCAGTCCACTGAACTCCCACAGAAGTCCCAGCCTTCAGGATGTACTACCATGCCACAAGCATCCCTCTCACTGTGTTGGGGAAAATCATTTTTTTTTTAAAAAGGCAAAAAAACCCCAGTTGCTTGTAAAATAAATATACTATTCCCTTGTGAAAGAATCCACTTCAAAAGGTATGAAAAAAGGTACAGGTTTCCCCACCAGCTGTGCCACCCAGACTGAGAGCAGAGTGGAAAGGCCCCTTCTCATGCTCCTAGAGCAGGGAGGCTGCCCAGCTTGCCCCTGGGGCTAAGGAACAGCTTTACTGGCCAAGCTGGGTAGGACCAGTTTCTAGAAAACTGTCGTGGCCCTGGTGGGACACTACCACCCCTGTCCCACACAGGCACAGTCAGGAGGATGTGTGCAGCATCTCGGGCTCCCCTTACAGTGAGGATGCCTGGGAGGCTGAAAAGCACTCGCAAGGAAAAGCCAGAGGCAGCCTTGCCCCAGTTTCCACCACTGCACAGCCGTGCCCAACCACCCACTGCAAGCAGGGCTCTGCACAACACTCCACTGATCCCTTTCTGGGTCTGTCCACATGCTCACTGCAGTGTGAGGCTACACACCACCGCTTCTAGCACCCACACTGGAAAAAAACAGCTATTGACTCCAAATGGGCAAGGATTCCATGCATTCAGCCCAGAGCCAAATACATGGATTTTCTACTGCAGGGATTTTTTTTCAGACAGCCATGAGCTACTTCAGAAGCCTGAACAGACTCCAGGCCGGCTCATTTACTTGCAGCCTTGATTGCCACCTGACATTTCAAGAGATTGGTTTATTTTCTCCCTTGTCAGGGCGCCCTGCTGCGGCACTCGGGCCCCGTGAGAAGCAAAGCGTTTCCCTCAGCCAAGCTCCACAGCAGTGCTGCTAATTACTGCAGATCTGGAAAACAGAGAAAGGAACGGGTCAAGCTGGAATCTGGAAATAACACAGGCATTAGGATTCCTTCTCCTTATCTGGGACCTCGCGCATCCAGCAGCAGACAGGATTAGATATTTGGAGAGTGTGATTTAATGTGATGTGCCAGATCACTTCAGGAGAGGGGCTTTGGATATGTCTGACTTGAGGAAAAATTTGCAGACACCTTGGAGCACAATGTAGAAGTTGCTTCAGTTATGAAGGAGGGAGTCATTACTACAGTTTTTCTGTGTCTTTTTTTAAACTTAAGCTGTGGGCTCATTCTTGAGAATGAAACCTCAACAGGTTTTATCTATCTACAGCACTGACCACCTTATTCTGCTAATGGAAATGTCAACTCATTTACTAGAGTATTTATCTTTGATTTATTTCTAACTCTGTTTTGTCTATTAAAAATAAGAGATTAGAAATAGGATCCTTTACTACATCATGTAACAAGTCTGAACATGTGAAGAGTATTCTTAAGAAAGGAGCTCATTCTGTTAGAGACAAGCCTGCAATAGTTATTCCATCACAAAAACAGGCTACAGGACTATCCCATAGATTTTACTGGCCTGCTGTCTGTGGTCTTATTCCATCTTTCTAGTGACTCATGTAAGTCTCTCCAAGGCACATAACAAAAATTTTGTCTCCTAAGGCTTCCTAAGGCTCAGTTCAGCAAGATATTTAAGAGTAACTTCAAGCTCATGCTTAAGCCAAAAGGTTTGATTACTACTCATTAAAAAAAAAAAGTTTAAAATTGCTTTTGCTGCTTGTATCTGAGCATTTAATGAAGCTTGTGAATGGAAACACAACAATACAAGCGTATAAAGATACTTCCTACAGGTGCATATGATATACTGATACTACTCCTTCCCTGAAGTGCCACAGACAGATTTTTCATACAGTGGGAAGAGAAAAGGAAAGACAAATTCCTTCTTGAAACACCCAATGAACTGGGCTGATACTTGAAGGAAAACACAAATAGTATTACTTGCCATTTCTCACTGCTCACCCTTCCCCTACATAAAAACTAGAAATCAACACCTGAAACCCATCTTTTTAATCTGCTTCCATCACAAGAATTGCTAAACACATCCAAACAGTGGAACTGAAAAAGTTTAAGCCTAATTTCCATTTAACTTTTTTTTTTCCTTCTTATATCTCCTCTCCACTCAAATCTCACCCAAGATACTTTCACAATCTGACTCACTTTGCTCTTTCCCAGGCTAGCAAGCTCCAGCAATGACAAAATGTAATGCTACAGATTTGAGCTTTATTCTAAGCTCCAAATTACTAAACTGGACATTTTGTTCAAAATTGTACCTTGTATCACTCCTTTTTTTTTAAATTATAGACCACCAGCTCAATTCACAACAGCACGATGGGCAACAACAAATTTCCCATACCTTGTGTGCTGTATATCAAGAATACCTATTTCATATATGGGTTAACTGAAAAGAGAGATATTAGTGATTTGCCCCATTTCCTATCGTGTACTCAATACTAGAGCAAGAAGAGGAAGTTAAGTTTTGACTCTTAGTTACTTTCTCAAACAACTGTGTGATGGCTTCTTTCAGTCACTATGCGGGGTAAAATGAGGCCTTTCCTTTTTCATTGTACCTGGCCCACATTCTTAAATTACTCACTGAAGTGTCCTGAAACCCACTGAGCTGCCTTTTCAATCAACAAAACGGAATCATTCTTTTTATGCTTCCTAAATAAAATAGCAATAAAATTATGTATGCACTGAAGGATGCAGAGTATTTCTTTCAACTAACTCAAAATCATAGAATCACAGAATCATTTAGGTTGGAAAAGACCTCAGAAATCATCAAGACAAACCACTAACCCAGCACTGGTTCTTTTCACAGAACTTCGATGACAAATACAAGGAGGATTGGCTTGCAACTTTAAATGAGAAGGGGCAATGCATAACAGAACTCCAGTCAGCACACGAGTAAATTCTGTGATGTGGGTGCTCTTAGAAACACTTCAAGTGCATTTACAATTATCTTAACAACAAAACACGTGCAGGAGTAAGTTTTCCCTGGATGGATGAGCAGCGCATCCATCCCAGTATCCCCACCAACACCAGGTGCTCTGGGGGAGAAGTAATGGAATTGATAATTTTGAAATAGCATTTCCTGGAGAAAGCTCTACCCTCAGCACCTGGTGATCTGATTTCAGCAGCTGATGTTAAATTTACCCTAAGGTGAATAACTGCCCTTTCAAGGAATTTGATTCAAACAGCAGCATAGATGTTTTCCCTACTCTTATAAATAAATATCTAAACCTTTCCTGAAAGCAAGTCAGTACTTTCACTCACAACCTCACAAACTCATGAAAACAACCTCCAAAGGTTAATCATGTGTTGCAGAAAAGGCTGGTTTTGTCTATTAGCTGAAAACCTGTGGCTTTTTCATTTGATCTTATTTTTCTTGCCGCATATACAAAGTAAACACAACTACAATTGTCCAATTAAGTGCCTCTTCCTGTTCCTATTGAAGTCAATGGCAACACTTTCTAACATCAGATTTGTTTTCTTACTCATTAACTGTAAAATCCAGAAACTGGCAAGGAGCTTTCCAGCAAGGGGGAATTTTGCAAAGTCCATCAATATACAATAATTATGACAGCAACCTAACATTAAGATAAAATAACAGAAAATAAATTCCAGACTGTCAGATGCATTTGGAAAAGTTATCTGGTTTCATAGTCGTTTGGGAGCCAAAAGGAAAAAAAAAAAGGCCAAAAAAAAAAGCCATCAGATTGTTAATGAGACTGAAAGCCAGAGTAAAATAAAAATCCCTCAAATCTGTCATCAGCATTCATGTTTGCCAAGGCCTGGATGTTATCCTGTTGGGGAAGAGAAGATTTATGGTATCACACACCTTCATCCATCCTATTATTATATATTAAATGGAAAATAAAACAGGCTGGTACTGCCCTTAGAAATAATCAGTATTTTGCTGCCACTGAGTAACAAATGTTGTTATTATTATTACTAAATCAGCAGGAGGGCAGCCACGAGGTGCTCATAAAAAAATTATTTTTAAAAAACCAACAAACCAAACGGGGCTGGGCTCCACCCTCCCAAGGGTGTGAAGGAAAATAAAACAGGGATGGAGGTGGGCAGGGCAAGGCCAGACCTGGCACACATAGTTCCTGAGGTGGCAGCACCCAGTGCCCGGTGCCAGGAGCAGGGATGGAAGGGGGCAGTCAGGAAGCTGAGGACTGCTGGTCCACCTTGAAGCAGAAAGAAAAAACAGGCAAAGAACCAGAACGTCTCACCACAACCCTGATCACCAAAAGGGATGGAAATGAATCAGGCAAGAAGTAAAAATCCTCTTTGCTAACAGGACAGTCATTATTCAGTCAGATCTTTCACACTGTTTTTAGCTCCGTGACTGCCCAGGCTGCTGACCTAGTTTGGGGCCACCCAGAGCTCGGGTCAGGAGCCAGTGGCCCCTGCCTTACCAGAGCCTGGGGCAGCATCGTGGTGATAAAAGGCTTTGGGCTGGTTCGGCAAGGGGGCTGCAGGGCAAGATGGGAGACAAGGACACAGCACGATTGCTGGCATCTGCTGCCAGCAAGCAGAGAGCAACCACTTCGGCCACCCTTGCCCCAAGCCCCAGCCCAGCACCCCTCGGTGGCGATGGCAGAGCACAGGGCTGGCTTTCTGTGTACCAGGCACAAACCACCACACGAGACCAAAACCACAGCAGAGGTTTCAGAGCGACACCTGAGCGCCACTCCCGTTTCTGCATCCACCTCCCTCCACCATGCCAGGTCCGACCTGCTGAGAGATGGGCCTCTCTCTCATCAAGGACACCTGTATTGAGCACGAGGCTTAATGTTTGCTGGTGATGCAGTACAAAGTTCCCATGCTGCCTTAGGAAGCCCAGGCCCTGGGATCTGGCCGCTGGGAAAATGCTTCTGCTCCACATGCAATTTCACACATCATTGCATAGGTCTTGTGATTCTTCTGCTAGAGCCATCGGAGGAACGCTTGTGCCTCAGCAGAAAAATTCAACCGGATTTTCTTCATGGATTACCAACTCTGAATTTCAAGCTACATACTCAAAAAAACTAAGCTCCTTACTGTCCAGCAGAGCTAACACAGCAGCTCGGGAGATGCCTGTGTTAGTGCAGGCACAGAACAAACTTATTTCTCAATACTGAAAGTAAAGTAAAACTTTTTAATAGGATTGCTGTTTGAACTTTACAGTTCTTTGCAAGATCAAGGCAAATGACATCATCTCCACAAGTGAGACCCCTGGTTCTGAAATTTTAAAGGTCACAGTCAATACATTTTTTTTTGTTTTTTTTTTTCTAAAAAAACAGACTTCTGAGAAAATATGCAGCCCACTGTTTTTGCAAGTTACAGAGAAAGCTATTATAAATGAAAGGGACTAGAGAACCACAATAATTTTCTCTTTCTGCCCTAGCTCTTCTCCTTGCTTCGGCACAGATCCTCTGCAGAATGAATTTCTTTCTCTTCAGCAACAGCAAAAAGAAAAATATTTTGATAATATTTTGAGAATTTGATTATAAACCCACAAAGCCACAAAAACTGGCAAAGGACCTAGAAGGTGCAACACTTGAAACTGCCAATTCACTTATTTAACGGAGTGGATTTCAGATAGTTTCCTTTTACCAGTCAAACAGTGACTTGGGGTTAGCCCCGCTGGGGATTGAGTCGTTACAAGGCCGCGCGTCGCCGCTGAAGAAAGCCGAAGCTCCTCTGCTCCATGCTCTGCCTGGCAAAGCACGTGGCATCCCTCTGCGAGCAAGGTGAAGTCCCGTGCTGAAAGAGCAAGAAGCTTTTTCTTGGGACTTGCACAAGAAGCAGTGTGTTGTGCAGGAGGGTGCCTGGCAGAACAGCCCAAATCCAGAGCCCAAAAGGGATGGGGTTTTGGCCAGCGCCCCACGCACGAGCTGTGGAAGGGTCCTGTGCCACACTGATCCATGATCTCTAGCTCTGTCCTGGAGGAAGATGCCTCTGCCATCCCCCACCTCCATGACACAGCCATGGACAATTGCAGGGCACAGAGATGCTCCCAGCTTCCTTTCCAAGGTGTGCCACTAAGCAAAGAAAGTTAATTATTTAATAGGCACAAAATAAAAGAGGTAGCTCAGTGATTAGGACAATCAGCTCAGGAGAAGAGAAAGCTGGGGGTCTTGTTGCTCATCTAAGAAGCATTTATTCATTTGGCTGTGGACAGCCACCTGAGAAAACATATCAGACTGCAGGAATTAGACACCCTCGTTCTTCCTCCTCCACCAAATGAAATATCACCCCTGTAGAATTAGAAGGAGCCCTGTTGCCAGCGGGGAAGACACCTCAGCAAAATCAGCAGCCATCTGGAAGGTGAAACCTCCAGAGATGCTGGAGATGTGATGCCCCACTGCCAGGCTGGAGAAAGTCTCATTGTCAAAGCTCAGGAGAGGCCTAAACTAAGGAGCTGCCAGGAAGAGTGGGGACTTCTCCTCAGATGCTTTTGCAGGCGAGGATGGCACCTAAGTGACAGCAGCTGGGCCAGAGGGTGCCTGCCAGCTTTGGGACATGGAGGTTCTTGGGAATGGTGTCCCACATAGCCCCAAAGTGCCTCCCTTCTCTCACGGCAGAAGCAGCTCCTGACTAGCTCGGGTGAGGAACAATGAGAAGCCAGGGACTTCCATCAAACTCTGGCGAGGCAGGCACTCGGAGGATGCAAGTGCTTATGTTCCACCAAAGGTTCACTTCAGACATCTAAATCCTTCCCTGTATGTGGCCTTAACTCTCGAGCAGAATATAAAGAACCACAGTAAAGGAACAGAATCAAATGAAAACACATGGCCTTTGCATTCCTGGTTCAAATGTAAATACAGTAATTTAAAATTAAGTGTTCTTGGCTGAATTTTTTCTCTGGTTCTCTCACCTGAGCTTCTTTTCATACTTTACATCAAAAATGTACATGTCTATGTAAATATGATGGTGCCTGTGTCTCCTTCTGTAGTGCTCATACTCTTGTTTTTTTCTTGAACAGCTTGGGGAGAAAGCCATATGTTGGACTAGAAGTGGCCAGAGCTAAGCACGGCTCCCACGTCTGTTAGGTTGTGTGCCCAAACAGGGAACCCATCACAGCAAGACAAACACAGTTCTTCCTCCCACACCAACTGCATCCCTTCAGTGTTCCCTATGTCAATGTCAAAAAAAGTTGCCAAATGCGACAGGCCGCTGCCAAGCCAGTCCTTCTGCAGCTCTGGAAATTAAAATGAAGCCATTAAGTTTTTAATCAGAAGGCATATATTATACCAAGTGCCACAAAATTGCAGAGATGAGCTAGTTCTCCTCTTTTTTCTTTTTTAATACAATTAAGATGTTATCAGGCCGAAGTACAATATTGCGGTATCCTGGTCAAAGTGAAAATCTTTGAAAGCAGCATTTATTTGCCACCAGAACCACAAGCTAATAATGCAGATTACGTGCAGTCCCCATCTGTTGCTTTTCCTAAGTTTTGAACAAACCCATGAGGCCGTGTATTGTAAGGGCATTAGCAACCCCAGACACCATTATCAGCGATGTCTAGTGCCTAAAATTTATACTCCACCAGCTATATCCCCCTCCCACCCTGCCCTTCGATATGCTTTCCTTCTTTGTTTCCCTTGCAATATAAAGAATTCACATCCTGAAAACACACTGCCAACTTATAGAATGGACTCAGGCCAGACAGACAAATAAGAAAACCAAAAGTCAACCAAATTTCAGACCTGAGGGTAAGACACAGGCCCACTCATGAGACACAAGGCCCATGCTGCCCAAATTACCTGCTGTGTAAAACATGCTCTCACAACTGTGACACTCTCTTCTCTGGTACTGTGCAGCCTTTCATAAATTTACCACTCCACAAAATACCAAGGAGCCAAAATATAGAGGAGGAGGCTACAGCAGCCAGGGCTCCTGCCTGTTGTATCACCCTGCATGACAGGGAGATCTTGCAAGAGGCTGTGCTGAAGTCCTACCAAGCATGACCACATGCTACTCTGGAAGAGCCATTTATGAATAAGGTTCCTACATGGGGTATGGTGCAAGAGGCAAGTTGAAGACCGAGCACATGTATTAAAGCATCCTTTTACACTGACAGATCCTAAAATCTAGAAAAAGAAGACAAAATAAAAGAAAAATCCACTACCCCATGCTCTCATTGATTTCTTCTGTCTGAAGAAAGGATCCCAAAAGCTGTGTTTGCAACTTCATGTTAGTCTTTTGTTCTTTGTAAGCAGCCATAAGGTTCTGCCTGTGTTTAATAATGATAGGGTTCAATGCTTTAAAAATGCCAGGGTTTAATAATGCTAGGGTTCAAAGATACCAGCCACAAACCAGAGAGACAAGCAAAAGCCACCTTCAGGTAGCATTTCATGTGTACATTACAAATAACAAGCGACAGTAAACGGTATCACGTGCATCCAAATTCTGGAGCTTTTGTTGACAGGAAACCTCAATAAACAATTAAATGCCTATCAATAAGAAGCATCTTTTCCTTTTAAAGGCAGTCATTGTTTACAGTCCAAGTTTCTTGTTCTTCTAACTGTCGAGCAACAGCTCCAGCATTCTCCTCCTCTGGCCAATCACGCCTGGCAACACCTGTCTTTTCACATTCTCGGTTTTATTCATTATTTATGTTTCTCTTTACATAATACACCCACAGGACAATACATCTCCAGCATGCTTACGATTTGATCCAAAGCTCACTGGAGTCAACAGAATGACTTCACTGGCTCTGGAGCTAACCGAGGGCCCCAGCTCCACAGACGGGCTTCCAGCCTGAGGAGGGACTTACGCACAAGTTAGGCATCCCAGCCCAGAAGTGCAGTCGCAAAATCCCTAACCCTTTAGCTGCTCGTCTCTGAACAAGCCTGAACCATTCAGAGGTTTGGGTTTTTTCCTCTAGTAATCTGTTTTGTGAAAAAAGACCCTCACAACACTAACAAACCCTCTGTAGTGATCCGTGAACTAGGGGGTCAGGGGATAGACCTCCCTCTCCCAAGTGTGGTCCCAACAACCAGGTGCTGGAGTCACGCTGTGTGTATGGGTGTATATACATAAGTGTGTGTCTGTGTATGTGTGCATATTTGTGTATAATATACAGACACACGCACACACACATTTTTTGCTCCCCCTTCTGGCCCCATGAATTTTGATTTTTTTTTTTTTCTTCTTGATAGAAGCAGAGGAGAACAATCCTGCCTCCAGTGTGACTTGTAGCAAGGGATAAGCAGCACTTCTCTGGGAGGTGTGCAATGTGGATTCCTGCTGAGAAAAGGGCCCCAAAGCCTTGCTCCCTCTGTTACAGCAGCAGGAGATGTCCTCTGCATCCCTGGACACGAATTTCCTTTAGTCAGGCAGGTTCAGCAGCAGGGAAGGCAACACCTTCATTTTTTAACAGAGATGGTCAATGCAGGCAGCACATTATTTAGCCTAACACTGATTTACCAAGAGATCCGGTGCTAACAAACACCAGGCTTGAAAAACATGTTAACTGGGAAACATACATGTAATTTACATTTTTCTACACACACCTCTTAAAGGTGTGCTGTGTAATTGAGTCAGCTTTCTGTATTTCACAGGAGACCGAACCAGACATTGCCAGTGTCCTACCTAGCTGACCTCCATTTCTAGGTGAGTTATGCCAGCTCTCAACCCAGGTTTCTTCTTCAGTATAACTTTTGCCATTTCTCCCTCCAAAAGAGCAATATCATAAGCTCTACACATACAACAGGTTTGGTTTGTGGGAGAGCAGCTGGGAGCACATTTTGTTCCAGTACATCAACTAATAAAGGAAAAAAGGAAAGAAATACCCTTGTAATTCAATGCAGTTACTTATTCTGGAAAGAGAGGGAGAGAGAAAAAGGAAAGGCTTTTAACTGACTACAAGTGAAAAAGCTGTCCATTTTCCACAAGTGGAAAGCTTCCCTTTCTAGTTGATGCTAAAGCCTGCCCCAGACACAGTAAGTTCTGTACCTCAGAAACACAGCCACCCATCAGATCACAACAAATACTCATTTTCCAGAACAATCCCACAGACACGGCTCCCAGCACCTTTGTTTCATCTCAAGACAAAGATTTTTCACTCTAGACATATCTTATCCCACAACACCCCACTCCATTGACAACCACAGCTGCAGACACTGTCACTGATGGCCACCTGCTTGCTGGTAACACCAGAATCCGATGTTTGTTGCACACCAGTCTGGTACATCACCCCTCGCAGGTAGGGATACTGCATGCACACACACACCGGTGGCCCCTGCTGTCCCGACACTGCCTGGGACCTGCCTCTTCTGCCTGGCAGCTGGATGGGCATCTCTGCTGCCCCTGCCACCCCACTGCGCGACCCTACCTCGGCAAGGAACCTGCCTTGCTTAGGAACCTGCCTCTGTTCTGCCAACAGGGGAGGGTGGACAGGAGAAGTGGAGACCACAGGAAAGTGGAGACTGCTGATGAAGACAGACCCTTGCTCACCCCTTTTGTTCACCCCTTTTGCTCACAAGCTGCAGCTGTCCCCCTTACCTCAAACCACTCCACCCTACCCTGCACCGAGGTGAAACTTGACAACTGGCAAAGGGCCTGCACTGCTTTGGCACATCCCACTGCAAACACCCCCTGGGCAAACCTTTGCTCCCACGAGTGCGATCCCCCGGGCACTGCCCAACCCAGGGTCCCACCAGCCACGGGCTGGAGCCGGGAGAGGAACTGAGCAATCGGGAGACTTACCCAGCCTCCGTTGTCCTGGATCCAGTTGTGCAGCTGCCGGTTCAGGTACTCAGTCATCCAGGCGGCGATGTTGTCCACGAGGTGAGACATCTCCCGGTTGACGCTCTCCACGCACATCACGCCGCCAAACTCGAAGAAGGCCACAATTCTGCCCCAGTTAACCCCATCTCGGAAGAGCTCCTCCACCACCGCCACGAAGCGGCTCCTGGCCGTGAAGGGCGTCAGGTGCAGCTGGCCAGACATTTGGGCAAAGTCCCTCTGGTAGCGTCGGGAGAACTCGTCCCCCGCCTGGCGCAGGACGAGGTGGACGGCCTGGGGTGCGGGGCGCAGCCCCTCGGCCGGGGGCGCGTGGCTAGCAGCAGCCGAGCCGGGGGGCTCGGGGTGCGGAGACACCAGCCCAGTGTGATCAGAGGAAGTCCCAGCAGCAGCAGCAACCGCAGCAGCAGCAGGAGAAGAGAGACCTGGAGGCAGGGACGCCCTGTCCTCGCTGGCAGGCCAGTCGTATCCCCTCTGGGAGAGTTTATAGTGGATGTACTTCAGCACTATCTCCCGGTTATCGTAGCCTCTTCTCCCCGGATGAGCCATAATTTCCACGAGGAAGCAGCAAGAGGAAGGGAGAGAGGAAGAAGAGGAGCAGGATGAACCCAAAAAAGTAAAGCAGCCAATAATAATAAAATTAATAACACCAAAATTTATAATCCAGTTATTGTATTGGACACGGTTTCATTCATGCTGGTGTGGGGGAGTTCTCGGGGTCTCGGAGGTACTTTTGTCTTCTCAGTGTCTCCTCCTTGGTTTGAGATGCACGGCATAAATAGGGATTAAAATGCTGTATATACTTTACTTCCAGGTGCACATTTATTACTTATTATAAATTTACTTTAGGACCATTTCCTCCTCGGTGTTGAAATGCATCTTAAAAAATATTATACCGACTGAAAATCAGGTGCATTTTCCCCTAGGTGCTGGACTACCATGGACACGAAAGAGCGGACGAACACACACTGCAAAAACTGCAATTCAACACAATTTGCTAAAGCAGCCTTGGATGGACGTTAATCCAATGCACTTTTTGCTAGAAACCTCAACATTAGGTTTTGGGTTTTTTGTTACACAAACTAAATTTCCTCTGTAAAGTACTTACTTGGACTATAAATATGTTCCTCTGTCAAGTTTCCTCTAAAAGAAAAATAGCAACAATAAAATCCAAACATCACAAGTCTTCAGAAGCGTTAAGTTCTGGTTGCTTTGATGCTTCAAGTCAACAAGGGGATGGGAAAGGGGCAAAAAAAAAATTTCTACGATTTCAAATGTTTTTTCCCAGACTCCTGTTTAACAGACATCTCCAAAGATGTGTCAAAGCTCAGAAAATCCCGCCTCGCAGACCGGGAAGGCGAACAACCCCAAAGAGACGGAAAATCCTGGAGACCAGATGAACCACATTTGAATCCAAGCTCTCGCAGAAGTGCTCTGTTTTTCCCTCCAGTGCAACGTACAGACATATGCATTTACGTAGTTTCATTCAGACACCGATCGCAGGAACCCGGTGCTTCCACACACACGCACGCACACACCCAAAAAATTGAAAAAAATTTAAAAATCGTATGTATTTAGGAAATTAATTCTTTTTCACAAGAAAGAGAGCAAAAAAAAAAATTAATCAAAAAACGAAAATAAAAATAAAGAAGGAAAATTGCTTTTGACTGCTGCCATTTCCCGAGCAGCTTTGTATCGGCGGAGGAAGAGCCCCTGGCGCTGCCGAAGAGGGGCGCGGACGGGGCGTGTGTGCGGTGTGACTGGTGCCGATGGGGACCGCGGCCGCGGCGCCGCTGCCCGCCCGCCCGCCCGCCCTAAAAAAAATAAAACGGGGAGGGAAAAAAAAAAAAAAAAAGAAGTCTGAATACACATTTTTAAAAAGCCAAGTGGCCGCTGCAGGCGTGCGGGGCTCCGTGCATTTCGGCTCGAGGGTGCAGCCCGTGCGCTGCCCGCCCCGCCGGGCCGGCTGTGCGGGCGCCCCGCACACCTGCTCCGCGCAGGCCGCCCCCCGCTCGGTGTTCAGGCGATGGGACAGGCAGGGAGTTGGGTTTTGGGACTTTTTGTAGAAACGGTACTCAGGTTTGTCTCTGTGCTCCAGCCTGAAGAATTTTTTACACTGAAGAGAGGCATTAAGGAGCTGCTTGAAGATGAGGTCGATCTGGAGTTGACCAAAGAAGCAGAGTTAACCTTTAAAGCTGGTAAACCCAAAGAGCTGGGAAATAGCGGTGGCTCAGCCCCCGTGCCATCCCGAGCAGCGACATTGTGGGCCAGGGATGTGTGCTGCTGGGACTGCCCCCGCTGAGACGGGGCACCATACCGAGAAATGCCAAGCCGAACGGGAGAAGGACATTCCCGGCACCTTTCTCTGCTCAATACAGGAGAAAAGAGACGTTTGATAAATTCTTGTAGTTTTTGTCGATATAAGGGTGATTGGGATGATAATCTCATCTGTAAACTACCCTGAAACTAAAAGGAATGAAATGCATAAACAAAGCTGTGACCATGAGTTCTCCTGGACAGGGGGCACTGGGAATGAATGCACCCTGCCCTCCAGGTCTGTTTTTAGAGATGGTTCCTTCAGGCACGGACCAGTCACGGGTAGTTCACAGGGTGGCTGCTCCTCTGAGGAAATGGCACTGGTGTGGGAAGGGTGAGCAGCTGTCCCTCCAACAGAAGAAGGGGAAGTCTCCACGTCCAAACGAGAGGGATTCCATTAAACGGAGCTCACCTGTGCCCTCGGTGATCCAGGGTTTTGTTTCGAGGCCGCACCGAGGAACTGGTTTCTGACAGGTACGAAACAGCGCCATTCCAGGTGCCTGAGGAGGCGCTCAGGGTGTTTAACCCTTCAGGCGTCTGTTTTTTAGGGAGGCACTCGGCACCATACCTAGTGCCAGCATCCTCCTCTCTCCCTCTCTTCCTGTCTCCGCTCCCTCCTCTCTCTCCGGCGGGCGGCTGTTGCCACCCAGCGGCCGCCGCTCGCCCCGGGCTCGGGGCTCCGTCCCTGCGGGAGCCAGGAGCGAGCTCGCCCCATACCCGCCCGGGAAACTGCGGGAGCGAGGCGGGGCCCTCTCATCTGCCCTGCGTGCACTCCCACCTGCAGGTGTGTGAAACGGGGTTGGCTCTGGATGGTTGAGTTCTTGGGGGTTAAGAGGGACAGGGACTGCGGGACAGCAAGTGAAATGAGTTCAGGTAAGGCTGATGGTGCTCTGTGAAATCGTGGACTAGGGGCTGTACCTGACCAGGTAACTCACAGCATGGTTTAATGATGGACTACAAGCTCAACTCATCTCCATCCGTATGAAAGACTCCCCAAAGTAAGGTGCTTGCGATGAGCTGAGGGATGGCTTCTGACGGCAGAAATGCAGACAAGGGATCTGTCAACCAAGTAACATCATCACCTTTATATTCTTTCACCGAAAGAGAACAAAGAACAAGAGGTCTCTCAAAAGTGAAAGTAACCTGACATTTCCGTGTAACCATTTCCATGGTTTAAATGGAACAAGTGATACAGGCAATCAGAGCAGCCATAACCAACCTGGATGCTCATTCAGTCCTGTGCTGGTGATTGAATCTAATGCAATTGGTCCTGCAACTGAAAATGCATCAGACAGAGATGCTGAGTAACACAGAAACCCCTTCTAGATGCACAATGATGTTCTAGCAAGATCAGCTTTAAAGCCCAAAGAGTAAATCACTGTGGGAAAGATACAAAAGATGCATATAAAATCAATGGGATTTCGTAAGGAGGAATTGAAAATATCACTGATTTTACGGTATTTAAAGGTATTTTGCATGTAGAAATGCAAGTGAGGCCAGCTAAATTAATAGAGTGTACTGAGGACACAATCAGTAAAATAAGAGTTTCATAATTTATAACTGATTCCTGATGGAAACAGGTACAGCAAAAATTTTATGAGATGCCCTGTTTGAAAGGGATTTAGAGATGATGCTTTTTCCTCACCAGCTCCACATTCAGCACTATGTTACGGGAATGATAGCTCCCAGCTTTTAAAAAAAAATTAATGGGAAAATAGTGGTCATGGTTCACCAGAAAGTTTGCTAACACCAAACACAGCTGAGACTGTACCAAGAAATATAAAAAACACAAGGAAAAATCCTGGGAAGTGTTTGCTTTAAGCAAGGGTATTAGCATTGAGTCATGGGAAACAAAAACTGTGCCTTGAAGAATGACAAATTGGGACTCTGTAAAAAAAGCAAAACAAAATTATGCACATTTGAAGCCTTGTTCTTAACATTAAACGTCAAAAGCATTGCATCTGACCTGTACGGCTCTAATTGAAGGGAGCGGCATCTTAAAAGCAATTATGCTACCTGAATGGGTGATAAACATCTATTACAGTGTCACGAGTTTGCATCACAGCACTGCTTTTCACTTTGCTTGTTCGTCTGAGCTCAGCAGGATAAAACAGCAGTTAAGAAGACATCCAAAACAAAGGCAGTACCACTTTGGAGGCAGATGGAACAAACGGCAAAAGAAGCTCAGGATTTATTAAGGAACCTGCACTCAGTGCACAAAGTCAGCTAAGAAACCATGGGGCTTTTAGGTAGCAGAATAATATGCTGACTACTCAAGATCTGATCCTGCAAGTCCTTCCACACGCATTTACCTTTATGTGAGTCAGCCCACCAAAGTTAATCAGGCTTATAAGAATTAGCTGTACGAAAAATTGGAACTTGATTAGGAATACAAGCAGCAGTTCACCTGCAAAAAGCTCTTTTGACACTTAAAGAGTGGTGACAGCATTACCATTCAGGCATCAGTCAGGTCTGGTGGCATGAGGGATTTTCTTGAGATTATTTTCCTGAGATGGCTTCCTTATCCATGCTTGGGCAACTGACCAGACAGGATCCTGGAAAGCCTGCTCTTTCTTCTGTGGCTTCCCAGATGCCCACTGTACAGCAGATGTATTATTAACAAATGATGTAGAAAAGTTTGTAATGTCTGGCAACTCTAAACTTCCCAACAACCTGAAAGCAGACACCTTTTCCCTGTACCTTTGTGTTAACATCAGCAGGCTTTCAGCAGCAATCCTGGTTCCTGGTGACCTGCCCACCCTTTTATTTCCTTGGCTCATGCGCAGGGAAGTTAGAGAGAAGCAAATGATTGTTTAAAGCCCTGCCTGAGCAGGCACAAAACAAGCAGGATGTGTGTGTGAACTCACAGTGAGCAAGGATATTGCCACATTTTTTTCTGAAAATCTGCAGGGGTTTTTTATTCTGGAAAAAAATCAAAACCACCATCACCACCAACCAAAACCCCCAACAACAGTAAACTAAATTTGAGTGACCTGAAAGAAGCATTTAGAGCAATATAGGTAAATACACCTATGACATCAGAAGAGGTCCATTGCCTTATGGTGTTGGAGCACAGCTTAAATACTGGCTTCACTGAAAGAGTCCACTAAGACTGTGCCCACAGGTGGGGAATTTGCACATATGCAAATCAGCAAGCCGCTCCTCACACAGCCAATGGCTCTGTAAATGCTTTTTGGTGCCGTGTCCAGTAAGGTATTTGTCTGTCTGTGCCAGCCACTATGGCCATGCTTCCCTCAGTTCCAGGCATTCAGTGCTGCTCCCTCCCATGCCAGCATTCATTTACTCTGGATGCCTTTGTTCCTGCAGAGCTGTCTAACTCACCCTCAGTAAAACTAACCACCAACCACATGATCTTTCATGTTTGTTTCTGTCCGTGAGACCACAATACCCACGGATCTACGGTATCTCTGCCAAGCAGGATGAAATGTCTTGAAAGCAATATTCTTGTAGAGACTTGCATGGATGCACATGATGCTCTGCTATCGGGTGCCACCGTTTATTGCTTAGACTCTCATCTGGTTTGCTCAACATGTGGCCCAGCACTGCTGCCTAGGAAGCAGCTGTCTGTTGTATAGAACACTTCAAAAATCAGTTTTCTGCATGAAAAAAGTATAGGAAAAGGTACTACCCATGAAGCCTGGATGCATATTTTCCTCATTCTTAACCAGGATGGTGGCAGGCTAACCTGAACAAACTTCCTCACTTCTTCAGAGTGCATTCCTGAAATGGGAGATTGCCTTTCATCCTGCTGGTGTTGCAAATCCTGCAGGTGTGGAGTGGATCCTTTTTGGCTGGAAGCGCTTACAGAGCAGATAATGCTACTGTAAAACACTTAAAGCACGCCCAACCTGCAATTATGGTTTATTTCATGGGCTTTAATTGCGCTCATCAGGAAAGGCAGCTGGATGAGATACTTGGATAATATCCTTAGGGTCCAACATAGCGAACAGCTCCTGGCTTTCAGATGCCTTTTACTGTACTCATCCCTCAACCATCTTCACTTCTTGTCGGGATCCATAGGCCCCATGGTTTGGATTGGAAAGAGGCAAACAGCCCTGGATACCTCTTTCTTTGACATCTCGTGGCAGCACTCTTGTACTTCTCTATGTGGCAATAGGGTCTTGCCTTCACAAGAGCTGAGCTGTCTCGCCACCTTTCGCAAGACACCAGCCTGTGCTTGTGACTGAGGCAGTGCCGCCCATGCCCTGTCTTTCTGCTCTCTGGAAAAGGATTGGACACCAGCTTCCCAGATGAAACTGCAGTGGAGCAAAGCAGGCAGGTTCTGCACGAAGGAATAGGAAATCGAAACACTCTTCTAGACAAACAGGAACATCCATCTCTGATTCATAAACTTTTATTACACCTGTTAAAATTTCTTAAGTAAAAAGGGAGGAAAGCACTTTTTTGAGTAAATGCTTTGAAATAAAGACCAACACACTTCATTTTAACAACTTACTTTGAAGCACCTGTTAGCTTTGAAAGGGTGTTCCCCTCAGCTGCAAGTAACCTATGTCATTAAAAATTTCATTTTAAACTTAATTTTATATATATTATTTACAGTTGGTATCTTTATAGATTTAACACCTTTTTTTTTTGGTCAAGGGAGTTGATTCTTGGTGCTTGGTAGCATGATTGTGTTAATCATGTGTGTTTTTCTCTTGCCACTTATGCTTATTTACATTGCTCTAGCAGCACACTACAGAATCAACTTCAGAGTTAGAACTGGAAAGGTTTAAAATTAACATGGGGATTCCCCTCCAAGCTGAAAACAGACTTGTTTTCAACTTAAAAAAAGAAAATTTCAGACTGCATTGGTGGTACTCTACCACAAAGGAGACTTAGTATTATATTCATCAAGGTTTCCCCAAACAGCAAACCTTCCCAATCAAGTCTATGAAATCATCAAATTAGATTCTGCCCCACCCCCCCTCCAAAAAGTAGATACGCATCTTTTGGGTTTAAAAAAAAATTTGCACTTTCCACTTCCTTCAGTGCAAGTTTCATCCAAAACCATCACCCACATCAACCTTTCCCACCAATTTAGAACAACTTAGGTTGAAAGCAGTAAGAGAGACAATGAGAGGCATGGCAAGACAGATGCCTTTTGAAGTCTCCCTCCAGTGACAGAGGAAAGGAAATTACTTCATGAGGTTTTTACTACCAGCTTTTGACAGACAATCGCACATACCTACTCTACAGCGTGCCTGGTACTGGCTGGGCAGGAAAAAACCCAATTAAATGGAACTACAAGATAATCTTATTTCACTTACAAGGCTAAATTATGAAAAAGATTGAGGAGCAATCTAGTTTGGCCTGCTACGTGTAGTGAACTGGAAAAAACAGGAGCTCCAGTTGCAAAATGGCCTTCTTCCATTTCAAAACTTAGAATGTTGGGGAATTAAAAGATTAACATCAGCAACACATTTTAGACAGCATATGCTTTCTTCAATCCATCTTTGATTTTGTCTCTCTGATAATTTAATACAAATGTCTCTTTAAAAGATTTGAGATTTTGTATTTACTTTGAGAGTAAGTATCTTGGCACTATTTTCCCCTCACTATTATGCTGGGGGCAAGCTACACACTCAAGCCCTTCCTACCACAGAACTCCAACATAATGCAGTGATTTTCTACACAGCTGCATGCTCAGCGCTGGTACAGAAAGACATCTGCCCTAACTATTACTTCTATTGTTTTCCACTGGGAAGAATGAGCATCGCTCGGCTCCTCAGGATTCTCAAGCACTTCCAGAGAGCACAAACACTGGTTACATACTGGCACTACCTCCAGCAACAAAGGCAGGTTTTGTCAATTTCATCTCACTTTCATTGTAGTTTGAGGGTACTGGGTCTGCTGACAATGCTCAGTCAAATTTTTCACATCCTTTTTTACCTCTGCCCTAAGCTGCTAAAATGAAGAACATGTTGCCCCCTCTGCTGTCCTAAAAATTAACAGACTCCTGCTGAGCTAATCTTGAGTTTAAAAAAAGAAAAACCCAAACTAAAATACCCCACCACAGCAAAGCCCTGCAAACGAATTTATCCATTAGTCTTTATCCTCTCAAAGAAGTTAAAAGTTACAAGCTTTGTTGATTCTCCATTTATTTTGAGAAATATAAAATATGAAAACTAGTTTACAGTTCTGGCACAAAAAAATGATGTCGCAATAAGCACAAAGTTTCTGTTTACAAATAACGCTATATATCTTTACCATTTAAAAGTGCCTAGAGTTTTTCACAGCAAATAAACTTTATTCACCTATATATTTTTTCCTTATTAAAATATTAAATCTATTTAAATTGCACGTGAACACCTTGGTGAAATAAACTAGAAGTAAAATTATAATAAATCTGTCTATTAAGCAAACAGTCATTAGAAACTACATGGAATGGAAAAGACTATCAAAGCCTAAACTGAATCTTAAAGGCTGACCAAGAAAACAAGAGACAAGACAGCAAATGATATGGCACAAGTGATTAAATTATTGACAGTTAGACAGTAAGTAGAAAGTAAAGCCTATTTGAAGATCTTCATGGATCTAATATACTGATAAAACATTTTGATGCAGAAGTTTTCTAACATTTAAACTGGCAAGAGTTTTTCAACTGCTAAACATTTTTCCACAAGATTACAAGGCATCTCCTTCACTTTATATTGGACCTTAAAATAACTACATTGGTAGACAGAGAATGTGCATAAGAAAACAAAATTTACACCAAAGGTTGCTGTAGTTGAAAATTTACCTTGTTTTGACAGTAAAACAGTGGAGAAGTTTATCAGCTAAAATTAACATCATTAACTTGCAACAGCAGAAACTAGAACAATGAAAAAGATTATTCTTCTTGCTTTAAAAAACATACCTTGTTCTAACCTCCACAGTTGCTGAGGGGTACAATCTACAGTTTCACTGTCAAGACAACCACTTACACTATGCAAAACCAGGTCTTAAAAACCACAAAACTGTCTGTAGATCAGGGCCATAACTTTCACCTGGTAGTCTTACTTATTCAGATACTTGCACTGAATTCTATCAGTCATGACTAGGAGGTGTGTGGTGATCCAGCATGTCCAACCTGAAAGCTTTAGAGGCCCAGCTGCCACAGTGTTGTGTGTGCTCTGACCTTCTGGGTCATGGTTCTTAAACGCAAACCCTTTAACATTCCAAGCTGAAGATCCAAAAATTCAAGTATCCAAAGGCTTACTGGTTTTAAGTCCTGACCTTCAAGCTAGTGCTGGCATCAAGTCACTTACATAAGCATTTCTTTCAAACTACAACACAACCAATTCACCCATTTTGGTACCTTTTCCAGGTGGTCAAAAGAATATTTGATTTGCATCCAAACAAGAATAACATAGATCATAGGGTCTGAAGAAGTGTTCCAAGGCCAGGCTGGATGAAGCAACCTGGTCTAGTAGAAGGTGACCCTGCTCGTGGCATGGGGGTTGGAACGAGACGATCTTTAAGACCTCTTCCAACCCAGATCATTCCATGATTCTATGAACAGCATTGTTATGTTGCTTTAAGAAACACAGCAATGTTGACAATGGATGTATGATAAATGCTCCTTTATGTCACTCACATTAAGCAGCACAGGAAATACAAATGCACACTGGATTTCTTTGCACTGAAGCCAAGCTGTTAAAAAATGCAGGAATACACTATATTCTCAAAATTAGTATTATACTATAGGCATGCACAACTTCACATATCTAAACAAAATCAGGAGGCAGGACCTAAAACACAGGCTTTGTGAAGAATTCAAGAGCGCCTCAACATTTGCAATCTAATGAATTTTCACCACTTAAAATGAGAGTGCCAATGTGATCCTCTCCAAAAAAAAAAATGTTTACAACCAGGTATTAAAGCAAGTTTAGTCTATGTGAAGAAAATTTGAAATGTGATCAGCTTAATTCAGAGAGGGAAAAAATTAGCCTCAATAAATTACATTCTAAGGTTTTCCAGTTAACCACCTGTGAATTTTTATCTCAGTTTAATTGAATACATCTTCTTAAATAGATAATATCTTAACAAAAGCAATCAATTTTGTCTATTTTGGTTGTTAAATATTTCTGTCAAAGAAGTGAAAGTGCCCAGTTTTACACATAATTTTAGATTCAGAGTACTGAATGAAAATGGAAATATGACATTGAAAACACAGCGGTGCTAACAAATACAAAATATGCAGCTTTTGAAAAAAAAAAAAAAAGCAGCTCACAAGGCACTTATACTATAGTGGTCCATTAAATAAACTGTATACATAGTGCACCCTTAAAACATCATTGTTATGCATCAAGCTTTTTCAGTGTTAAACGAGATCTGTTAGAAACAACCACTGGGTTCTGTGTATTCTGAAGCAGTTATTGAGCAGCCTTGTTTCATATAATGTAAATGAAACAAATTAGAAGTGGGTCATATAAGGAGAGTATTTTATGTAATTTCTCATGTGAAAGCTTTTCCGTGCAGTGATAAAATGCAGTGTGGAAGGCCATTCTGACACACACCTCTCCCCACTCCTGACCCCTCTGCCCTAAAAAGCTACATTCCTGCTACTGGAAGAGCCCGGCATTTTAATTACAATTGATTCTATCATCAACTACTGGTTTGGCTCATCATTTGCAGCTTTGAAATTAATGTGCATAACAGTAGCATTAAGCCACTTTCCTTTCCAGAGCAAAAACTGGCAGATTAGATATCTGTAAAAATTGTACATTGTTTCAATGGCTTAAAATGCTGAGTTGTAACTGACACACTGATACTGGTTTGATTTTTTTTTGTTGTTGTTGTTCACAACGTACTTCAAAGGCCAGAAGAGCTACAGACCCGACCACATCTCCTAGCATTCCTCTGTGGGAACGGGTTCTTCATCTCCCTTTAGAAAGTATGCATTTATTAATCATACTTTTTAATTACTCCCACACTGAGAAAGCTTGGATCATACAAACATATTTGCCATCTTCAGGTTTCCACAGTCGTATGTTGGACAGAATAAGGAAAGCTGTCATTGACAGAAGGATCTGTAGACTGGCCAAAGGAGAAGTTAACATTCTAAATCCAAAGCAGCCCCAAAACGTTAGCAAAAGGTACCGACTTGTTCAGGGGACTTCAATCTACTTCAGCCCAGTCTGTCATGGTACTTATTTCATCCATAAGCACCAAAGTGAGAAAACTTAAGTATTTGTCCAGAATTACCACACATAATCCATTCTCAAATTCTACTCTGCAGATCACTTACGAGCTCTCCAAATTCTTTCCAACTCAAATCACCAAAAAAAAAAAAAGTTATCTAATCCTCAATCACACTTTTGCATAGTTTGGCATTTTCTGGATTTGTACTTTTGTTTTTTTCTTTCTGATAGCTTTTGAGGGGACTCCTCTGTCACACATGCAAGTACTTCCAGCCTAAATCCTTCAGGAGCAAAACTGAGTCCCACTTAAGCAGCAAGCTGTCCAGGACCGCTTGACATTCTTCTTTCCACTCAAAGTAAAGATTACTCAGTTTTATCTGCACTTTCAGATTTTTCCCTTTGCATCATGCAGCGACGAACTATGCTGTCAAAACTTCCTAGGTAAAATAGGCCAATGATGCGAAAAACGCCCATGCAAACAACCTGGAAACAGAGAGAAACAGCTTTCAATTCATTTTGGATCCCGGATTCCACCATATTATTGAGTCATAAAATTTGTTAAAAAACCCCAAGTTCTAGGCAGACATGTTATATAACTTTCAGAAAACAAACTGACCAAACCAAGCTAACTATGTTACAGTTCAGGACTTGAGTAGCAGCAAATACTTTCAGCTCAGTCACCAACTTGCTGCTTCAGCCTGAAAATACTACTGCAGTTTCCTAAACCCAAGTGCCACAGTATTAACAGCCATCTGATGAAAAGATAATCCATTTTTGCATCATGTTCTACATTCTGAAACTGTTTTGAACTACCAGAAATTATGACAACGGGTACTTCCCAAATCCTACCTGCTGAAGACCTTCAGTAATAGAAGTGACTGGTGACATTCCACTTGTCAATATTGACAGCATGTAGCCATCTGATCCAACTGAGCTGTTGAAGTTCCCTTGCTGGATGGAAGGATTAAGAAAACAAAAAGTAATTTCCCCAGTTGTAGCAAATCATGATGTGCCTTATTTCAACAGCTACTCTTGATGGACACAGATAACTGATATCGCTAACAACAAATATTTTATTGTAAAAAAATATTGCCACAATTAAGAAGCAAAATACTCCAAAATATTTTGGGCTATACAGCAACATTCTAAAAGGTATTCATTTAAAAATGGAAAAAGAAGCCAACTTCTCTTTAGAGAGAGTGTGCTAAATTACTGCAGATTTTTACAAGATATAAAGGCTGCAAATTTCTTCTTGTGGCATGCTTACTTCTAAAGAAAACACACGAGTCTTCACAGCTATAAGCATATTTCAGAAACTGAATGACACCCTAACTCTATCAGCTCACCAACCACTACTGCAATTGTATGACAAATACAGCCTGCCTTTTGTTAAAATTAGCTTGCTTATCACATGAGATTTGCAAGGGGGTGTATTTCAAATGCTAGGTAGCAGGTTCTCTTTCACCTACACCAAGGATTTTTAACTGCAAGACACAGCTTGTTAAGCAATTCAGAGGAGAGAAAAGGCGGGGGGAAGATACCAGGAAGAAACCCCAAACAACCAAACAACTTTAATTACTTAACAGTAAAATTGCAGTTCTACAGCTCTTACTCCCAGGCTTCTCTCATTTGTTTTCATTTGACTTCATGCCAGACAGACTTTCTGAAACATTGTGGGACTAAATCTATGGAATGTGGAAGTGAAAGGAAAAGGTGGAGTTCCTGATTCAGGGTTAGGGGTAAAGCTATGCAAAGTAGTAGAGGTTATTAGATCTGATTATTTCCCAACATACACCTGAGAGTACACAAACACCTTCTTGTTTCTATTTCAGTCTCTCTGCTCATGGCCAGAGTGCATAAAGACCACATCTGAACTAATACATGATCCAAAGTGTAGAAAGTATGGTATAAGTATACCAGATGCTTAAGATGAGAGAGGAGATTAATTTTCCTCAATCACCACAGGAGAATACTCTGTGGAGGTAGTACTTGCTTTTAAAACAAAATCAGACATAATTTTATGTTTATTGCTGTATTTGTGACAACACTGTAAAAACTTCACAACTGAACACCTGCTGTAGGTGTAAACCATGTGGAATATCAAGAGTATTTGGAACTGCAAAGTAATTGCAGATTTTAGGATTCAATGGGTGTGCTTTATAATCATGAAATTTCATGTTTGTTTCTATTCTGAGGTGCTTTATTTAGCATGCAAGCCTAGCACAAAACATTGAAAAAAATCCTCAGAAAGGCAATACACTAAGAACAGAATTTTATGTATTTTAATCACTCACAAATCACATACTTCAGATATTAAAAGCCAAAAAAGGTCAACTGCCTTCCTTTATTGTAAAATTATTTTTATATGAACTCATCTTCAAGAAAAATAAGAGAGTACAATAAGCTTTTGAGGTTAGACAAATGGTAATTGATACACACAAAGTCAGTAGTTTAGTGCTTTCAAGTCAGTCATAATCCATCCCTGAGACATTGCATCATACTGATGCATCATTTTAATCTGCCTATGTACAGCTTCAGATACCTTTTATTTCTGAGAGACTGTATAAAATCATTTGTGGGCACAGTGGCAAAAAAAGAATAAAGAAAACAGCTCTTTTCAAACTAACCTAAGAGAACTGTTTTGTGTTAATTGCTTTTGCATTTAGCTTAGCCATTATCTTATAGTCTCAGTCCCAGACTCTTCAACACAGAACATGCTCAAAAACCACCATTTACTTACTATGGCATCTTTCACTATAACTCTGGCAACTTGCTCTGCTTGGCAAACAGATGAGGTTTCAGAAATCAGCTTCGTCTCTAAGGGCTTTAATAGAAAAACACCAGTTTAAGTTTGACTAAGCACACACAGGAGAGAAAAACATGAAGGTCAAATTTTGGGAATGGGTCTTTTGACATGGATGATACTGCTGCTAGCAAGTGTCATCTAAAATACCCATTTAAACAAAGGTATAAGCATGTTCATAAATAATAGTCCAATTTTACAAAGGGAAGTTATAACTTTTCCCTGAGTAGTACTTTTTTGTATATAGTTTATTACTTCCATGAAAGTGAGAGTTTTTTTCCCCCCCAAGTATTTTATTTTCAGTAGAAGCTATCAAAACACTTTAACTATTTTTCCTCAATACTTATATTTGTTCATTAATGTTTTTTGCCAGAAATGAAGTATAAGATAGACATGAAATATTTTAAGATCCTATAAAGCCCTGTTTGGGTGGTTTTGTTTTTTTCTTTTTTTTTCTTCCCCCCAGGCCTACTCTAATACTGGGATTAGTTTAATTCTGGGATTATTATTTTTTAAAAAAGCACTTCTAGGGAAAAGTTGAACAACTACAGGTCTCTCATCATCAATTCAAAGTACTACAGTAATTAAATTTCATAGAAAAGGGCCTATTTCCCTATATTTGTAGAATTATGAGTTCTGATTTCATCAACCAAGCTCACTGAATTTTATTCTTTTTAATATGTGTATTTTAAGGGTGGCCAGGAGCGCATCAGTGCCTTTGCCAGCACAAATCACATACAAAAACCTTTTACATTCATTCCCACAGTGATATGGCTTATGTCATCAGATCTCCATTTCATAGCCCCTTATTTACTTCTGAGCTTACTGGCCAGTATCAAATGAATCTGAATGAGATACAGGGATATCAACAGTAATTCAAAAACTCTAAATCTGGGAAAAAAACAGCAGCTGTTCAGGAGTGACAGCTAAAGTTAATGATATGTTAGGAATAAGACAGGCAGAAATCAGCCATTAAATGCTTGAGCTGGCTACTCAGCTGGCCAAGGTACAGCTGTCATTTGTGAGGCAGCTACCTAAAAAAAAAAAAAGCTTACTGAATAAACACAGGAAAGCTGTATCCTAGCTCCTGACATTTTTTTTTACTATAATCAATAACTACAGAGAAAAATAAGGAGATGCAACATGGAGGCATATGTTCTAAGTAGTACTGAATATTAATATTAATTCAGTAGTATTAAATAAATGCAACAATAAATGAGTATCTGAAATGTCAGGGCAATGCAATATTGCAGAGATTTAAGGTACACTATCATGCTAGGAGCAAGTCATCCAAAGAGGTCATGTAGGCTAAAGCAATGCATAATTTTCTCCTAAAAGACAAAAGATTTTTTGACAAATAAGATAAATCTCTCTGAATCTCTTTCGAAGAGAAATCTTAGATGAACAGTACATTCTCCTGGTGCCTGCTGGTGCCCTGAAATAGGCTAAAAATCCTAGAGAATATGCAAGCTGTACAAGTATCTGCAGATGTCTAATTCTGGCACTTTATGCGGATGTGTGGGAGTATACATTTAATACAGAATATCTGTATCAAGAAATGATGAAGTAAGAATTGTGTTATACAATCCCTACTGATTCCTATTCAAAGGGTGAAAGAAAAAATGGAATTCAAACTCAATTTCCAATTGTACGTGATGGTGCATGTTGAAAAGATGATAGTCTTAGATAGCAGATTTTTAGTTCACAGTATGCAAATAAAAAATAATGAGATTTTTTGCTGTAGTCTGAACAGGGCGCCTGAATGTGATTTTTGGAATTATACTTCACGTGTATGGACATGGCAAATGACAAGATGGTCAAAACTTTCACTTTTAAGGTAAACCAAATGACAAAGGCCTCCTGCTGCTGACACATCCTTCTGAAAAGTGACACTGTCATTTCCACTACGAACACAGTGCCAGAGAGGTCCCTTTCTACTGCAATACTAGAGAACAGCCATCACTGAACTGCATCAGTACATGCACTCATACAATTTGATCTGGCTGCAGGCTCCACTGAAGGAACTGAGGTTTACTGATCTGTCACATCTATCACAACAGCCACACATTATCGAAGATGCAAAACAGGAATATTGTTTTTGGCTAATTAAGCTTTAGCATCAAAACAAATAGTGATTTCACAGTTTTCCACCCCACAGCAGCATTCTGATTTCATGCAGGAATACTCTGCAATGTTTCAGATCTTAAAGGCAAGTATTAAAGCCTCAGAACGAGAAACTACACAAAATTATCTGCAAGCTATAGAACTCTGCATAGTTAAAAACTGGTAAAATTGAAGTGTTTAAGAGTACTTAATATGCTTTAAAAATACTGATTTCAAAAACTAAGGGATAATTTACCTTTGTTTTACTTTCTTCTGCAAAGCCAGGAGTATCAGTATCTGGAGGATAGGCCACTGTTACGTAGACATTGTAAGGTTTTACCTGTGTTTTACAAAAGCATTAAGTGTTACCTTAATACTGACAGCTTTCACATGTCCCTTATAATTTCATCAATTTATCTTCTAATTAGTAAGTTTAGCAAGCAACAATTCAGATTGCTTCTAGGGTTAAGTACTCATCAATTTCAAGACTTGCAGCTTTGTCAACTGAGAAACAAAACAGCAAAGATTTTTAAAAGGTGGTTGTGGTGCTTTTTCTAATAAAATGCCCTAAAAACTTTGCAAATTATTTGATGAATCTTGGTGGCTTTCAAGACACTTAGGAAGAATAATAAAGTAGTTTAGGTCTACAATTTTACCACTTTCAATTTCTAAAAGAAGATTAAACCACTGTCAAATACCAGTACCCAACATTTATAAACATAAGGCCAGAAAGGCTTTCACCGAAGAAAAACAACAACAAAAATGTAAAATTCAAATCTGTTATCTTTAAGAGGTATACTCAAGTCTCAAGGCTTTTCAACCCATGGTATAAACTTGCAAGAGGTCAAAGTCTAAGGAGACAAAAAATAATTGGAAAATGTGAGGGGAAATGGAAGGTCTTACATCAAGGATTGTATTTATTTATGTATGTACATGTCATAGAATTACACTACTTACTGCAATCCTATTCAAACTGCTACAATGCAAATCTGTACCACAGTACAAAAAAAAAACCCCAAACTTTTAATAGAAATATTCAGAGGGCTACAATAAAGCAAAATGTTGTAAAACACTGAGCATTTTTATTTATATTATGAAACGCTTTATATTGAAAACACTTCCTGAAATACCACACCACACGCCCATAAACACCCTATTTTTAGTCTTGAATAATTCAGTCTTCATAGAAGTATCTGTCACCAGTCTGAAGAAAGACCCTACATTCACACTGTTCTATTTGGCAGACCAGAAATGGTTAGAGGCAGTTTTACCCCACAGTCTTATCCTGATCAAGGCATATGACAGGGACTATGACAGGGTCTGGAACCAAACAAAAGCATTTTGTATATAAACACGTAATTACTCAAATATACATTCTTGACAGGAAAATGGCAAAAGTAGTTTTCAAGTCAGTTTCATCTCTCTTACTACAATGTACTTACCCACCTTGTTCCACTGAATAATGAAAAAACAGTGTTTGTTTGGTTTTGGTCTTAAACACAAGCTTAGATCACTGCAGAATAAAAAGCTCATATATATCAAAATATGGAAGGGTGAGTGACTGCAAACCCAATTTTTGTTTTGGTGGACAATCCTCAAATTCTAGCCTAGGAGTTTTACAGTTTCATATGGTTCACATACCACTTACCATGGACACTCAAACAAACTGGCAATCTCATGCATCCATGTGATATCTTCAATAGCATTTTGCACTTAGAACCTTGAAGAAGGCTTTTAATCAAAAGTCTTAAAAACCTAGTCCTTTTAATTAAAATAAAATATTAAAAAATGTTTGCACATGTGGTCATACTCAGTTTTTAGGAACAGATTTTTTCTATTTCTTGAAATCAGGTTAGTTTCTGCAACCCATGCAGAGCAATAGCATTGTACTGCTGCCAAATAAGGGCAAATAACACACAGATATTCGCAATGCTGCACAATACAAACCCCGCCCCAATTTTTTAAATGAAAATGTCCTGTGCTAAACAGGACAGTTAAAATTGTTTATAACCAAAATTACTTGAAATCATTGCACACATACCTCCATTTGCAGGGCTTCAGCCAACCCTCGAAGAGCAAATTTCGTGGGAGAATAAGCTGTATATCCAAACAGGCCTAACTGCCCAGCCTGAGACGACACGAAGACAATCCTCCCCATCCTGCGCTCCTTCATGGTAGCGATCACTGCTCGGCTTGGGTAAACACTGCCCAGGTAATTGACTGCCATTAATCTCTGTACAAACGACAGCAGTAGTGGAGTATTTGAGCCTCAGATCCAGAATTCTTCAGCTGTTTTGTCTTATCTATCAAAAAAACCCCTGCTTCAGTCTGCTTTAGCAATCAAGTTCACCAGATCTGTTCTGGCAAAAGAAACAACTGTTTTCTATTCTACAGCTTCATAAACTGTTTTATAGCTAAAAATCTCTCTCCAAGCCAAAAGAAATCCTGTAAGTCTTAATAGCATCCAGGATACTGATAATACTGTGAACCATATGGCCTTGAAGGAGAAAGAATAATATTTTAGGGAAAATCTAACCTGAACAGCCTCCAGGAAGCAATCCATTTATGCATGATGCATGAAAACGTACTGAAAGTTTAAAGAGCTTTCTAAAACAGGAAACAGGAAAAATGCTATGTATTTACAAGTTTCAGAGATTTTATTCTTTGCCAGGATAAAGGGAAGTCTTTACTTTCATTCTCTACAAAACATAAAACACAACTGATAGCCTATACAAGCAATAAAATGGATGATTCATATTTATTATAAAATTATGCCCATTTAGTATTTTCAGATGATTCAGCAGTGTCTGTAGATGAATGGAGGCCTGAGGGCTGCGGGCAAAAAGTAACCAAAATACAGGTGTTTTGGGGTTGCTTTTTTGTCTGTTCATCAGAGCAGCAGCTTCTCAAGCTGAAACAATTAATCCGTCTCAGAAGTGAACACGGATTTTTCTTTCTTTTTCTGCATTTTTCTTAAACAGGTTAAAAAAAAGATAAGAAAAATCTTCAACAGATAAAAAAGAAACTATGTGAAATCATTAGGGGAGAAGTTAGAGGCAACCTTTGCAAATCTGAAGACATTCTGACAGCTAGCACAAGTCAAGTGTAGCACTGTTCAAGTCTGCAGACACAAATTTTGGAACAGAATGCAACTTAATTGTTAGAATGGTTAAATAAGAAATTATCATATGATGAAACAAAAAAGTATGCTCACTCACTTCAAAAGAATTCACTTCAATATCTTCAAATTTTCCTGTAACTGATGTCCCTGCACAGTTTACAAGCATGTCAACTGGCCCCAACTTCTCCTGAGCCTGGAAGAGGGGACAGAGGTTAAGATATTCTTTATAAGGAAAAAACCTTCCTGTATCACCATACCAAATAAAATACCATTTCCAACAGAAATACAACACACAGAGATAAGTTTCTCAAGCTATGCAGGTGAACCAGTTATTTTCTCACCTGTTTTAGAACATTCTCCACCTGTTCATAGTCTTTAGACACATCAACAGAAATACAGAGTACAACCTAGAAAAGAAAAGCAAAAGCACATTTTCACAACACACCAAGCCCAGGAATTGTTGACTTAGAGCCTTTCAAAATGAAACAAGACCAATGTCATATCTTTTCCACAAAAAAAGTCTTTTGACAAGATATTATGCCTTCTGGCACATTGAAGAAAGCAGTTTCTGCTACCTCCAAGCTCCTCCCCCTCATACACAGGTTCTAGTATAATAAAGATTGCATTAAGAACAAATAAGTACCTTGTGATCTTCAAAGCAGTGACTCATGTGCAAAGTACAATTTCTAATTTACTGTACTAAGATACACTATTGACCGAGTTATTTACATGATGTTTAGTAAAAGCTGTTTTAACTAAGACAATCAAAATTCCCCAGTAATATGTTTAACTTTTATCAGCTAAACATAAGTCAAACCATTTGTATGGCTTAGGTTCATCTTTAAAGAAAAAATAGTTTTTTTCCTCCTCATAGCAAGGCATTGTTGCAGTGTTACCCTGAAACGGCAGCACCAGCACTGCAAAAAAAAAATAAAAAACTTGTTCCAAAATTTAGAAAGCAAGTGTTAAAAACCCCCTAATTTTAGTACTTGCAATGCACACTACCTCCTTATTTCATTATTATTTTTTTAAGAATAGTAGTAAACCTAGTTGCATTAATATTTAATTGGGACACCTCAAGGACAAAATGAAAGTAAAAACTCTATGAGAAACTGATTCATTGCACAGTGTCACAAATATCTAAAAAAGTGGAGGCATGTGTGCATATTTACATCTTGTCTGAAAATCAGACATTAAGAGGTTTAGTTTGAAAGATATAGAAAAATTAAAATGACCAGGAAAGAAAGAAGCAGAGGGGAGAGGTGGGCAGGCAGGATGAAGGAAAATAGGTTTTTTGCAGCTAAAAGTTAGGCCCTGTTTTCCTTGAAAGTTATTGACTACTTTCAGCAAGATGGTCTCAGAATCTAGGTTTTCCAACACCTTCAAATCAACTTCAGGCCAAAGAAAGCACTGCTTCTTTTGGGTTACCACTTCCAAACTATAAGACTGCTGCAAACACCATGTACTGACAAATAAGCTACTCTCTCTGCTAAGCCATCAACAGAGCTCTGGGGCAATTCCTCATCTTGAACAGAAAAGCCATCTCCTATAGCAATAATAGGAGGGACTCTTGTATACTTGTTCCAACTTCTATCCTTTCTGTTACTTTGGTCAATTAATTTAAAAGTTAGAGATAAAATAAAACAAAGTCATCAGTAGTTGTAAAAAGTGTGCTCATGACCACTTATCATGGAGCATGTGGGCAAACACACACACACACACACACACACACACACACAAAAAGGCTCACCACAGTGTAACTAACTGCTTTGGCAGCCAGGGATCGTCAGTCCTGCCCCTGGTCAGACTGTAACACTTCTTAGCTGCATAAACAGAATCTGCCTGCCATTCCTGTACAGCAGGTTGGCTATTCCTGCCTCCCAGCACTGTGTGGAGTTGGATAGCAGAGTAAACTTGTGGCACAAGTTATTGGTAGGAATCCCCTTAAGGCATTTATTACATTTTGGAAACATTTATCTTTTTCATAAGTTTAGGAACAAAACAGCAGCTGAATGCAAACAACATTGAATTATCATCTGGATGTCTTTGCCAAGATCAGAGAGGAGATGAAGTAAATCATAGTTCTCTATAGAAATCGGAGCAAATTTTTTAATTTAACAGATGGCATAGATTAGTTATACTGTGAACAACACACTCGGGAACTACCACAACTTTTACTGACTATTACCATGTTTTACAATTCACCTCTTTGCTTCTATTATCATACATTCTTTCTCCTACCATATACTAATTACCTTTACTCAAAAAAAAATGGACTATAGATCCACATCTAGGACACCAGAAGTAGTCTTATGCCCAGTCCTGCTCATTACATTTTGTTCTAAATATTGCGTGATGTTGGATCTTTAAGAAAGCCTTCCCCAATAAAAGATCAACTCTACTTTGAGTAAAGCAACTGAGAATATTCTAGATTAGAAAAAGGACTTTAAAAATACTGGAAAAAACCTCTAAGGGTAAGGATTTTGCTGTGGTGCACACCTACCTCCAGAGAGGCTGCACCATCAGCACTCTAAATCACACGCAAAGGTGAAAGGTTAAAGGTACATAGAGGCCAGACTCTGGTTGTCAATGCAACTTGGTTTCAAGCATGTATCCAAGAGCTGAACAGTGACAGCCCATGCCCAAGAAAACAGTAATCTTTCCTGAGGCTCTCTGCCTCTTGACATGGGACCACTCAGTGTCTTCAAGGACACAGACAACTTGGTCTGCAGGAAGCTTGCAGGTGACACCAGGCTTGGTGGTACAACTGACACACACGAAGGACAGGACGCCATCCAGAGGAACCTGGACAAGCCTGAGAAGTGGGCTCTTGGGAATTTCATGTAGTTCAACAAGACCAGGTACAAGGTACTGCACCTGGATTGAGGCAATCCCCCCCTGACGCAGGCTGGGAGATGAACAACTGATTGAGAGCAGCCCTGATGAGAAGGGCTTGGGGATGCTTGGGGGTGCTGGTGGATGAGATGCTGGACATGATCCAGACATGGGCACTCCCAGCCCAGAAATCCAAACGTGTCCTGGGCTGCATCCAAAGCAGCGTGGGCAGCAGGGAAGGGAGGGGATTCTGTCCCTCGGCTCTGCTCTGCTGAGAGCCCACCTGGAACCCTGCATCCAGCTCTAGGGTCCCAATACAGGAAGGACATGGACCTGCTGGAGTGAGTCCAAAGGAGGCCACAGAAATTACCAGAGGGCTAGAACAATCCTCTTATGAAGACAGGCTGAGAGAGGGGTTGTGCAGCATGGAAAAGGCTTCAGGCAAACCTTACAGCTGCCTTTCAGTATCTAAAGGGGGCCTACAAGAAAGCTGAAGAGGGGCATGTAATGATAGGACAAGGGGAAATGGCTTTAAACTGAAAGACAGTAGGTTTAGATTAGACGCTAAGTAGAAATTCTTTACTGCGGGGCACTAGCACAGGTTGCCTAGAGAAGCTGTGGATGCCTCATCCCTGGAAGTGTTTAAGACCACGTTGGACGGGGCTCTGAGCAACTTGGTCTAATGGAAAGTGTCCCTGCCAAGAGCAGGGGAATTGGACCTAGACAATCTTTAGGGTGCCTTCCAGCCCAAACCATTCCATGATTCTGTATCTACTAAAGGTTACAGTCTGTGTATGTTACCTACACCAGGCACCACCTTTCTCTACAGCCTTTCAGTAATCCTTTTGTACAGCTTCTCTGTTCATCTACTGTCACTTCACAGCTTTTGATCCGTTGTTCCAGTGCCAGCTCTGCCCCAGACTCCCTGCCTTCTCCAGTTCTGTCCTTTCCATTCAGATCAGTCAGGCCTCCCTGAGACCACGTCCACAACCAGGAGCCAGCCTGCCCGCCACCTCCGCTGCCAACTGCTTAACCTGGCTGCAAGCCTGAAACTGCTTCTGCAAAATAAGTCCTGGTCAGTCCACACTGGAGCTTGCTCAGCCTTGAAGGTGCTTTTGGACATTTTCACTGAATCTCCTAGGTACATGCACCAAATAATAGTCTTTTTAGAAGTCAGCATCTATCAAGCTAGGAGAGATTTTAACAAGAACATCCTGACACAGTGTTTGACAAGGGATTAACTATAATGCTAAGCTTGGGAAACTGTTAGAGCAGCTAAAAGAAAATGGTTATCAGGATTTTTTTAATGGGCAAAATACAGCTTCTCCTCACCTCAAATGGCTTAGATTTTCAAACAAAGTTGATCTGAGTAAGGCAGCATGCACAGAAAAAAACACAAAAACAGCTCAAGCCATTTGATAAAAGTATAAGGAAGCAAAGACAGAATCTTATCTTAAAAATGGAGGTATTAAAAAATTTTGTATCAGCTACTATACTAACATTCTTGCCGGCAAATATTCAGCTTTTTTTCATTGCTCTTTTCAACAGAACATCTAGTTTATCAATTCAAATCTCTAAAGTTCTTTAGAACTTTAAAGTAAGTTCTCAAGTGTAAGTAAATTATCAAATCTGCTGGGACTGAGGGCCCCCTAAAAATTATGGACAAATAAATTACTTTTATCTGTGATCATGAAAGGAACTTAGTTACTATGTTACTTTTATGATCAACAAAGTCCTGGAACAGAAGAAATCAGAGATGTTAATAGTTTCAGTACTATTTCCCCTCTCCCCTTCATTATTAGTAGTAAGAAAAAATTATTTTACTGTTTCACCTCAAGGTTGCATGTTTTGAACACAGCAAGCTTAGCTATTCCAAGCTAGTACTTCTGCAAGCTCTAAACCATTGCCCTCATGCACGAGTGCATTAGCTATTCAGCAAAGCAGCTTCTATGTTTAGAAGTCTCTGAACTTCACAACTTTAACTTGTGTAACCAGTACAGGAATTAGTCAGGAAAAGGAACAAAAGTATGATATAGTGAAATAAACCTGGGAACAAGCGACTAAACTTCTTTCCCAAGATAGATGCTGTATTTATGAATTGCAAAAAACACGGTATTTAAGGGAAAAAAAAATTGGTTCTTCCAGTTCATTTGCAAGAATAAAATGCTTATCAAGTGACAGTGAATTGCAGCTATCCAAAAAAGCATTCTGCACCTACAGATGAAGACATCTTTTTCTAAGAAAAGCAGGCTAATGCACTAGGCTAGGCAACATCAAATATAGCAAGAGCTCAAAACATCTCATGTAAACAGACTGGTATTCCTGAATCCAAACACTGAGTCCTCACTCAGTTTTGTCAAACAGCTTTGTTTTAAACACAGGACCAGTGAACTGAGCTGTAGTCACTGTGTTCAACAAAACACACGACAGCCCCCCTTGGCAGTGACCTTACCTGCTTGTCATTAACAGAGTACTTTTCTATTTCCTTCTTCGTCTGCAACAGCTTGTTCTGAAATGGACACAAGGACAACTGAAACATAGTTCTGAGAGCAGAATTAGTCCTCAGTGCTTCAATGAGGCTTAAACCCTAAAGCCCCCCAAAGTTATCCTCCATTAGTTACAGCAGTTTACTGTCATTTTGAAGACTTACAAAGATATGAAAACATGAAATTTATCAAGAACTCGCTTCTCTGTTTTTCACTTTGTGTTCTAAAGCCAGTAATGACTTCCATAGATTTAATGTTTTTGTTTCATGCAACAGAGAGCACACCTAAAACGGTAGGTATTCATTCTTCTCCATTATTTTGGCTCTATTTTATGTTTATATGAAATTACATAAACCTTCCTGCAGAATAATCAGAGCCATGAAATCATCAAATCCCAAAAATCTGGTAAATTCAAAGTGTAAAAGTCCTTTCAAGAAAAATTCTCTTAATTCTGACTACATTCAAGGTTATGTAAAGTAAGTTCTCAAGTGTAAGTAAACTATCAAATCAGCTGAGACTGAGGGCCCCCCAAAAATTAAATGCTTTTATTTCCAGAATAATTAGGTTTTTTGCAACAAATAAAACAACAGCCTATTATGAAAACAGAGTAATTCCAATTAAATTCTGAATACCTCTTAGTTAAAAACAGCAATAAAAATAACAACAAAGCAATGCTTTTTCTTCCAAAGCTGTCCTGATGAAGAGTTTTTCACTAGTAAAAAATATTATATAATGCTGATTGGACACCAGTACAGTTTGTGAATTTTAGAGATGATTAAACTCCCACATATCACTTACTGTAGGGAAATTCCACAGTTTTAACCAATATAGGGGTTTTCCTGATTTTGTGCTCTGGCACAAATCTAGACAATGATATAACAAATGCCAATAACAAAAGCAACAGCACTGGTGAAGTTTTAAAGCAAGCTAATCACAAATTCCGTGTTGGGCTATGCTTCTTAAAAAGGCAGCCACCTCTGCTATTCAAATGCATTAATTTGAAATGCTTAGGGTCCCCTTAAAATATACAGTGAAGTAGTATGAATAATCATAAATTCCAAAATTATTGCCCACCTATACAGATTTTGTGAACAGTTTAGCCGGTGAAGTTACACATACACTTACCTCATCCCTTGCAATCAGTGTTATGAAAGCACCTTGCTTATAGCATTCAATAGCAATACATTTTCCAATTCCACTGGAGCCTCCAGTTACCTAAAAGTTGTTTGAAAATATCAGTGTTAGTCCACTATCCTCATCCCTCCTCACATATGCATGAGTCAAATCACATGAAAATTCTAAAAACATACCGAGGTTAAAATGTCACCCAAGGAGATACAAGTACAGGAGATGCACTAAAGTTAGCTCACTTAAGGAGTATGAATGAAACATAAGGTCTGAACAGATCAATGAGCCTGTGTTTCTGCCTTAAAACCAGTTTTACCTCAGCGGTAATTTTTGGTCATTTCTGTTGTAAGGCACACTTAGACCACTCCCACGTGGGCGCTCCCACATGTTCCGTAGGCTGCTCCCAAAAGCGTGTTGTTAGAAGTTTGAATCCACTATGAATGCCATGATAGTGCCATTATATACTGTCCCTTCATACCTGGCCACAGCAGAAATTACTTGTAAAATCAGCTACTGCAGATTGTTTTCTGAAGACATCATGGTGTAAACATAAAACACCTTCTTTCTTATTAAAGGAAAAACCCTATTAATTCAACGTTTGCCCTTTTTGCTGTATTTTTCAGTCCCCCAGTCAGAACCTTGAACTGCCCCCATTCCATCCTGCTATTTCAGTTTATTGAGGATGTCAGCACCTAAATTTCCATAACCCCTTCTTCTTCCTCCAAGCTGTAACACCTGGATAGTCTTATATGCAAACAGAAAGTTAATATTTCATTAATATTAGACAAATACAGGTTGATGGCTACAGTCCTGCACCATATGCTGCAGGAATGTACCCTGAAAAATCATACCAATATACAAGTGAAGGTCACCTTACCACCTCTCTCACTACCCTCAATAAACCTACTTATGAACTGCCTGTGGATCAAGATGTAGATGGCAATCCTGACCTCTCTTTTTGACTAAAATAAAAATGTCTGCCCTGACATCTTTAGGTGACTTGGATCAGTCTCATCCTGCATGTGCTGTTGGTTCTAGGACACTCGTATCCTCCTTATATACTGAAGTTATTTGAATTTTCCTTAAACAGCATAATAAAACTCATATTGAGAAAATATTGGAACAAAATACCTAGAAGCAGTTATCTTAAAGAAAAACACATTGATGAAACGAGTTCAGAAGAACTGGAAGAAGATGAAATTCAGATTTCTTCGGAAATCATCACCTTTCACTTTTTATCAAAACCTTTACAAAGACTCCAGTGAAAGGTTACCTCCTGCATTTTAAGAAAATGGAGGCATTGAGCTAATTAGTGTACCAGCAAAGATCCCAATCTCTAACTACACATCCTATCAAAAGCCTTGTGTTGTCTCCTCATTAGGTAACGCCTCAGTTTTGTTTTCAGAGATGCATTATCCTCAAAATTCTTTCCACTCCCGGAGGCAGTAAAGTCAGAAGAGTCAGAAGTACATTCCCATGAGTCACTAAACTCTTCTTTCATTTGAGTATTTTACCACTAGCCTGCAAAAACAGCTTAGTGCAAATAAAATAATCCCAGCAAAGATTTTCGACACAATCCACAGTTTCTGACTGGTTCATCTTGAGCCGTAAATGGGCCAAGAATAGGCGTAGCACTCACAAAGACTAATTTCAGCACTTTAGGCTTCCTCTGTTATTAGAGAGAACTCCTTCAGATTAACTTCTAACTGACTCTGCAAGATCAGCTTCACACTACCCAAGCCTTTGAGAATAACTCCAAGATGTGTGTCCCGTTTGGAAATGCAAGACCCTGTCTGTAGTATTACGAACCAACAACAACAGCTCTCAGAGTAAATAAGCCCATAAGAGTGTGAGTGGCAATTATTGATTTGTGACTTCAGCAGAATCACAGAATTAATTTAATAATTCATTAGGGAAAGAAGCAACAAATACACAGAAATTCCTAAAATAGATTGCAATATTTCAATACATATCTGAAAAGGGTAAAATAGTTTGATACATTTAGGCAGACCTCAGATCCACAGTATGTGAGAGATGCTTCCACAGATCAGCAGCAGGTACACCAGCACTAATCAATGGGCAGGGAAGACTGTTCCAACTCCAATTTTTGGTGAGACAGCTGATTACTACCAGCACAAACTGACAACTATCAGGAATGGGTCAGCTACAACACTGCCTGAGGAATTCTCTGCAGGTGAAGGTACTGGCACCAAGCCTCCACCTTGTCAAACAGCACTCAGGTTCACTTCAGAAAGACAATGTCTGAAGTCATGAAAGGAACAGAAAAAGGAAGTTTTTATTTACAGTCACACCCAAGAACACTGGATAGAGCTCATGTCAGATTGGTTGATGATAAAGTACAATATCAATTAGCTGGGAACTTTAGCATTTAGGTGGGAGGCTGCTACAAGCACGTGGGAGTTTGTTACTAATACATCTTTAAGAAACATTCACCATGAGTGCTAATGTAATAGCAAAAAAAAAAAAATCCCCAACACCAGTGAAAAGTTTGCTTTGTGCTATGATGAAGTTAACCTAAGCAAATCTATGAGGTCTGTTAGGTATGTAAGTTCCTAACATGCTCAGAACTAACAGAAGAGCACACACCTACTCTGTTAAAGACAACATCATTACAACTACTTACCCTTGTGGCTAATGGTTCTACACTGCTCCTGCATTTCACTAATTCTGGACATTTGAATGGCCACCGATCCCATTTTTAAATTTTACTGTAACCCAGCCTGAGAGGAGTTACAAAAATAAAAATATGGCCACTGCAACTCAAACCATAGATTAGTATTTTGACAAGAAAGCACAATTAAACCTTAGCATTAATTCAGATGTTCAGAATGCAGCACTATGCTTAAAAAGAACAGGTACCAAACTATGTATGCCAAAAAATACCTGGCTCCAACTTGTTGAGCTATGATCCTTGATAACATAGTTCAATTTTTAAGAGTCACAGGATTTACTTCCCCATTATAAGTGAAAACAGTGGCATGAGGTACAGAGAATTGATCTACTAGATCTTCAAATTTGAGATACTGGAAATTCACTTCATTTGACGAGACAGTCCAAATCCAAATTAACTGAACAGTTATCAGGAATGATCAAGACTTGATATGGCATCTCCAATAGAACTCACTAACTTTCACTGAGAACCGCAGGCAAGCAGGCTTCATGCTTTTAGACAGTGCTCTGAAAGAAGCTTCTACTGAAACAGAACGTGCCTTTAACCGGCTCTAAGTGGTTAGCACACCTGACTAGACTCAAAATGACCTCTTGTCGAACCACTCAGATGTGTCCAAACCACAGATCTTATCACTCCCAACACAGGAACGACGGTGCGAGACACCAAGATGGGCCTTCCTTACAGCTGACCACAGGCACCAGGCTGGGTTCTGCACAGAAGGGGGGAAATTACTGGACTAGAGATGACCCAAGTGCAGGAGGCTTCAGCACAATCACCCTGAACTACAGCCACATGAAAAGGGGACCTTGTCAAACTGAATGGGAGACAGTGCCAAGCAGGTAATGTCTTTCCATTTCCTGCCATCGCTATTCAGAACTTGGATAACTGCATTAATAACACTGAGACCCGAGGGGTCTTGGTTTTAGAAAGATTAAGCCTGAAACAAGGGGAGAAGACTAGCATTAATATTTCAAGCGAGGAGTTTTTAAACACCACTCAAGAACTTTTGTAGAGAAACATAAAGAAGAACATGTATAGAGAGCAGGTGTAACATCCCTGGCAAAGGGCAATTAAATGTGGTCCGAGTGAGCTCAATGCAAATGCAGCAGCGGTGACTGCCCTAACCTATTTTCATACTCCTGACTACTGTTACAGACAGCTACCAAAATACTAGCTTATTCTCACAGAATCTGTGACATGTACTAGTTTGTAGCCTGAGACCACACAAGAGAGATAAAGCCAGTGGCAAAATAATAAATGTATTAAGCTGCCTTCTGAATCACAAAGCACAAAGAAGTTCAGCACATGAAGCTACATCTCTACAGCACAAAAATAACTTTTACACCCTTTCTTTGAGAATGCTTTCCTTGTCATGCAAGAAGTAAAAAAGTATTAAGCATCTAAGAAGCATTTTGTTTAAAATAAGCTAAACCTAATGCCTGAGCCAATTTAAGAGCAGAAAAAGCCTTTACCATTTAATGGTGCTAGCTGGGGTAAAGAAAATACATAGCAGATATGGACAGCGGGGGGGAGAGGGGGTGAGGAACCCACGAGATTAGACGATGAGTAATTTGGAGTTCTCTAGACTCTCACTCTGAATAGCACTCCTCTTCTAAGAAAAAGGGACTCTTATAATTCTATGATTTCTCCAGAAACCATGTCTCGCCTAACACAGCAAGGGCTTCCATCACGCAAATGCACAAATGACTGTGGGAGAGGACAAAGAAAAAAAACCCTCAAGTTTTCTGCTTCAAATTCCTATCCCAAATGGCAGCCAGAGTAAGTTATTCAGCCATAACTCAGACATCTCCTAACCATAACTGCTAGGAGTAAAGAGAAATAATTTTTCTGAAGGATAAGAAGTGAAAAGAATGCTGACTTAAGTTGAAAATTCAATAACTGGTATGTAATAGCCTCTGAAATTGCCCAATGACCTTCCTTCAGAAATGTAACATATTTCATTATATTTTCAACAGACCCGTAGAAAGAAATGTTTCCAGGGAAGACTGACTTTTTCTGCTTCAGTAAAGCAATTTATTCAGGTATATTTTGAAAAATTAAAGCGTGCAATGACAATCACTCAACCTGTTGAAAGGGCTCAACCAGCTATATACACAATTTGCAGGTCATTCCTTTATTTATTTCAACAGTGGGTTTAACTGAGGCCTGATGCTTAAACAGGTTTTGACCATTTTCCATGAGAAGACTTCAAAGAAGCACAATGTTACTGTCCTTAAATACTTTCACGAAGTCTCTCAGTCATTTCAGTAGCAGAGAATGTTCACTCCTGCCATACGATTGAAGAATTCACTTTACACACACAACATGGGAAGGGTTCTTGAATAGTATTTCTGATTTACATTACCGTCACCCAATACTTATGCATGTTGAAAGGGCTCAACCAGCTATATACACAATTTGCAGGTCATTCCTTTATTTATTTCAACAGTGGGTTTAACTGAGGCCTGATGCTTAAACAGGTTTTGACCATTTTCCATGAGAAGACTTCAAAGAAGCACAATGTTACTGTCCTTAAATACTTTCACGAAGTCTCTCAGTCATTTCAGTAGCAGAGAATGTTCACTCCCACCATACGATTGAAGAATTCACTTTACACACACAACATGGGAAGGGTTCTTGAATAGTATTTCTGATTTACATTACCGTCACCCAATACTCGTCCTTATACATATTAGGGAATCTGAAATCCACAAGTACAAGTGTCCAGCATTATTAACAGCATCTACACATCTAAAAACCAGTGACCTTCAAGCCAACTGTCCCATACTTCATTAGTTTGCAGAAACACTTGAGGAGCATAACTGAAGTCAAAATAAGCAGTTCCACAAGTGGTGACATCAATAAAACTGTTGCCTGCAGATTTGTATTTGCATCATCAAGATGGATATATCTTACAGCCTTTCTGTAAGATTTTTCACTATCAGCATATTCATATATATTCATAAAGTTAGTTTTCCAGTTGAACTCCTAATTTTAGAGGACTTGCAGGAATACTGTTTTTCAGCCTTCTACTAGCACCAAATGGAGCTTAAACTGCTAATTAGCAGCAATGGTTACAGGGAGGTTTCTCTAACAACAACACTCTCGTAGTTTTCAATGTGAGTTTGTTTAAATGAACCCTTCTGATTGGAAGAGCCAGCACAGTAGCTTTTTAAAGAGTTTCATCACTGTACAGAATGAACAAAACTCCATGTAATCACTGCATATATAAATAAATAAAACAAACCAACCAAAATCCATTTCACTTTTTATGTCTGCTATTCTATTTCTTCACAAGTCACAGCAAGTGTGTAAGTCTCCTTCACCTTTGCCTTAATAATCATTACTCCTGCAGGGAAAGAGCCATAACCCAAGAACCTTAATGCAACCTTGAACACACCTCACACAGCATATGATGCTGCAAAGCCAGTTACAGCACCCAAGTTAACACCTACTGCATAAAGCAACTGGGGAGCACTGTTGCAACTTAATCATCCTGGGGACAGCTCCATCCTCCAAAGAGGTACTCCAAAAGATAAAAATGAAAAAACCAAACCAAAACTACTCACTTACGGTAAATTTAAACAAATAGTAAACTGCAGCTTTTCTGCGCAAAACATACCCTGGAGATTTGGAGATAAACTAAGAAAGCTGATTCTAGGACGCTGAATCTTTTGAACCACTTAACTCATTTGCTGTCATGTGCCCAAATTCACTATTTTGTGATGCCTCTGAAAGCAACTGGGTAGTATTCCCCTTTTTTCCGTCCCCCTCTTCCCAAGCCACATATTCGTACAACTTCCAGTGATGTACTACTCATGGACTCTTTCAACAGTACGCTCTTCCAAAGACTTCCTCCTACCATCTTGTCAAAATGTTGCTCAAAGACATCCATATCTCTGTGCTTAAAGATGAAAGGGCGCCCAAGTGTCATCTGACCACTTCCTTTGTATTGGTTTTTCCATTTCCTCATACCTGACTTGGTTTTTTAGACCAAGGAGATAATAGATTTGGCCTTTGGCTTATGCGTGTGTAAACACCACGTCATTACCCTGGATGATGCTAAAAGAAAACTCGAGGTAACCGGTGGCTTTGGAGAATACAAAAGGAATGTCTCAAAAAGCCAGTGCTGAGATTGGAAGATGGTGACTCAGACCATCGCCTCAAGCCAACCGGGACACGCAGCGGTTGTCAGAGCCATCGGGACAGGTCATTTCCTTATCACCCGGGACCTGTGGCTCCCGGTGTTTTGGTAGCTCGGGGTGCCGCCAGCAGCTTTCCACCATTCCTCTCGGACCCGCGGGCTCCCCCAAGGCTGGCGCTGCCCGGCCGCCAGCCCCGCTCCGGGCGCCCCAAACCTCCCTTCCCGCCGAGAGCCTTCCCCGCTCCTGCCGCGGGATTCCCGCAGCCGTACCCCCGGCTGCCAGCGGGGCATTGCCCCCAGCCTGCGCCCCCGCCTCGCAGAAAGCGGCTTCCTTCCCTGCTTCCCTCCCTTTCCCGGCGCAGGGCGGGCGGCTCGGGAGCCATCCCGCCGCCTCCCCCGGCGCCGAGGCCGAGCGGCAGCGCCCGCCCGCTGCCTCCTCCCGCGGCGGAGCGGGACGGCGAGCGGGACCCCGCGCCGTGCCCTTCCCGAGGGGCGCCGCACTCACCACGACGTGCGCGCCGGGCAGCTTCAGAGACTTGGGGCTGATAAGCGGCGACACCATGTAGAGGAGGAGGACGAAGGCCACGATGAAGGCGGCGGCCAGGAGCAGCATGGCTTGGGCTGCGCCGGCGGAGGAGGGGCAGCGGGCAGGCGGGGGGCCGAGCTCCTGGGGCGGGTGCTGCGGCGCGGGGGTCGCGGGGCCGCCCGTCCGCTGCCCGTGCCGCGGCGGCGGGCCCGCGGATTGGAGCCCGCGGCGCTCCCGGGGTCAGGGACGGAGGCAAAGGGCGGCGGGAAGCGGGAGCCGCTCCCGGCGCGGCGGGCGCCCCCTACGGGACAGCGGCGGTGCTGCGCGGCCGCCCCCCGGGTCCCTGCCCGTGGCGGCCTCTCCGGGGGGCACCGAGGAGCGGCCCCGGGCGGTGCCGGCGGCAGGGCCCGGCCAGGCCCGTGGGCTCGCCGCTGCCGCCCGCCCCGAGATGGGGAGGCGTGGGCTCGGAGCTCGCCCTGAATGCCCTGTCCATGGGGAGGGAACTGCCGGCCTCGGGAGGGAAAGGGGGAAAAGCCCTGGCGTTTGTTAATCGTAAAATCGTAGAATGGGTTGGGTTCCAAGGGACCTTAAAGATCACCTCGGTGCAGCCTCCTGCCGTGGGCAGGAACGCCTTCCACTGGACCAGGTTGCTCAAAGCCCCGTCCAGCCTGAATGCTGCCAGTCATGGGTCATCCACAGCTTCTCTGGACAGTCTGTTCCAGTGCCTCATCACCCCACAGTAACGCAGTTCTCTATATCCAACCTAAATTTCCCCTCTTTCAGTTTGTACCCTTTCCCCTTTGTCCTATCCCTACAGCTCTTGAGAAAGAATCCCTCTCTGTCTTCCCTGTGGGTTCCCTTCAGACACTGGGAGGTTGCTCCGAGGCCTTTACACATACTTCTCTATCTATAGAGTATGAAGCACCTGTTTGTACACCAACTTGTTAATACATTGCCTGAGGTTACCAACTGACATGACGAAAATTGTGGAGATGTGTCGGAACGTTCCTGCAACGTGCACTCGGAATGGGATGAGGGCAGAGAGCTCTCCCTTCTGTGGGTAATACCGTGTGTCAGTGAGGTAGAAAGCATAAACCCTTTATGCAAGATTATTAACAGACTTTATCACGGCGTGTTTTAAAGCCTGATGATGTTTTGCATCATCGCCCCAGTAAAAACAGATGCAGGTTCTGTGGGACTTGGTTTGCACAGTGGTTGAGCTCCACTGGGTTCTGCTGGCTGCACTTGAAGCTCATGCTGCTGATTTCTTCTAAATCCGAAATTTTTTTCAGCATGGTGTTCCCTGCTGATTGAAACTACAGGTTTTTCATGTTACTCACATTAAAAGAAGATAAAAGCACAGTTTTCAGCTTTAAGGCAGAATATAGGAACAAATATTCAAACAAACATACAAAAAACCCAGAGCAGTTTGAATGAAATAATTCCGCATGTTTGACTTAGACATTTAGCTATTTATTTAGGATATTTTCATTTAAGTTATAATTATTTGTAACTTAAAAACTCGGATTACTTTTCCTTACTAGTTAATATGCAGTCATTAGCTTGTACAAAATGGTTCCCCCCCCAAAAAAAATCCCAAACCCAAAATAAAACAAAGGAAAAACTAAAATCCCCTAGGCAAGAAGGTGTGCAGAAGGGTGTTGAAAGTAATATTTTAGAGGAGGAGATTAGAAGTAGTGAGTAGGTGGAAATGGAAACAGAGTTGTGGGCAGGGATTATGCAGTTTTTAGGGTGAGAACAAAGGACCTGAATTTGATGCAGTAAAAGGATGAGAAAACCAAGGATTAGTCTTGAAATGGCATTGATCTAGAATATGTCTTTGGTGGCATTTTGTATCCAGTGCTTCAGAGGTGGAGGCACAAGGAAGTGAGAGGAAGATATTGTGCATAATTAAAAAAATGCTAGCTGCTAGGGTGACATCCATGGAAGTTGATTAGTGATCTGTGTAAGAAAAGTATGTTAATTATGATGTTAGCAGAAGTCAAAATAGGATGTGGACAGGAAAAAGCAGCAACCAAATATGTTCATTTCCTCTTTTACATATGGGACAGTCTATATGTGCCGTATTTCCAACAGCATCGAATTGACACAAAAGAGGAAATTAATCAGATAATAACTATAGACTACTTCTAAATTTCCACCACAGGAGATGTGGAGGCTTTCAAAGCTCAAATGTCAGCAGTATAGAGATAGAGCAAAGCAGACAAAAGTAAATCTGTCTTTCACCATATAACTCTTGAGGTCAAGGTGAGGTGAGGACATGAGTGCAAAAAATCATCTGCACTAAGCTCCCAGTAAAATGAAGGTTAAACATTGGTAGGAGACCTTTAGAATCCTTGAACTTGTGATATTGCCCTGGTCAGTCACAGTTAAATGTTCACAGCTCACTAATGGAGAAATTCTCTTGTAGCAGATTTCTTGGAAAAAAACGATACTGATTTTTTCTTCTGGCTAAGAGGCCATTTTAGCAACCTTGGGATTGACAGTGCAGCTGTGATAATGTTTGCTCTTGTTTTGCTCTCTGCACTGTAAAGTGACGTTGGCTTCTGTGTGAGAAAGGCATTCAAAGGGGAAGACCTTATGAAGTCCATACAAGTTACCAATGGATTCCCCAGCAAAGCTTTTTCATTCTTTTAAATAATGCCAGTGGAAACTGAAGTCTGCCCTCCCCAAGTTACCTGGTTTGTATTCATCTCACATGACCTCATTCACAGAGGAAACGCATTCCTGGCACAAGGGAATTGTTTACAATAGAACTGTTTTCTCAATGACTGTGGAGCTGGAATTTGAATGCTAACATAAACATTATAACACCACTCCAAACTGCAGTTATATATAAAGCAATACTTAATTAATCTGACCTTCATAAATAACATCACAAAGTGTATAATTTTCAAGAGGGAGCTGGCCAATGCCTGTATATACCCTGAGGATGGGGAGGGAGAAAGAATGGATAAAACATACTCATTACTTTGCTAATTAATCTGCAGAAGAAGCTTCAATACAACAGTGATGTGTTTAGAGAAGGACAGAGAATACAATACAAGTAGATGAAAGCAAAGTATAAGAGCTGTTGCAGCTGTGGTTTTCTCCTTCCTCAGATTTGTTAATTTAAATCTTTCAACAGAGTTTTGCAGTGACAGTTTTGTGGATTGAGATATTCAGTATGAACGGTGTGGCAACTGTAGAATCAAAGTCATCATTTAAATGTGGAAACAAGTTTTTGAATTGGTAATACTGCAGGACCATTGGCTGATATTAGAAATGTCCTTTTGATCTTAAAAGATACATGCTCCCAAAACACATCAACAGGTAAAAGAAACTTGTCATGCTTCCAGAGGCCTTCGGGAGAAGAGATGAAGTTTTGGAAGAGCAGGTAGCATGGTTGCAGCCTCCAGCCTCTGGAATCACTTGTCCCTGACTATTAATCTACTGAATTACCTGGTTGTGTTTTTTGCCTATTGGGAAGGGCAGGGGAAGACCAGGGGAAGACCAGTATCCCATAGGTTACACTGTGATAAAGCTGGAGATGCCTTGGTGAGATTTCCATCCAAACTCTCCTACTCTATTTAGAAAAAGAAATAGCAGTGAGAGAGTAATTTCCATGGCCAAGCAAAATAACTTTTTTATTTTCTCTTTCCAAAATACTTGCTTTCTTTTCTAGCCTCTCCCAACTCTTTTTTTCTTTCTTGTTTCTTGTAGCAAGCATAGATGTGGCATATAAGAGCCCTCTTAAGAAATTAGCACTAAAGGTTACATGACATAAGAGCCATGCTAATAATTCTGGGATTCCTGGGAAACCCAAGGTTTTAGAATAATGGCAGTGCAAATAGGTGGTTCCTGTCAACCAGCTTTCATGATCCCTTATCTCTTGAAGAAGAATAATTAATAGGAACTGAAGAGCTGCTGTACTCCATCAGAAAAGGATCTAACATACTGTCTATCCCTGTCCATTATCTATAGAGGATACTTGGGAAAGAGGAGTGAAATGATGACAAGTATATGATGGTGACAGATGTAGGGTGACTGGAATGCGTATCACACCCGTTGTCTGTTTGGCTGCGCTTTTCCAAACAAAAAACTGGCCCTGCTGTATCTGTACAACAACTTGTGTGCTGGCTGTCGTGCTGGCAGAGATCACAGAATTGACTTTGTCTTGCGGGGCCACACAGCTCCCAGAGCAGTGCTCAGGCCACAGCACCCTGTCCAGGTACCCTCTCTGCTGGAAAAATGTCAGCCTAATTCTCTGGGTCTCCCTGGAAGGAAATTTCCCGTGCTGCTGCACTCTGTGCGTCTCCCAGGAGGTGCTTGTTTGCCACAGGGCCGGATCCCAGTGCTCTCAGCCACCAGCCCATGCCACAGTGAGCATGGCTGATGGCCCAGGGGCTGCTGCAGAACCGCTCCCAGGGCTGTGAGCACACAGGCAGGTGGTGCTTGTAGGCAGCTGGGGCTCAGGCCGAAGAGGGGCTGCCTGCTGGAGCAGAGGAGGTGTTGGTGCCTGATGGTGTGCTGCAAAAGCAGGTGACATGTACATATATAGCCCAGGCACCAGCCTGCTTCCCCGGGGCTGCTGCAGCTGCTTCGGGAGGAGCGTTCTGGAAACAAAAGTGCTGTTTGAATCAGAACTTTGTCTTCATACTGTACTTCAAAACTTATTTAACTGCTTAACATGTTTGGCATAGGTGTTAGAAAGAAAAAAAAGGAAACCAATATTCTGAATTAACTCTTTGTAAATGATGAACCATTATATGTTATAATTTTTAATTTATGCTGAAGAAGTAACTGTACTGATATTTTGCATGCTGAGCACTAGATCTATTGAAATAAAATTAGTGACAACCCAGTAGCAAAAGCAAGTAATTTGAAAAGACATAAATTAAACTTGGGACCAAAATGATCTTGAACTTCATTTAGTATGTGTTCCTTTTCATTTGGTACACCTACTTATACCAGACCTCACATGGGAACAATTTGCTGTTCACACTTGGACATGAGACTCCTTTAGCTTGCTAAATATTCCTAGGGATGCTGTGGACTGTGGGTTGGAAGAGAAGGCTGGGCAGCCTACCTTCTCCTCAGGTGGCATGGAAAAGTACTGCTGACAGCGAGCAGGCACAGGCACAGGAGGGAAGAGGCTGTGGCTGTTCCCTGCACTGCAAGGTTCAGAGCTCAAACATAATTAAGTATCTGCAAGAAGTAAATGCAGGTCTTTTACACAGGGACATCCACTTTTTTTCTTGACATGAGCACCCTCTCCCAACTGGTCTTATCACCTCAAAAATGATATTTAAGCAGATGATTACAATGCAAGCTCATGTTACAAGATAGCACAGCTGATATTACAGGTAACAGCAGTTGTCTGACTAGATGAAGCTCCAGAGACACCAACGGTGTGTTCGCCTGACACTGTAACAATACCCCCAGCGCCTCACTGCCCCTCCCACCTTATTGCACTTATCCACTGGGAACACTCTGCTGGGCCACAGTCATTGAACATGTACAGGAAAATGCACTATAGGATTAGAAGTGATACACTGAGGAGTTCGAAAATGCAGTTCTACCAAAATCACCTTCCTTTCAAGTGTAGTATGATTTTCTCCACTACCTATTGTATCCTGAGTGCTGAGTAAGGGGGTTCTTTTATTCCTAATGAAAGGCAGTCCTTTTTCTAATACGCAGACATGCCATAGTCTTTATTGGAGGAAGCGTAGTGCTTGTGTTTTGAACGTCTTCGTCATTAAACTGAAGGTAGAGCCATTCTTACAATCAGCAGTATTTCAAGATGTGACACGTGTCAACCTTTTCTGGAGTTCCTCTGGCTTTCCACACCTTCCCCCTGCAGCCTTCCACTTATCAGCACTGCCATACAGCCTTTCCTCCTTTGCCAGCAAAATCAGTTGCAACTCCTATCCTGCCTCAAGTTCTCCAGCTGGTTGCAGCTGCCCCCTTTCCCAGTGTCAAAGGAAGAGCTGAACAGCTGAGTGCATAAACCAAGGATCTGCTGACCACAGGGATGAAAAATATGCATTGCCTGGGAATCTGTGCTTCAGAGGCATGGAAGAGGAGAAGATGCCAGTGCTGTGCTTACTGTGGGGTGACACACACCTCCTGCTGAAAACTGGATAATGAGAGAAAAAGAAGAGGTTCACAGGCTTGAGAGCCCCCCTCCCACTTTGTTTAATAAATGCAGATTAATGTGAGGATTGCCATGGCTTCACCTTCCCTTGGCCCCTGTTTGTCTAGAAAATCCACAGCTGCTGCTTTTATAATTTCTAAGCTCCAATCATGATACTGTGACAGGGAGAGCTTTAATACAGAATTTCATCTATGGGGAAATTAGTTCCTTGGCCACTATAGTTTTCTAGGCTTTCAGGTAGAAACTCTAGGCAGACAGCTACAGGAGGGAGCCTTTTCTGGCTCTTTTCAAAAAAACTGCCAGAAAAGGCTTAGGAATTACCATTGCAGCTACTGCACTGCTTGCTCAATGTTTGTATCATGTTTTGCATTCCCTCAGACAAAGTCTTTACCTATTACTGTCACCATTACCTTCCTGGCTATGTATTTTCATGAATGCTTTCACTTTTTAGCCAGATAGGGAACATTTTTGTAGTTGAATTTGCAGGAAATTTGGCCTATGTCTACTCATCAACTTGGTGATTAAGTTGCTCCACCTAAGCTGCTAATGTGTTTTTCAAAAATAGGAATAATCTTCTGCTTTGTATTGTACTTTTAGAAACACCTCCATGTAATCTTTAAAGATTGACAGGTCCTACACATTTGTGAGCAGTCTTCTCTGCTTCAGAACTAAGCTACCAGTTATACCACCCCAGTTAAGCCACTTCTATGATGTACATATTGATATGACTCGATCTTTTTACAAAAGGCCAAATTAATGATTTATAGTTTTGGCAGACCTCTGGCTTTCTCAAGAACTTACCTTTTGTAGGTGATCTTAGGTAGTTGCCACGCTTGCAAACCACAGCATTGCTGCCCAGGTCTTATTTGTGCCTCTCACTGACAACTCTTGTTTCTGGAGCTGCTTGCCCTACCCCACGTTGCTGCGTGGGACAGCATCGTGGGCTCCCATTGCTCTTTGCTTTATAGCTGCACTCTTAAAAATACTGGAAGAACTGAAATTACCTCCTCCAGGTTCATGCCAGGTTCTCTGTCAAAGCCATTCAGACAACTTTGTTTGCTCAATCTTTTAACATGAATTAAGTCTGTTTCCAGTTCCAGGTAACACACAGGATATTGACAGCACTGGCAAGAGGCTGATGTTTATTTCTTGAATGAAATTACACAACCTCTGCCCTTACCATCAGTCCCTGCTAATTTAACTTGGCACGCACTGCAGAGAAGCTGCTGCTACGCAAGAGAAATTTAGAAGAGGTCTTGTACATAGCTCTCTTTTCCCCCTCTAACCCAAAAAACAGGTACAAAACAGGTTGCTGAACACAAGCAATTCAACCATTCCTTCCCCTTGCACTGCTACCAAGTACATTAGAGTTGCTTGTGGTCCTCCAAGTGTGTCTCCATCCTGTAACAACAGCACAGCCCATTGCCTTCCTGCTGTCAGCCCGGGAAAGGACAGCGTGTACAGATGGGCCTGCTGCTTTGAAGGGAAAAACAGAAATCAGAGACACTCTGTCAGCTTCTGCTTTGTTGGATATAAACTTGCTTTGCTATAAACACTGGAGAAATATCGGAACATAAAGAGCTTTGAAATAGGATTTAAAAAGAAATCAGTGCTTTATCTTCTTTCTGAGAAAGGAAAAAAAAATGGTGTGAAGGACAGAGGGTAAGTAAGACAAAAAAAAGAAAGAAACCAAAATTAAAAAAAAAAAAAAAGCAAAACCCCCAGAAAATTAGTCAAAAGCAACAGGAGAGGCAGGCAAAAATTGCCAATTAGCATTCACATCAAAGGAAAATTCTCATCAAAACATTTTTCTTCTTGTAAGAAGCATCATGCATTTCCAGTATGTACTGCAGTGAAGCGAGCACATTTTACACAAAAAAAGGCCCAAGAGAATAAGCCAAATAGCCTCAAAGCTTGTGGAAACCATTTTACACAGCTGACAACTAGGACAAAACCCCATAGGAGCCCTGAGTGTCAGCATCGCTGCCCTTGTTCACCAGTCAACTTCCAGCCTGCGCCAGCTCCAGGGGATCTGAAGCACAAACCATACACGTATTTCTGTGGATTCATTTATCCCATGTAGAGCCTCAGGCTGCTCAGGATGAACAACAACAACACTATGTCCCACTGCCCCATAGAAACCCCACAAATGCTCCAGCACATTTGTTCCCAGCTGGACTGAGCCCACCTACAGCTGGAATGTGCAGGAACCTCGCAGCACTCCAGGTGCTGGATGGAGGTAACTTCGCAGCACCTCCCTGGCGTGCCCTGGGTGGGTGGGTGGTCACACAGGAGCCCGCGTGTCTGTGAGGTGTTTGTCACCGGCGCTCCTACGTACGGGTGTGCACGTGTGCCCCACGAGTGAGTTTGGGCAATGGCAGTGTCGTTTACAGGGGCACCCCTTCTGTCTTGAAGCTGGTGAAGGGGCAGAGAAGACGAAGGGTGGACAGAAAGGTTTAGGCTCTGTCAGCAGAGGCTCTGTGGCTCCTGTGGAAACTTGGGCTATGCTGCAGCTAAACCAGCTTTGCTGTCAGGCAGGCACAGTGCCCTGCTTGCTCCCACACTGGAAGGGGACACGTGCATCATGGGCATGAGCTTTTTGGGCAGGTAAGAAAAACAAAAACAAAAAAGAAAACATTTTAAATTATAGTGACAGGGCAAGGCAGGACACAAACATATCAGCCTACAGCAAAACAAGAGCAGGTATAAAGATTAAAACAGTAATAATTTCTTTGCTGTTCAGTTGTCTATGGAGCAACTAATAGCTGTGATTAATTAATTAATTAAAACATCATTAAAACTTTAAATGAGCTCATGCTCAGTCAGGCAAGAGCATGAGCATTTCAACTAGCAACTTAAATGGGACATGTGAAAACAGTAATCACATAACTTTTCCAGATCTTCTAAAATCTTGCATAAAGCAGAAGTCTTGATAGGTCATAGCCTCCCTGCTAGAGCCCATGCTCTAGCTTTCAAGGAGACGAGGAAGAAGAAATGATAATTTGCATTGATATGGTTTTAATATTTTCCTAACTTTCTACTGGGCAAACAATTCACCTGGCTCTGCCAGAGCCTAAGTCACAGCTGCAACTAACAGTCCCCATTTGCCGCTGTATTTCCTGAATGAGATGGTGATATTTATAGCCACTTTCCCAGCCCCTTGCCTAGCTGACTCGCTACTGCTGAGACATGGAGCAGAAGGCAACTACTCCAGCTGAGATTTTTGTCACAAATTACCTGTGGATGGTCATCAGGCCAACAACAGAGTGAGTCAGAGGAAATTACTGTTTATAGTTGACAGAATGCATGTGACACTGAGCATGTTTGAAAGCAAAGTCCCTGCCTTGAATAGCTTGGATTTAAATGAGTTGAGGCAGCAGAGGAGGAGCGAGGGCAAGCAAAAGCAAGTCCTGCCAATTCATGTTACAGTGCCTGATAATAGGTCACCAAGCAGGAAAGAAAACTCTGGCTGCATTATCAACATCAGGCCTGTGTCATGTGTCAGTGACTTATTTCCTGGAGATGTCTCAAACACAACCAAAGCCTATTTAGAAGGGAACCTAGCTCCTGCTATGATGTAGATAGGACATTCTATTGTGTTTCCATGACTACTGGTTGAGAAGTTCAGCTGAATGAGTCCAAAAATGTCAAGTATTTCTGCAGAAGACTGGCAGATTGTACATGTGGCAGGTACCATGCACAGGCGGCATGGATGGATGGAAATCCAGTGTCCCTGAACTTGGGATATGACAAAGGAAAGAAGTATCCTTGAGTATTTATTCATCAAGTTGGAGCCTCTCAGGTAGGAAGGCTGCAAAGGCGAGTAAACAGAAAATGTCACAAACCAGCGACCTAATAGAAAAGCTCCCATCAGAAGGGTGTGTGTGCATGTAGAAGTAGGGAGGGAGAGGAAGAATTCTAATTAGGTCACAGGGACCAAAAGATAAAAACAGGACAATCTTATCTAATACCTGGGCTGTCACTACACAAATGCCAGGACAGAGGATGAACGACCAATTAAAAGTTTTTACGTAGCTAATTATGACAACAGAGGATTTGTGGAATAAAATCCCTAGATTAGTATGTTAATAAAAACCTAAAGAAAAATTGAAGGGGTAAGCACTGAAGCTACGCCACAAGAGCTACAACAAAAGCTAACTGCTCAAGAATAAAAGAAACAATGTTTTGATAAGAATTAATTATCTGCTGGAACAGCAGCACAGCATGAAACAAACAGTCCACTGAGTTCTTGCAATAGTTTACGTAAGTTACAGGAATGGCTTTAAGTCAACCATGATTACTAGGGTGAATCTGGTTAAGACCAAAAACATGTATGGAAGCCAATCTTGAAACAAGCTTGTCATTCTGGAGGAACGAAAGAGTAAACAGCAAAATGAAGATGTTCCTGCATATTTCAACATATTCAGAACTATTAAATAGCTTCCTGTCAAGATAATCCTCTGAAGAACAAAAAAAAATGTGGAATGTTCTTATTAATGCTAAATAAACACCAAAAGTAGATCAAAACACCTGACCAGAGAATATTCAGCAGCCTCTTTGCTTCAGTTGACAAAAAGAGCAAATTCTGACAGGCAGGAACATGAAAAAAGCCAATTCCAGAGTATCTCCCTCAGCTACACTTGTTCTGCTCCACTAGTTAAAACAAAAGCATATGAGTATATTCAAAGACCAGCAGACTTGAAAAACCAAACCAAATGAGAAACTTAAGAGATTTATGGAAGCCTGAAAAGATTTGTATGCTTTTGTTATGCTAGACAAGAACAAAAAGGCAACACATAAATCAAACTACTCTGGAACTTGATGTCAGTCAGGGAATCCAGGAAAAAATATAAGTTGATTTACTGAGCTATTTTAACCCTGTAAGTATGTACATCAAGAGACAGACCACAAATGGTAGGAAATCCAAAACTCACTATCACTGTGAAGAAACCATCTGTGAAGGACATAAGCACATATAGAAGTGATTTAACTGAAAAATTATTTTACACACAGGAAGGGAAATGACATTTTTTCATACTGCAGTCAAGAGTAAGCAGTAACACCAGAAGGTATGAAAACAATTTGTAAGCTAACCAGCCAAAGATCAGACCTCTTAAAAATGTACAACTAATTTGTCCAGTATTTACAGAGCTTTTCATTATTCAAAGCATATACAACCTTTCACAAATTCTTTGATTTACAGTATTTTAAATTAACACTGAAAACTAAAAAGTGATTTTGCATGCTCCCTTGTTAGGCTGTCATCTGCTATGGATAACTTGGCTAGGACGCTCAGTGATATATATATTAATTTATCATAATTTTACAAAGAAGCAAACCAAAAAGTTGCCCTTTTAGCTGCAATTCTAAGCAGCAAAGTTTATTTGGAATATTTCTAAAAACAACTTTCAACATCAAATAGCAAAGGTTCTGTTACAGATGTCATCTGAGCAAGCAGCAAGATGTAAATTTAAAACATACAGTATATTTTTCTTTTGCATTAAAGATACAAGATTATACAGTTAAGCATATGGAAGCCCATAAGACAAATCAGCTTACCACAAAAAGGAAAAAAATAAACCAAAGAACAAAATGTTCCTGAGAATTTTAAGATTGCAGGATTGCAGTAAGGACTCTCATTTTTCAAAATGTCAAGAGATAGATACTTCAGACAGTGGCTTCAAAGCTCTGAAGGACAGCCACGCTAGTATGTGGCTCACTTCTGAAGTGCTCACAAGAGAAAACTACAAACGAGATCTTGTTGCAATAAGGATTATGTTTACTAACCATAGTTAGTTGTACCTATGCTGGAATTCCTGCCCTCACCACTCCCTCTCCTGCCATCCCCACAAAAGCTGTCAGAAAGATTTGCAACCCACTGATTCACATTTACACATTCTGATGTAAGACAAAGGTAAAGCTGTGTAACTGAAGGATTTTGGAAAAAATGCTTCATTATGTTAGTAAAAAAAAGCTCAGCACCTTGCAGATCAAAGAATATTTAACTATTTTGTTTGGCTGTTAAACACAGAAACGAAAGTCTAAGAAGACAATAAAGAGTAAAAACTTGAACATAACATTGAAGAAATACTCAAATAACATAACTGATGTTGTACTACAACATTTTACTTCATTAAAGTACAGAAAATGTCACCCATCCTATGATTTATAAAGTACACAAAATATGTACATAGAAGAAACCAAGCCCCATCAAAAGATGATCATATTTGTGCATATGTACATAGAACATACACACCTAAAATGTGCAAATTTCTTTTAATGCAAGTTAAACAAAACATTTGCAGGATAGAGTTGTACAATGATAATGGAAGAGTATTCTAGATATTCTAATGGTGTTTCATATCTACAGCCAGCGCAAACTTACAAGGCACAAACTCAATGCTGATGCTGTAGTGTTTTAAGTTACATTCAGGCACATCTCCATTTGCAGTTCTGCAGAAAAAGAGCAATGGAAGTGCTACTTCTATACTAAACCGCCACCCTTCTCTCCCAGTTTTAGCACTAAATTGATGTAACCTATATGCTACAGTTACCAGTGGGGTTCTGGGTTAAATTATCACTGGAAAGGCTGTGGCTAAAACATCTGTTCTAATCTCCTTGCATGTGAAGTATGCTATTTCCCAAAATACCTCCCAGACATTCTCCAAAGACTACATATACCTTGCCAGCCTCAACACATGGGATCTTAGAGGACATTACTAATGCTTTTTTCTAATTTCAGTCAAAGCTTCACCAGGAAGACAATCCATATTTTAAAAACCAAAACAACAAATAAAACAAATCCAAACAACCCCCCAAGAAGAGCCAGCAAAACACCTTCTGAGTTACTTGCATTTAACAAACTTGTGTTAAATTGCATAGTGACAGTGTGTACCAGCTAGTAAAGAGTTAAAAACAAAAGCTTGCTGTTTAAGGCAAAATTTTAACACAGCATAGCAGAAAAAAAAGCCAAATAACAGGTCCATCAATATTTAATCAAAGTACTGGCCTATGTAGTCTTACCCTCACAGTGTCTTCTTTCTTACTTTAACAGCAAACCCACACTTGCAGCATGCTTGATTAGAAAATTCTGTTACATTTTCCTAAATGAAATGAGAGCAAATCATACATATGCTGATTGACTGATATTGAAAACACCTGACAAATATGTTCTCTCCCATCCCTTAAGAAGGTTTTTGACCTTACTGGGAGGTAAAGTCAAAACCTAAAACTCACTGGTATCCAGGTCTAATATACTACCTAATATGGAGCTAGTAATTTAAAGCTTTCTAGTATTTATTAGACATTACCACATCACTTTGCTGTCTCACCCTAAAATTGCATTTTTGTATTATTTTTTCAATAGAAGACATTTAATAGACATCTGAGGAAAACAATACAATACAAAAGCTTACAGGTCTTTGCAAAGGTATCTTCTATTCCTTCTGCAAAGTAAGAAAGGGGTGATTTTATTGGCATTTATTTGAAGTGCCATCAATAAAGACACAGGAATACTTTAAAAAGAAAAAAAAAAAAAGGTTCTAACACTTCACACATCTCTTTGGTTTAGCCTTCCTGACCAAAGTCTTCTGTAAACTTCTTTAACTTCTCCAAGTCCTGTTCATTAACTGTTGGTTTTGTGCTAGCAAGCGACCTGAGCATATCAGCCTGTCAGAAAAAAACCAAACATGTTTTCAGAAACAAGCATAGTACCAGTGCTAGCAATTTTGCTACCAGGACAAATATGCATTAAAAAAAATCATTAAAAGTTCCTATTAACACAAAACTTTAAGTAAGCCTGAACACTTTTGCACAGAGGCAGCCCTTTAATCCTCTGAATGCAGATAACAGTCAATGAGTTTTCCAGTAACGAAATCACAACCTCAGGTTTAGGCTTAAGCCACTCATCCATTCAAGTTTTATTAATCTATTTTTTAAAAGAACTGAACGTTTTTTTTGGTCAGTTGCTATTTTCAATCCATGATTAATTACAGCAGATTAAGTGGAAAATAATCAGATGTTCCCATGTACTCTTCACAGTCCAGCAATGTAGAACAACAGTTCGTGATTAATCTCTAGCAGTTTTACTGCTCCTGACTGGTAATTTCTGTCTCTTCAACTCAGTAAATTTCCTAGATAAATAGTTAGATGCTAGGAGATGGGAGTTTAGAAAAAAATTCATAGGTCTATGAAGTTGAAAGCAGCAGTTAAAACACACTATGAATAAAAAGGGTAAAGAAAACTAATCAATTCCCAGCCAAGGGCAGCTGAAGAAAGTAGATGTCCAACACCTCATATTGCTATAAAATTACGGGGAAAATCCAAAAATTAGTATAATGGTTTTCCACACATCAGACTAGAGGCACCCTTCCTCAAAAAGAATTAAAGCCTTATGTTTTAAGGCAAGAAGTGATTTTGAACACTGAAACATCTGCCTGTAGTGCATCAGAGCCCAGGTACCATTAGGAGCACACAAGGAACTGCTGTCTTTAATTCCAGGAAGGACTGATTAAAAATCCAATTAGACCATGCAGAGAGAAGTTTTAGAGCAGGCCTGCACCTGCATAAATCCTCTTCTGCTTCCTCAGTATGCAAATACACACAGGAAATTCTTTTCTGAAATACAGTGATGGTTCTATTTTCAAAGCATTGCCTGTGATCCCCATGATCACATTGATTTCTTTCATTCCTTACAGGGCCCTTTGCACACAGGAAACTACAGCAACACAGATTTGTTTAAGTGCTTCCCACAAACTTTGTATTTAAATATACAATTTTCTTCTGCTGCTCTTGGGGAAAAATACAGAATGAGTGTCCAGCAATTATTTTTTTCTTAAACAGTGATCTAAAATTGAAAACTGTCTTAGATATTTTATTCCCTAGGCCAAACCAAGTATTTTCACATGCACAAAGAAAACAGCAGAAAGAGCGGTATCACCTATAATAAATTTAAACCTAAACTATCATTATATCCAAAATCTTCTTACATTTTGGTTTTATACTTGTATCTATTTCATGGTCAATATCTACCTATAGAACATCACTTCCTAATTTACAGTGAATGTAATTTTCCACTTCTCAGTATTAATGCCACAGTGATGAGAAGAAAGTGTATCATGGTGCAGGAACCCTAAAGGTTTTGAATGAATAAAAGCCAAGTGAAAGAACAGTGCAAGAGGCAGAAACTGTCTATGGATGAAAAGATGGCAGCTGCATGCCAGCAGACAAGAATAAAAAATGCTTATCAGGGATAGATAGCTGTCTTTTTCATAGCATGCCATACTGTAGTGATTTACATTGAGAATTCGAATGTTATCTGGTATGCCCAGGGTTTCTGAAAACAAACATTTCATCCAATTGTCCTGAAAAAGACTCTTTATCTTAAAGTGTTTTCAGAGTTCTCCAAAGTAAGAGAGAAATGCTACAAGGAATACCTACCATGGAAACTCTAGGCTCCAGTAATTTATCACCTGGGACCTCCATCCATGTCATTTCTATGGCTTCAGGATCACCTGGAGAGCAAGGGGTCAATAAATCTACCATCATATTTGGATTAGACACTGATGGTCCTTTTACCTAAAAATAAGAAAACACTCAGTTTATGGGAGTTATTATTTCGAAAACAGAAACCAGAAGCTGAACAGCACCCCAAGCAAAAACCATCCCTTGATTTTATGCAGATGCCCTACCCACTGGGAGCACACGTCCTGTGAAAGAGAAATTGTACAAGTGTACTGGTATTATTCACTTCGAAAACATGCAGCTGTAGCCAGATACTTAAATTTGCATCAGGTCAAATCCCAGAAGCCACATCCTCTTAAGGCTGAGGATTTCTGTGGAAAACTGACATGCCAGGAAATCTGCCTGGTGAAGACCACCCTTCCTGGTCCCTGGTCACTTTAGGAGGTCATTCATCGCTAGTTAACAGCTCTCTAAAAGCTTCCCAGTGCTTTTCCCTCTGACATCCCGCCTTCCCAAGCTTCCAGCACTTTTCCCGGCACCACCTGAGCAGCGCTCCGTAGAAAACAGCGCCACCTAGCGGGAGAACAAAACAACTTCCCCCTCCGCACGCAGACAGACGGACAGACCCCAAAAAAGCTGCCCCGTGCATCTGTTCCCTTTGCGCAGTACACTGTCCGGTACCAAGGATTTTGCCTTCCCTCGCTGCTACCTGCAGCTCCGCACACCCACGGAACTCGGAGCATACACAGAGGTTAGAGGACAACACGCTAACTGACTATGGATAGAACTGGATTGGCTGCTCCAAGCTGTATTTATTTAGAGCAAGATGCTGGGGATCAGATTGTAATATTCAAAATGCACTCTGGCAAACCTGCATTATCACATACGGCAAGGAAAGGTTTACAGTTCATTACTGACAACCGAGGAAAGCTCTGCTGAACTGAGGCAAGTCGTCTGTTATAACACAAATAATAACGCTAAGATTTTGCTTACACAAACACAAAATCACATCCAATCAAAGCATTAACAATACAAGTGGAATCAACCTGGCTCATGTCAGAGCGTTCAGAGTAGTGCAGTTGTGGGGTTTTTTCTTCCTTTTTAAAATTTTCTTAAGCAGAAATAGTTAAGATGCAAGAAGTGCTTTTGAAGTTGTTCCACAAACTGTGATAACTGAGGTTATTTCATTGCTCCATGGCAAGCTGAAACATGCCTCAGATTGTTCCAAATTTGAACTAAACACTAAAAGCTAACAGCCCTTTAGCCAGAAATGCCATTGTCACATAAAGTTAACAACAGATAAATACTTCAGACATCACTGCTTAAGGGAAGGAAGCATCTAGAAAATCCTTGATATATCAAAGTCACTGTTATTTATCTACAAATACAGCTTACATCACGTCGTTACTGTGAGTTGTCCCCAGAAGTTAAATTTCCTGCCCTCTCATATTCTGGACCATACTGGATTTAAGTGTGTCTTTCTCTTTGAATCTTAAGCTGGATGAGTTCATTGGAAGAAACGACATTGAAAAAAAGAAGCCTATCTTCAAAGCAAGTGAAGCTGTTCAGTTAAGGGCCCTTAACCCTTTTATGTCAGGTTGAGTTGCTGATAAAGAAACTCTAATTGTAACTGAGATGACAAAGAACTGCTGCCAACACAACATACATGGTACTCCACACCTAAGGAGTTTTTCCTACTACACCTGCTCTTTTAAGAAACAACAAATTAAGGCTTCCTTCTACAGCAATTAGCACCTCTGCAGAATATCCTGACCCACCTTCACCCAAAACCCATGAATTTTTGCAAAAATCAAACTTTGCACTAAAAATATTAACAAAAAGTACCTTTAGTCTGGGTCTACTTTAAAATATGCTACACAGCAAAATAAAATTTTATTCAACTGATACACATTGTATATATTTTAACCTCTGTTTATATCACTGATACTATCACTCCTTTTTTTTCCATTTAAGAGTTTAATAGTTTTCAAGGAACAATAAATTTGACTGAACAAGGCCCATCTGTGCAAATTCTCCAGGGGAAAGACATTCCCAGATGTAATGGATTTAGACTGGTGGTAAAGAATGCCAATTGGTTCTTGTACAGACAAAGTTTCTGAGATTCAAATATTGTGAAGAAACGTTACTTAAGTCAATACATAGCACGTAGAAGGAACTGGAAGATAAGCCAAACAATATAGTTTGATTAGGCTCTTTGGTGTGTACCTATGTAAAAGTAAACTGTTTTTTACATTTCAGCACTGTAAATGAAACACAGACCTCGCTCAGTTGTGTTGCATCTTTACTACTGTAATTGATTCAATGTTTCTACCAGAACTCTACAAGAACCTTAATTTTTCAGTTTGAAAAATATGCCAAGTAAACAGAATGTGCTTAAGTACAATCCATCTGTTCTCAAGTGGATGAGGGATACTTTTTTCCCCCAGCATGGTTAGAACCACTTAACTTGAAATAAAAAAAGCACTTCTGTAACACTGCCATTTAAACGGCAAACTGAATGCTTTTAACACCCTCTAGAGACACTAAAGAGTCAGAGCACGAATATTCAGAAATTAGCTCCAGCAGACTTATGGCAGGACTAGGGGGTTATAGGGAAAGGAAGAACAGCTCTCCCCAGCCAATATAAGGGACATTCATAAGCATGCAGTATTACCCAAAACCAAATTCAGTTTATTTGTAAGGAATTTTCAAATTAAGACTGTTCTCACAGGCGCAATAACTTGAAAAATTTTGATTCCTACTTACTTTTTTAAAGTGAGTTGCTGATTGCACTTTTCTAACAGGCTGCATCAGTGCATCACGGACAATGATGCTTATATCTGCACCAGAATAGCCATCAGTTCTCTTCCCAAGCTCTCGATAATCTGAGTCTTTTAGGTCATTTGGAGTTGACCCAAGGTGAAGTTTGAACATTGCAGCCCTGGCGTGGTCTTCAGGTAAAGGAATATAAATACGCTTCTCAAACCTGGTTTAAAAAAGACAAAAACAAAGCTCCCAAGATGCCAACTCATGCAGGTGCACAGTGGAAAGAGTTCATGCAAATGAGATTGCTTCTAGAAATATTAGAAAGCAGTTTCAGTACAACAAACCTTTAAAAAAACATCTGATGCAAATATTCAGCAACCTTTTCACATAAATAATACTTTAGTTAGTACAAGCTAATATCCAGAATGTAACAACTGCTTCCTTTCCATTACAAAATCCTTCTCTCCAGACTGACATTTTTCCAGCACAGTTTGAATCTTAAAAGAAAAAACTGAGAGGAAGAAGTCTTTAAGTGTTAAAGTGTATTTGAACAGATTTCACACTCAAAGAAAGAACTGCCTGATAACAAGTTTATGCAACAACTTTCTACAGTCTCCAACTAAATTAAGAAAACACCATACATGGAAGTAAATTTGAAGTCATTCTCAAGAAAATATTGGTAACAGCAGTTCCTCCTTTGAAGCAGCATCTGTTCGCAGAGTAGAGATACCTCTTACCAACAAAGTAAGAGCAACTCCAAATTCTGCTAAACACAATAAACCTGATATACGTCACAAAGTGCCTCAAATCCATGAAAAATTAATTTTATTACAGCCTTTGTTGTACAAATTCCTTTAAGTCTTGTGGGCAAGAGCTAGGGAATTTCTCTTTCATGTTGCTGAGAATGAGAAAATAGTTTGGGTCGAGAGAGACCTTGAAGATTGTCTAATTGCAATCCCTGCCACAGGCAGGGAGACCTTTCCCTAGACCAGCTTACTCAAAACCCCATCCAACCTGGCTTTGAACACCTCCAATGATCCACAGCTTCTCTGGGCAACCCGTGCCAGCGTCTCACCACCCTCATCATAAAAAATTTCTTCCTTATGCCCAATCAAAACCCATCCTCTTTCAGTTTGAACAATTGCCCCTTGTTCTGGCATTACAAGCCCGGGAAAAAAACCACGGAACATCTGTCCATCCTTCCAGTAAGTTCCCTTTATATACTGAAAAGCCACAACAAGGTCTCTCTGGATCCTTCTCTTCTCCAAGCTGAACAGCCCCACCCTCATAACCTGCCTGCAGAAGAAAGGTGTTCTGATAATTTTCACGGCCCCCTTCTGAACACACTCGATCAGGTCTATGTTGTCTTTTACTGTGGATCCCAACCAAAGCTGGAATTTCAAGAATGACTTGAAACTCTCAGCAATACCTTTTAAATCTGGCTTATACAACGCTAGAGTCATGCAGATGAGAAGTGACATCTGGAGGTAACCTGGTCCAACCCCAAATCAAACTGAAGTATGGCCAGCTTGAATTCAGTATATAAATAAAAGTCAGTGTCAGTCACCAAAAAAAAAAAAAAAGAATCAATGATTCTTTAGTCAATAAAAATGGCCATTATCCAAGCTGTGTCCTCATCACAACATAATCCTGTTTGTCACATAACTGTATCTGTCCTCTGCTTGCTCTGCAGCTCAGAGAAAGATCCAAATAATCAGGTACAGGCAGTCCTGTATCTGCAAAAGTCCTTTATCTGCAAAACTGCAGTTAAAAAATTCCAAGTTAAGCCTGACCAGTAGAAAAACATGGCATTTCTCCATAAGGTTACACTTCCATGAAAAAACTCAAGCTACTCACCAGTTTGTTAACAGCTGAAAAGGAAAGCTCTACCCTCTCTTGCCCTTCTGAGGTGTGTATTTTCTAGCTTGTTCCCTAAGCCCCCAGAAAACCAAAAAGCAAGCGGAAAACTCCTGTTTCTTCAAGCATAATCATCTAACCAAGAAATCAGATAAACTATAGGACTGAACAACCTACCTCTCTCTAAAGAGGCAAGTGGCTATCAGTTTAGCTAAGTCTACCTCATGGAATTGAGCTACAGAACATTCTGCAAACATGAGCTGGATGAACACCTTAAGCACTCTGTGGCTGAAGGCTCACACCAGTTGTGAATTGCACACCATGAAAAGAAGTGCTATCATACCTTCTCCTGATAGCAGAATCCAAAACCCAGGGTATGTTTGTTGCTCCTAAGACCAAGATTCCTTCATTGTCAACACCAACCCCTGTATCAGGGCAGAAATAATTTCACAGTTTAGATGATAAACAGGGATTGTTTTAAAAAGCCATCAAAATTTAATGGGGTGGAACTGCAGATATTTTTAGCATTCTAATGTATTCTAGTATTCTAGTATTTTTAAGTTACACTTAAAAATATATGCCTTAATTTCCCTGTCTGATTTTGAAAACCAAATAAACTTACCTTGCATCTGGACTAGAAATTCCGTTTTTATCCGTCTAGCAGCCTCGCTTTCATTTTCACTTCTTGACCCACAGAGGGAATCTATCTCATCAATGAAGATGATAGAAGGTTTGTTTTCTCTGGCAAGCTGGAACAAGTTTTTCACTAATCTTAAAGAAGGAAACAGCTTCAGCTATATTAATAATTACAACAGCAGAAACACATAACTTCAGATTGTGATACATCATTTCCTTTAAAGAAAGCAAGGGGGAAAAAGCATTAACATAAAGTTACTCAAAGAAACAACATTCTTCCAGCTCCATGACTCAGAATTACACTGAATGAGAGAACCCAGCATAATGAAAAGAAAAAAAAAATTAGAGTGTTCCAGGAACGGTTTCTCAAAATAAAGCCCTTTTTTAGTTTATACTTCTACATGACAGCCTATATAAATGGACTATACAAAACCACCAATTTAGAAAGCTTTTTTCTTTTGAATCTTTCTCTAAACATTTCTAACTCAAATTAATTCTAGAGATTTTTTAAGAAATAACATGTATCTTTATACAACTTTACTTACTAAATAATTTTTGTATGACAAGGAATATTGGTTTCAAATCAAATAAACAAGACAACCTAAAACAAACCCCATATACTCCTAGACATCTCTCATGAACACACTTTACTAGTTTAAAAAAGAAAAATAAATAGGAACACACTGGGAAATTCTTCATAATACAGCACTAAATCTCAGGCAATAGTCTCAAATGAAGTCAAGCATAAAATCTAATGCCAAGCTAGTCTCCAGTACTGTATTCATTTTGCAACAGAAGAAAAGCAGCTTAAGGTTTCCAGCTTTCAGGGCGGAAAAAAAACCTCACTTCAAACACTTTATCTATTAGCCTTTCTTTCTCATTCTATCAGCTTTAAATAGTGTTGCTCAGCTGTCCCACACTTCAAACTATTAAATCATAGTTATGACAAGTATGCTTATCATGATATGAAAATCCTTTCCCTATAAACCCAGAGCTTTTTACTAATTCAGGAAATCTCTTTTGGAAGACTAGATGGACAAATTCCTGGAATTCTAGACTGCAGCCATGTCACTCATGGTCTTCTGGCTTCCTGGTCTTCTTCATACATCACGCAGTAACAAATGAAGAGTTAAGTATGAGCTCTGTGGTGCTCCCAAAAATCTTTCTGAGCACTGAAAAGTTTCTCAAAATGCAGCATACAATGGTATCTTTACATGGCACTGCAGCATGAAGCATAGAAACACCTATAGTTGGTTTTTAAAAAGACCAGACCATTCTCTTAAATTCTTTATGGCAACTTATCTCAATAATAATTTCCTCTCGACAATGTTTTCCCAGACCTCTGCCAACTCCAACTTACTTTTCACTTTCACCTAACCATTTTGAGACAAGGTCAGATGAAGATACTGAGAAGAAGGTAGAGTTGTTTGCTTCTGTTGCCACAGCTTTTGCTAAATAAGACTTTCCTGTTCCTGGTGGTCCAAATAGAAGAATCCCTCTCCAGGGTGTTCTCTTGCCTGCAAGAGACAAACCAGCAATTTTCAAAATACTATTTTCTGAGTATCCTCCTGTAGGGTGCTCAGAAGTTTTCCACATCTACCTATGCAACTTCTGTCAGATCGATCAAAATCTCTTTGTTAAGAGATCTCTTGAGTCTGTGATACACTGGCACAACACACTTCACAGGTCCCAGTGCCAGTCCTGATTGGACAATAGCAAATAAATGCTGTAATCCTGACCTGTAAACAGGTGTGGAAATTTAATGGGAAGGATGACTGCTTCTTTAAGTGCCTCTTTGGCACCCTCGAGGCCAGCAACATCACTCCATTTGACATTTGGTCGCTCCATAACAATTGCTCCTGTAAGAAAAGATTGTCTAAGGTAGTGATGTACGTATCTTTTCACAATTACAATAAATTCCATTTGGTGAAAAAAGAAATATACACCCATGTCTATACTGAATAAAAACAAGGCATTTATAAGATGATAGGAACACTGAATTCCATTAGTCAAATGGGTGTTATTTTTACAGATATCTGTCACATTTTTTCATCAAAATAAACCATGGATAACCAGAACATTTGTGAGTTAGGGAAGTCCTGGCACCACCTCATAAATAAACCACCACTGCACTTCCCAAAAAATTTGAAATTTCCTTTTAAACAATGTAGCTGCACTAGCTCAGGAATTTTTAATATTCTCCAGCAGATGAAGTAACTTGTTGGTATCTCCAGACATGCAGCAAATAAACTGATCATCTAATGGAAAAGAGGTTTGAGAGCTAGGGTTAGAAGCATCATAAAGGTTATGTGGATCCTGCTTAGCTGCAGAAGTATTTTCTTAGTCAAGGCACATTCAAAGTTTTGCACCAAGTCTCATCCTCCTCAGTCAATGAGTTCAGCCAACTGAGCTTGTAATTCAGCCTTCTCTTCAGATTGGTTAGTCTGGCATGCTAAAAATTTTGTCTCAACTACTTCTAGATGGGAAAACCTGGAACTCAGGTAATAATAGGTTATTAGACCTATAATATTAGATCTTGTAATCCTAGCCACTACTTCTGCTATCTGAGGTCAGATTCATGTGGGAAGAAATGAAGTTTGAATAGTGAGAGACAGGATAGGAATTCAAGGCTCATCAATTTTCTGGCACTTTTAAAAAATCAGGAAACTGTTTCTTATAACTGTGCATAGGATCAAGTAACGTGCAGAGAAGTAGAAAAAGCACAGCACAGTTTCCAATGGTGATACAACAGCTCCTGAAATTACACAGGCACAAGATCTGGTAAATGCATTTGATCTTTGTTACAGTCAAAAACAGGAGAACAATGAGGTTTCTTCAGATCCATAAGCACCTTCTGGTAGGGAAGTTCTGAGCAGTTCTTCATTATTAAAGGGAAAAAAATATCAAAAAGCCTCCTTTTTACTGCACACCAAACTGCTGGTAGCTGCTATACATTGCTTCACTGACTATGTTCAGTATTTGAGTGCAAAATCCCAAACTATGCTACTGAACTGGGACAGCATCATCACTGCATATAAGAAAATGCTGCCTGTTATTATAAATGGGCAAGAATCCATGTTTCTTACTCCTGAACATGAATACCAGTCTTTTTGTGAATACAGTCCTGCTTACACGATGTATTTGTATCATCATTTCCTACACATCACATGCTAGTGCACTTCAGAGTAAAAAAAAACAACTAGTAAATCAGTTTAGCCAGTAGCTACCTGGGATTTTGCAACTTCTGTTGGAAAATGCTAGCTTGATAGGTGGTACAATTTTAACACGAAACACAGGGTGCAGGAGATGCATTTCAATATAGTGACTACGTAAGTTCATGGCACACAAGTCCTTTTACTACCATAAAGACTATGCATTTGCACCTGAAGATTACATACCAGCTGAGCCACTTACAGATCCATAAAATTTAGATGGCAAAAATATAAGTAATCCCTATTTAAAGAAAAGGATGCTTCAAATTACCTTGAAGTTGATTCTGTAGCTTCTTTTTTTCAGGGTCCTCTGATTCCCCTTCCCCATCACTGTCATTCCTGATTAGGAAACAAAATATTGAAATACAATAAGAGAAGAGAGACTTCTGTCTTAGCATAAAAATCAGAACGCAAAAAGCAGAAAAGCCATCAGGCTGCGGAATCAAATAAACATTGAGATGCTTCCAGACCTCTAAAGGTTTACATGACTGTAGAAAAGCAGAAGTACATTTTTCTATGATTTCTTTCCAATTCACCCTCCTTTGCCATTTCAACTTCCTCTTATGGGTCTGAGCCCTCTTAACACACTTCTATGTGCTTTGAGACAGCTTTTAGGAAACACAGCCCTTATATCCAGCAACACAGAGGTGCTGGAACGATTTGTTTGTAGACATTGGCACTTCCCCTCTATCTGGACTTACAACAGGACTTGGTCAATTCCATCTAGTACTATGAAATTCTCATCAGAGCAAAGGAAAGTGGAAGTTAAAGGAAAAGAGACTAGAGAGGGAACAACTGGAGTGGAGGTCATGAAAATACACCTAGCCTTCGTGGTATTACCATTTTCTTCTATTATAAATAAGCAGAAGACGGTACAGCTCAAAAAATAAGGCTGATGAGCAGACATTGAAAAAGACTGAAAATCAGGTGAAGTTTTAAGAGACAACTGAGCAACTTCAGCTGTTCAGGACTCCTAGAAAGGGCAGTCCCACCAGAAGGTACAATCCTGAATCCTTCCTCTTTCCTATCGCCATAAAGGAAGTAGCAAATGCAAAAGAGGCTGGGCTTGTTTTGGTGGCTCAGCTTGTTCAACTCTCTCATATGCAAAGTGAGAAACAAATCCAACAGCAGGAAAGCAGAGGAGGGAGCAGGCAGCAGCAACACATTGGAAGGATTCAGTCCACCTTACAGAACTTTACCCTACAGAGGGCTTTTCATCTCTTATCAAGTGTGAGACAGATCACACTGAGTAACCCCAGTAATCACCAGTCTGAAATTATTTTGTAGTTACTAAGTATTTAAATGCAGAAAGCCTTTGAAGGCCATCAGGCTCCTTGCCATTAAATCCAATAATCATTGGATTCAGCTGTTAGTCTGAAGCAGCTTTCATTCTTCAGTTCATTTCCTATGCAAATGTTCACATTTCAGTAAACAAGCACAGAAATGCTTGTGATTGTAATTCAAGTTATTTTTATTAGCCCACTGTAGCATTAGTAATCATCTGAAGCATTTGAGAAACACAAGTGAAATAGATCTTTGAATAGCTGAAGTTTAGAATAAGATGAGTTCAGGAAGTATTTTGCTTTACCTTCTTCAAAAACATACCCTTTTCCTTCAGCAGGACCAGATTCTTTAACTGGTTTTGGTGCAGTTTTTTCTCTCTTTTTCAGATATTCTTTCAGCTTTTCTGCTCGGTCCAAGTATTCTGTACATTTTGCTCTAATGCTGTGTTTTGCTTTATCACCCTGTGCTTCATCTAAGTGTTTGAAGAGAAACAATTATTTGTTAACAGCAAAACACATGTGCATCAATCAAAAAACAAGACTAAAGATCTGTCTCCTTTATCTCTTATCAATATACCTCTCTCAGGGCTCACAACATAACCAAACATCTCAACTACTTATTTTTCCACTATACCTTGGAAAGAACTGACCAGAAGGATGTCAACATGTAACAGAAATCAAATATTCACCTGAACATTACCTTGGCTTAAAATTTGACTCTACAGGATTAAGGACAACAGCACTGGAAGCTTTTCTGTCAGCCTTTCAAGCTGCTAGACATTGCCTCAATAACTGCTTTTCTAAAATAGCTAATCAAGAAGCTGCTTGTGCTAGGCAATTTTTATTTAGAACCATACTTGATTCTTCCATAGCCTGCTAATTTTACAAGATAAAGAAACATTACATAAAACATCTGAAAGAACTCCGTGTGTTTCAACAGCCATGCTGTTCTCATAATCACTATTAGAGTATTTCAAACCAACCATCAAAATTTAATATGTCAGATTTTTGAGCTAAGTTTCCAAAAGTACATCAATATAGTTAAAAGCATAGAAAGTGGTATTCTGAGAAAGTCTGTAAGATTTAAATGGACAAGAAGTGATAAACACACAGATTTTCCTAATAATAACGGACTATAAAGAAAACTATTTTGTTTTCAAATCATGAAGATCTGTAAGTGTACTTCTGTCAGGCAAGCAACCCTAGCCCACTTACATTAGGGCTGTACCCACATTAAGAAAGCCCACTTCTTGCATACAAACACCAAATGTGGCACAAAAGGTACACAGAAGTGTGAAAAGGCATAAAGTAATGAGAATATGGAAACTGAAGAAAAATTGTTACATACAAGTCCATCTCGTACATTTTCTCGGCCAAGATAAACAGCAAGACTATGACATTAAGGAGCAAAAAATGTCAGCAGAGAGGCTTTAGAAGGGCAAGCAGCATGAATTAAAGGAGCAAAAAGCACTCTGCAGATACAGCAAAGACTTCGTGTGTAACATGGTTTTCAGCACAACAGAAATACAGGGATCCCTGTACTTATTGTCATATTTCCTCGTGCAGTGGCCAGCTTGAAACACTGCTACAAAAGTCCAGAGGAGAGACAGCAAACACCTGCCTCCTGTCTTAAAAAAACCTAAAACAAAACACAAGTAAAAAATAATCTAATTTCTTACAAGAATGGAGCAAGCACACAACACAGTAAAGGTAAAAGCTGCAAAATATATGACCTCAGTCAAACTACAATTAGCAACTATCAACTGTTGATGAGAGCAAAAATTTAAATACTGATGTCAACATAAGAGATTTCTCTTGTGCAATCTGACAACTAAACTCTACTTCATCATCCAACACATCACACTTACATTTAACAACATGGAGAAAATACTGCACGGCATGTTGGTACAAGCGGAAGGCTTCCTCATAGTTTCCTGCTTTATCTTCTTGTGCTGCCTTGCTAGCAAGGTCTATTGCTTTCTGGAACACAAACAAATAATTAATTGCTGTACAAGAGCATTTTCCATGATCAGAGACCATTTAAGCTGTTACTGTTCTCTGATGGCCAGTTTTTCTGCTCCTCAATATTTACCCCCTCAAAGCTGGAGGCAATTGATTGTCATAGGTGGTGTTTTGTACAAGACACAATATTTCCACCCTTTTGTGAACAGCAGAATTTACAAACTGCTGAAATTTACTAGCGCACAAAAAAGTACAAGTGAGAAGAACAAGTTTCTGTGTACTAAGCTGGAACTACTACTACTATACAGTCTGTCTTACCAATCCCTTGCACTTTCTCATGGAAAGATATGGAAATCCATTATAAGGCTTGGGGGTTTTTTATCACAGACAGAAACTTTGAACTATGTTACAGATATGCTGCTTAAGGTGTGGTTTAGGGGTGCACCTGACAGTGCTGGGTTAATGGCTGGACTCAATCTTTTCCAGCCTAAACAATTCTATGATTCTATGACTGATGACATCAGTAGACCCTGTAAACAGCAAAGTCAATACAGGAAGTACTTGATTACAATCACTGAAACTAGCACTACCACTCTTCAAACATTATGCTTGGAGACATCTTCAAAGATGAGTTGCGCAGCTTCTCTAGGAGGATTTAGATTCTTGATATTCTAGTGAGAAATTTTAATTATCACTCCAGTGGGAGAGGAGGAAAAAAAACCCAAAACAGACAGAGAACATACCCAAATCTCAAGCATCAAAGAGTTCTATGAGAAGCTATGAATGCATTTTTACTTTATTTGTTCAGCTAGTTTCAAATAAATCTGAGATCTAAGCCAGCCTCTATACGGCACACACTGCCCTGTGGATTTATTGTATCACCACTATTCCATTGCTTGCTTGTAAGTGCTTATTACTTTTTATTACACTTTCCTTCTTGGAATGCCCACACCACTTCCAGACAATTAAAACTGTCATTTTGACCATCAGTTCATGTAAGTTGAAAATAAGCAGTCAGCCAGAGTTAACCAACACCAACTAAGTATTCCATAGTTCCTCACCTATTTTTTCCCATGTGGTTCCCTTTCCTAAGCATTGCTAGTATGCTCAGGATGGTTATGTAATGTCAGGGAGTAAGGTTAAGAGTTTGAACTGCAGCAAGGAGCTTCCATTAGATATTCCAGTAGAGATACTCTTGCCACTACCTACAGCCTGCTGTGTTTCAGGCAGAACAAAGCTAGTAAACAATAGCCATGAAAGAAACACCAAAATATTGCATTCTATCGCTTTGTGTTGCTGTCTTGGAAGCAAAGATCATCTCAACAGACCTACTTGAAATCAAAGGTATTTAAAGACAATGAACCAATTAATCAGACTTTGGCTCTGTTGTGGCAAGTGCTGGAGCACTGTAAGCATCTGTTTTTTCGGAACAGAACCAAAGTCTTTCCTTTATGGAGAGGCTGGGAGCTCAAGAGCACTTTCCCAGGTATGAATTGACAGCTGCCTCCTTGCTGCCCATTTCATGCTGGCTCCCTTAGTCACCTCTGTGCACCATTCAAATACAGCAACAGAGCAAAAATTAACCCCCAAAGTTATTTTCATATTAAAGTTCTTAAGTCCTGTCAGTGACTTAAATTACCACAGGGCAGCCCAGTAACTGTATTATTGCCCAATATCCAGGGCAACCGCCTGGATCCAGTACAACAAAGACAGTGATACACGTGACATTAATTCCAAAGAATAAATGGCAAAGATCACCTGCTAAAACAGAACTGTGAGAAAACAGGGCATGCCACAGACCTGCTCCTCTGAAATAGGCAAAAGTCTGCATCACGTATTGCCTGGTTTTGCTATACACTCTCTTTGTAAACAGCCAAAGACTATTACCTGGCTATTAGATTCTCAGCTCTAATACTTCCTTACATCAGCTGCATCTTAGCCTGTTACTGTGAAGAACACCACTGCTATCAAACAGAAAACATTATTAGAATGTTGTATGAACTTGGGCATAGATGACCAGCTCTAACTATCCCTGAGGCACAAACTATGTTTTACCAGGCCATGGGTTTATAGTTTGATGAACATCACCCAAGGAAAGAATGCCAGCTTAAAGAGGTGTCATTCTTCTTATCATGAACCCTGTATCATCTCCTCTAGCTTTGCCAATGCAAACATCACACTGCCAGTGTAAACAAGGCATACAAAAATGATCACGGTTCAAACAGCCGAAGAGCAAAAAGCGCTGTTTGGAACGCGCTTATTTCACTTCGGGGTCTTTCTGCCGGCCAGCCGCAGCCCCGACTACAGCCGCGGAGCCGAGGGTTAACGCAAGCGGAACAGCCGAGCAGGCAGGGGCTGCCTGCAGCCACCAGCAGCCTTACAACACGAGCCGAACCACGCGTCCAGACCAGAAGCGGCACCAGCGCTACCCGGGCGGGCGCCAGGCCCCGCTGCCCGCGTCCCGCAGGGCCGTGCCCCCGGGACCCCTTCCCGGGACCCCTGCGCAGGGTCCCACGCCCGGGGCTTATGAGGGCCGACCCCGCGGGTTCTGTCACCGAGCGCCCCCCACGCCCCCTTGGCTGCGCTGCCCCCGGCCCGCGTTCGCGCTCCCCGTGCCCCGGCTCCGCCCGCAGCCCGGCCCGGGACACCCCCGGCCCCGCTCCTTCCTGGCGCCGCCCCCCGCCCGCCGCCGCTTGCCGGGTCCGCCCCGCGCCAGGCAGGGCCGGCGTCGCCGTACCTGCAGGTTGCCGGAGTTGCCCGCCATGGCGGAGCGGCGAGGGGAGGGAGCGGGAGCGGGAGGAGAGTGGCGCGGGGAGCGGGCCCGGTTGCCGGTGGCGCAGCGCCCCTGTCCCGCCGCCCGCGGAACCCAAAGCGCGGCCTCCGCCGCCGCTTCCGCGCCGAGCGCCGCTTCCGCCTCCGCTTCCGGGCACGCCCCGAGCGCCCGGCCCGCCCCGCGCTCCCCCCGGGTGTTTGGGCTTGGAAGGGGACTTTGGGGAGCGTCCAGACCAATCCCCCTGGCAAGGCAGAGTCACCTGGAGCAGGGGACACAGGAACGCACCTAGGTGGGGTTTGGAATCTCTCCACAGGAGAGTCCACGGCTTTCCTGGGCAGCTGGTCCCAGTGCTCTGCCACTCAGCGTGAAGAAGTTCTTTCTCGTGTTGAGGTGGCGCTACTTGTGCTTTAGGTTATGGCCACTGCTCCCCTCCTGCCGCTGGGCACCACCAAAAACACCGTCCTCTTGGCTCTGCTTTGAGGAATATTTATATGCATTAAATAAGATCCCCTCTCAGTCCTCTTTTCTCCGGATGAAACAGGCCCAATCCTGTTTAATCAGTCATGACGGAGTCATGGGCGGGTGTCACTCACCCGTGGGTCAGTGACGAAGATCAGGTGACGCGCGACGCTTTCGGCCTGGGGAGGAGGAAGTGACTCAACGCACGAGCAATTACAAACCAGTTCTGGAAAGGCAGCTCGCTGTGTCGATGTATGGATGTCTGCTAAATAAGTGCCATATCTTCCCCTCTGGTACATTAATTCCTTTAGGGCAAAAAAAGTATCTGGCAAACTCAGCTGTAATAAAACCTATTCTTCCAAGTACCTCCAACTTACCACAGTGCAGCTTTGACTTAATAATTCTAGTGTAACTTTTTTGATTTTATTTTATAATAAAAGTCCTCTGAACCTTTTTGATATGGTCAGTAGGCCGTTTACTCTGGGCACAAAGGAAAAAGGCACATCCACAGTTCCCCCTGGACTGGGAAGGTGTGGTGAATCTCTCCATCTGGTTGGCAGTTTATTTTGGTAAGTGTCCTCACGAGCTGGGGATGCTTTGGTTGATTTTTAGACATGGTCAGTAACAGCTGTTCTCCTTGCATCATCTGCAAATGTGTAAAGACGTGACGTAGGAAAGACTAAGTCATGCAATCAGGCTTTGGGAAATGAGATGGTAAAGAGAGTTTGCCCCTAAAGACAACTGAAATTGGTCAAAGTGAAAGGAGAGGTGATTTCTAAAGGAACCTTACAGCTGTGTGGTCATCAGGATTCAAGCATAGCATCAGTGGTGGGAGGGGCTCAAGAAAAGTGGGTTAAATATCATGTATTTCTTTGTTCCATCTTCAAAGGATGAGGCAAAACCATCCCTTTCGCTCTTTCATGGTTGATTATGCCATTATGAAGCCTTTGGGCTACTTTTAACCTCCTTTTTATTTAAAACAGGCTCCTTCCTTGGGGTATCATTTCCTTTTTGGCTTTACCTTCTCATTCTGGTTAGTGTAACAGAGTATTCTCAGATACGTTCCTGTTGCTAGCAATTCTGTGTCATCTGTACCTATGATTTTTAATTCTTTAATGTTATATTTAGGTTTTAGACTGAGGTCTAAAACAATATGTACCTCACAAGAGTGTAAGTATGCCTCTCCAGTCACACTGAACTGCCTTCCAGAAGAAACTCCAGAAAAAATGACTGGTTTCTGCAAATGTGATTAAAGAAAGTAAATCAGAAAAGGCACCTCTGTCATTTACAGATAACAGGCTAAATCTTGCACTCCTTATTTAAGTCTTACTCATATGGTATTCCTGCTATAATTTGACTTTGCAGCTAGTTTTGCCTGAGGAAAGACTAGATGAATGCTGAGTAATGACATCAAGATTATTTCTTGAGAAGCTAATGAAGTGTCACGTTAAGGGCATTACTTCAATTTGAGGGACGAGTACAGTCGCATTATCCAATGCTTCCCAGTGCTGAAGTTCCTGTGTTACCATATTCTAAGAATGATTGTGTACAACCAAGTGTAATGAAAATAAAACGTATTAAAGGTGTTAATATGGGTACCTGCTGTCCTCAACTAAGTCCATCCCATAACTGCCTGGGGCGTTATTGCTCGCATTGCTGTGGCCTTACGTGGCACAGGCACTGATGATCTGTGTTTCCTAAGGCTGAGTAAGCTGTTGTGCAGAATGCTTCCCGCTGCCATGCCTTGGTTTGGAGGGAAGGGCCCACACTGCATGTTGCCTGGACACCTTGGGCCAAGAGTGGATGGATACGTCAATAAAACAAGTCATGCCTACAGCACAACCGGGTGTCGTGTCTGTGATTCTCCTCTGTCCTGGCAGCTGAGCGGTGGCTAGAGATGACTAATGTTAGCATCAGAGTGAGATTGGCATCAGCTACATGACGTGAGAGCCATGCAGGTGAGGGAAGTGCCTCAGAGACCTTTACAGTGCAGGCAGACAAGGGAGAGAAGGCAGGAAAATACAGCTTCTGTTTTCCTGTATTTCTCTAGCTGATGAAATGATGCTGAATCTGGTCAGGTCAATCTGACCTAGGTAACAAACGCTGTCAGTAGCAAGACTAGCAAGTAAAATTCAGGTTGTCCAAATTCTATTGCGGCACCTCAATCCAGTTTGGTGTACACATAATGATCTTGGGACAGGACCTGCAATGCACTCGTGGTGCAGCTGGGTCCCTTCTTTGAACCATGCTGGACTGAAAAGCAGGAGCACTTCAAGCCACCAGGGTTTGGGAACCTTTCTACCTGTTACATAGTGCCTGGCCTGCAGGAGTCCTGCTGCTGTGGCATTCCCAGGAGGATGCTGCCATATATAACCCCTTTAATAGCACTGAAACCATAGCAGCCTTATGGGGGAGACCTGTGTCCTAAGAGCTCTTATTCCTAAAGCACTCAGTGCTCTGGGTGCAGAGAAGTTGTTGTGCAGCTATGGAGCCTAGGAGGGAAAGAATTAAAGCTGCATTCAGGGCCAGAAAGACTGACAACAAAATAAAGCCGTGTTACATTTATGGCATTAGAGACAAGAATGAGCTTTGGGGCAAGACTTGAAGCACTGGCTTTTGAGGAGTTCGTGGTCCTCCAACTCTACCCAGTCTTGTGGGTCTGAGGTGGATGGTGACACTATTTCCTGCCATAGTACAGTAATGGGTGTGGAAAGTTTAAATTTGTCACTTTTGAGCTTTAGTTTTGTTAATTTTCACTCTACTTCTGCTTTAGTTTTTAAACTTTGAAATACAAAATATGTAAATGCTTGAAGGCACACTGATTTCAAATTAGGTGTGCATATATACAAAATTGTATATATGCACACATGTGTTGTTTTCTGGACTAAGTTAGTTTATTCCCAGCAATGGAATGACTTAGGATGTATATTTCTGTAGTTCATACTGAGATAAATCCAGCACAACATGAAAATAGCCTATGACAATGATTGCAGGTATAACTCAGGGCACATTTTGAAGTTGTTAATTTGATCTTTTTTGATAGAGCATAGAAATAAAAACATAGCTTATTTTCTTAAGTTGTGAAATATTCCGTCCACTGCTACTACTGTGTTTTTTGAATGACATTTAGCATAGTGAATTTCAGGACTTTTTTTACTGTTACATGAGGACCAGCAGAAATTGTCATGAATAAAAAACGAAATCTGAAACAGTATTTTTATTAACTTTACATGTGTTATCTTCAAGGGCAATATTTGTCCTCTACGAGCATAAGTCTGGAGATTTCTGAGGTTTTTCTCATCTTGAACTCAGCAAACAGGGACTCTCATGGGCATTTTATATAGAGACCAAGGGCAAATATTTCACCTAGGTCTTTTCTGCATACTATTTCATTTGTAGGTCTTGATAACTTGTTGAGATTGAATGAAATAAAATCTCTTCGATGATGGCTTTTTGTACAATTGAGCAGATGTGGCCTCAGGGCTGTAGTGGTTGACTATTTTCATTTAAAATACACAATTTTGCCAGCTGGAAACTGCCAGCTCTTTTACACATATATGAGTTCAGGGATTTTGTGCTATGCATTGTTGAGTTTGGTGCAGCAGCATTTCTTTTTGAAACGTTTTCATAGTCACAGGACTTAACAGCCTTATATAGCCCTATTCACCTCAGAGGTTTTATTGTTAAAAATTTAAAAAGTGCTCCCCAGCCAATGTTTCTTTGAGTTTAGAAATGTTCAGGTTTTGACTGTGCATTTTAGATTGCTTCATACTGCCTTCATTTAAAATTTTGATGACCTGTAGAATCATTGGAACAACTCCTGAGGATATTCTAGATGCTCTCATCAGCTGGGGGTCTGTTTTGATCACTGCCAGATTTTTCAAAAATATATGCTGTAACCCAAAGAGAAATCTTGGGTCTCATAAAATTGGTAGATCAGGTTCTGCAACCTGTGTTATGAAAGAGTTCAAGCCAGCTGGTTGTCACAGCATGTGTCTCACTGTCTTAAAAAAGACATGAATCTGTGTGTTGACCCAGATTTTCTTTCCGTGAATCTCCCATGCAATAGAAAGTCTGTAGTGTTTACTGTTGCCAGAGTACCAGAAATCTGAATTGTGTTAAGCAGGGAGAAGCATAAAAGCAGTTCTGCTCCAGTAGGTCCTTTTTAAAGTATTACCAGACTCCTCTGAGCAGATGACAGGGGAATAACTTTTGCCATTCCAATATACAGCAGAATAACTGAACCTGGCTGTTGCAACACAGAGATTCATCTGCATGAGTAAGTTTTAAGACTGATGCCTCTGATGCTTCCAGACTTAATTTTCATGGTGAATTCAAAGTGGCTTTTGCCTGTGTGACTGTAGAGAGCAGTGTTTCCAACATAACTGAATGGCTTGTGGTCTGAATGATTAAGGTGATAAAGGGAAAGAGAGCTGGTTTGGCACTAGACTAGCTGTGAGCTACTGCAGTGTAGTCTGCACTAGATTCCTGGGCTAGAATTTCCCTACTGGATCCCTGTTTATTAATCCGTAAGCCTTTTAATTAGGTATGGAAAGGAGCAAAAACTGGTCATTTAACTTTCTCTTGATCCAAGCCACTCGTAGCAGAATAATTTTCATTTTAAGCAGGAAGCTCTTGGAACCAGGCTATTATTCTACCATAACCTGTCTATAGTGCTTCCACATATACAGTGCTTCCACACCTTTCAATACAATTGTCTCTAGGAACACTGTTGCCCTTTTTTACCCAAAACCCACTGAAGTCAGCAGCCACATTTGCAGTGGACTTTGAATGTTAGCCTCAGATAGACAAATAGGAAAGTATTTGCATTACCACAAGTAATTACATCTTTCCTTATTACATTTTTGTGTTATTAAATTTAATACCCTACTCCTGTTATAGAAATGTTAATGTTATTGTGCTAGTAAGTTTATTAGCTTGTAATATACATGCAGTATGCTCTGAAGTTTTTCCATAGGGCTTAATGAGACTATTAGATCTCAGAAGGACTGAGGAAAACTAGTTTTCAGTGGACTACCTATTGCCTGGGTAAATGTAGGTGGGAAAGTAAGAAGGAAGAAGTCTATGATAAGGTCCTAGAACTTTCTTTTGTAAAATATATAACTGAGTCTCACAATTTACGGCATTTTTATACTTCTCCTATCATGGGCTAATAAAATAATCTTTTCTACATGTTTTGTGGTGCAAGTCCTGCAGTCCTGGGTCAGTGGTCATAGGAGCTGAATCAACTGACTATGGGAATAGCTGCCTCACTTTCATGGGCACTAGGTTTGCATTTTGCATTAGCTGGAGCTTTGGACTGTTAATTGTAAATTTTAAAACTGGGAGTCAAGATAGGTTTGCAGGTATAACTTCTGTATTTTACTGATCACACAAACAACGTGCAGGGTGCGTTTCTCCAAGTTGTGCATAAGAATCCACACAGTGTTTTGGTTGCTTTTCACCTGAAGAAGCAAGAATTAACATGTTCACCCCTTGTCTTAGCTGCATGCAGGGATAAACAAAGACCTTCATCCTACTCTGAAAACACACAAGAGGAGTAAATTCAGCCTGTGAAGTCACGCCCATTTCCAGTGAAATATTCAGCAAATATTAATTTTAAGCTTTTCTTTTACTTTAATGTGCATAAATTCAGTCTGTGAACCTGCACTAAGCAAGCCTGGGAAAATACGTGCCTTCACCAAGATTAATCGCACAGAGGTAACTACTTGGATTACAGAAGAAAGTGACTCATCTACAGATGACACTGGATAATAAAAATGGGGGGGAAAATTTCCTAAGTCTCATTCCCCCTTCCTCTGTACTGATAAGGAGGCACCTAAGGGAGTAGTATAAAAAGCACAGAGCTGGAAGAGAAACTGTGTGTCAGAGTCCAGGTCTGCTACGGTGAGCAATGAAGGTCATGTAATCTCTTCCAGAATCTGCTGAATCTTGAGTTAAAACTGGTTTGGTGTCTGAGGAAGGGAGCTGCTTGGTCCCTTTATTTCTTTTGGGAAAGATACTTCTGCTAATTTACCCTATGTGAATGTGCTCTCCTCCCTCTCTAGAGTTTCCACATTGAAAAGAGTGATCTTATCCACATGTGAATTTTATTTTGCTGTTTGAAGGTAGATAATTCTAAAATTGCTTGTATGCTCACTTTGGAATTTACTGATGGATTATTATGCTGTCAATAATTCACTAGTGGGGTCTTCCCCAAATTATAATCAAGCACAAGAAATTGTGGATATGTAGGGAAAGCATTCCTAGTAGCAGCACTCCTGTGGTTAAGTGATTTCAACTAAACAATACTAGAGAGTGACACTTCAAACATTTGAAAATACCACTAAATTGAAAAAAACCCATAGAAAACGTAACAAATGCGAGTGTGTTTGCATTTTATCTGGGATGAAAATAGGGCAGGTGATTTTGAATCACAGTTTCAGCCTGGTGAAGGAAGCTGATGCAGTCACAATGGGCACTGGTGACAAAGGAAAAAGACTATTAACTTTGTCCCCATGAGATGGCACCCTGAACCAGCAGTGCACACAGGGATGGGTTTCAAAGTTGGGTTTTTTTCATGTAAGGAACGGATCACAGGTGTTTTGGTGAGAAGTTGTTAATCCAAAGCATTGTCTCTCTGCTTTTGTTTCACAGAAGTTGATCTGTGTACAGTTTCAGAGTAATGTGTCAGAATTTTTTTGTCTGGTTTACATATATTAATTTCCCCTTGTGTTTCAAATTCCTAGTTATATTGCAAGGCTATTCCAAGTAGCCAGTTGAATCTGTGTCTTTATTAAGTTGATTTACACAAAGCATTATGCCTGGTGCTAAGTGTTGGGAGTAACACCTTTAGGGAAAGTAGTCAAATCTTCAACAGCCTTATCTCGGCACACAGAATCATTCATTTCCTACTGTGCAAATTAAAGGCCTTGTTCTCACTGAAATCTGTCAGCTGTTTGGTTGCCTATTTAATTTTTTTCCCAATGAAACATTTTTTCCAATGAAACCTCTTCAGAAGAGTTCAGAAGAGCCTCACCAAAAAAAAAAAAAACAAAAAAAAAACCAAAAAAAAAAACCCCCAACACAAAAGTGAAAAAAAAAAAAAAAACAAAAAAAACCAAAAAAAACCAAAAAAACCCCAACACAAAAGTGAAGGCATTGAAGTATGAGAAATTAATTTCCTGTCTGTTATTAGAAGTAACCACTGATGAGTAATACTTCTACATCAGCAGAGATGTCTGAAGAAAACTATTTTGCTACCATATGTGTTGGTTCAATGTGTTGCTACGTGACACCATCCTTTACACATATTGGTAAAGATGGATTGGCAGGGAAAAAAAATAGGCTGTTTGTTGCTGTTCAGTTTATGTCTCTCTCAATGGAAGCATAGAGTAATGCTTTGTTATTGTGGTGTTCTTTTAATTTCAAATTAACTTGTGGTCAATGTGATCTTTTACTTGCATTTCTTATGAAATGAAAAATACTTTGGCTATGGCTTATTCCTGTTATTAAATAGTAATATAGACCCATGCTATGTGAAAACTATGAAAAGCTCTGCTGTGTATACTTGTTTACAGACACTGCAGTCTTTCTTACCCTTTGAATATTTCTAATTGTATTAAAGCTGTAGGCCACTAAATCAAAACAAAAGTGTACAAATAACCTCCTACCACTGGTTCCTTTGCAAGATCCAAAGCTTATTGTGAAAGCTGTAACTTGATTAGAAGATCTTTCATGACTGAAAGCACAGAAAGAGTGCACCAGTTTTAGGCTATTCATTATTCAGTCCCACTTGTAAATGTTTCCCCATGTGGTCTTCTAAATATGTGGGCATTAATTGCAAACAGACATGCACTAAGAGTTAGTGATTACGGGGAAGGAAAAATAAGGGCTACAGTGGATGCTTTGAGCCTCTGAAAAAATTGAAATAGTTCTTCATGCTGTATTGAGCAGCAAGAGTATTCCCTCCCAGCAGCAGGAGTGGGGAGAAGGCACAGCTGGTGTTTTTTCCTTTCCAGCAGCATGTAGGAACAGTGTTCCTAGGAGGGAGTGGCAGGGAGAGCCAGGGGAGTGAGGGCTGAGAGCAGGCTGAGTAACAGGAGAGTCACCTGGTGGGTTGCATCCCTTCTGCAAGGGAGTGTGTCTGGCATGCCAGTTCAGAGATTCAGGCACACAAATGTAACTGCGGGATCCTAGCATCCAGCAACAGCTTTGGATTTTTCCTTGAGACCTGGAAGAGTGAGGACAATAGCTCATTTATTACTTTGCCAGTAGACTGTAACTTGTCCGTGTTAAAGGCTTCACACTAAGATTCAGAGTGTTCCATGTCACATCCCCATTGTTTCTACCTTGTTATTTTTACCTATTTTTTTGATAGATGTCCAATTCACAGGGGGCTTAAAAATAATTTTTATTTTTTCATAAGAAAAAATCCTGTTATTTGTTCTATTTTTTTTTAAATTTATTGTGGTGGTGAAAAAATAGGTCATAATGTATGTGAGTTGAAAATACTTTGAGATTAAACTGAACAGAACTAATTTAGTGAAAAGTAAATGAAGGACATGGGGATGCTGATACAAGTAGTTGGTATTCAGTCAGAGTGAGGAAGAGTGTTCGTGGACACAGGGACAGCTGCTTCCCTTCTTGTACTGTGCAGACTTCAACTACCTGAGATTCAGCATCTTCTTACTTTTCAAGTTAGCATCTTTTGCTGTAAGTAACACCCAGTTATATACCAGCAAGTCCCATAAATCTGAATAAGTAGCTAGCAAGAAGTCACAGTAATTTTAACACTGCCTCCAAGAGCAAGTGAGCCCAAACTCCATTCTGAGGGGAAGCAAAACTGCCCCATGAGTCACTCACACCAGAGCCAGTGTACTTCTTCATTTGAAGCATAACAATTGCGGAAGTAATTACTAGTTTCATGGCACCATGATCAGAATTAATTAATTTCTCAGCACTAACTAGGTCAGACTGAAGGATTCTGTACTGCTGCATGGTGCCAGATCTCAGCCATCGCAGAGCAGTTACCCAGTGAAGTGTAGGTGATGTTTACACGCCTCCATCTTGGCAATGCAGAGCTCTTTCCTTTTTCCTCTGTCCAGCCCTTTGAGACACATGCTTTTACCTGTATTTCTTGCCTATCAGTAAGAAGGAAATGGATCTGGTGAATTGTGCTGTCTCTGTGAAGGCAATCTGCCTGTTGTCCACCTCCCCGCAGCTTATCCAGAAGCTCCTGAGCCACCTCACAGTGACTGTACTTGTTAGACCTGGGTCTGAAAAAATGTTTGCTTCTGCAGAGATGGCAACACTTGGCTTTAGATTACCTGCAGACATCTGAGAAAAGTCTGGCAGCCAAAATTATTGTGTATTTTCATAAACATTTCTCTTACAGAGAGCTTAATTAGATACATAACAATGATGTCCCAGATGGCACAGTTTAGCCAGCTGGCCTGTATCTTATTTTAATTGCCTAAACATATCCACACCCTGTCTTGGTTATGAATTCAGTTATGGAAAAGGACATGAATTTTAAATTTGCTGTCTGGCAGTGATGGAAGGTGAACTCCATCTGCATCACAGAAAAAAAAAAAATCATTTGGGTAATAAGAGCTTAGGAGCTTCTTGGAAGGAAACATGGGTAGGACCCGACCAGGATGCTGTGGTGTGACCTGATTTATGCTCAAAGCAACACAGAAACATGTCGTTCCAGAAGGAGATACCATCTCCCCAGTTCCCACTGTCACCAAGGGAGTACCATGCTGGTGAAAATGCATCCTTTGGTGTCCTACCCCTTTCATTTGGGCAGCTGGGCACACCAGCACTTCAAACCTGAAGGCAGATTCAATTATCTTGCTTGTGCTTTTTGTGGTCTAAAAATATGCAGGGCCACCTGGGGTTAGTGAGGTGTGACCTGGAGCTGTGCCTGTAGTGTGGGGCCTTTTCCTCATGGGGACTGCGGGGCAGCCGTGGCCTCCCGGGGGTACTTGCTGCTGTTGGCCGCTGCGGACAGCTGGGCTGCCCAGCCAGGGAATTGTATGGAGCAGGGGCAGGGCTTGGTAAGGGCAGAGACATCTTTCAAATTATAGAAAATAGACCTGGTGGGCTGCACTGGCACCTCTCCCTGTCCCTTTCTTTTCCTGCCCTGTCATGTTCACTGGTACTAAAGTGGGCTGTATTACATGAACCCAGTGGTGCCCATTCTGGAAGTGAAGGGGTGGGATTTTCTGTTCCTGTACCACCTCTGGGGACAGCTGGCAGCAGGGATGGCTGCTCCCCTGCAGAGGACCTGGCTGTTTAAGGGAGGGAGCTTTGCTTTGCAGCAACAAGGTGTTTTCCTTTGAGCATTAACTCCGGTTTGACCTTGGGCTTTTTAGGCAGCCAAACACACACATATGCCTCGTGGGCAGAGTTAAGATACTGTCTTAATGCATATACAGATGCAAAGTGCCCAGCCACACACTTCTACGTGTTTTGGTTTTCTTCTGGGTTTGTTTTTCATGGTTACAATTTTTCTGCAAATAGAGGTAATCCCAGTTGGAGTTTCTTGGAGTGCTGGTTTTGTTGAGAAGATCTTTAAATTGCTTATCAACTCCTGCATTTGCTCCTTCGTTCGTTCTTGTCTGGTGCCTTTTGTACTGCGCTTGCTGAAGGCAACATACAGGGCTGCTCTTTCCTGCCAGAGCTTGTTGTTGTCTTCAGTGGCTGGGCAGGCAAAGACAACTCTGGTGTGAATCATTTTGCTCCTCCAATGTAGGAGTTGCCATGAAGAATGATTAAGGGAGGGGAAAAAAAAGCGAGAGTGAGAGGGAGTGTGTGTGTGCACAAATTGAGGCTGGGAAAGTGGGAGTGGTGTCAATGAGTAGGCAAGTAACAGAGTCTTCAGCTCAGCAAGGTCTCAGCACGGGCAGCTGGTTCTTCGTGCTGTGCTCACTTCATTGATTCGTTTGCCAGGATTATAGCCTTGCGAAGTAAGTACAGCTTTTTTCTTTCTCTGATACTTTAATTTATGCTGAGCTAATAGTTAACAAATCTTGGCTGTGAAACATAATTGCGTGGAGGGAGTGGGATAAGGAAATTTGTGCCAAAAATGTACATGTGGAATTAAAGAAGCTTTTTTGCCTTCCCAAATGACACTGTTTTGGTTTCATTTCAAAACTGCTGAAATTGCTATGCTAGGTTTCTTTCTTTTTGGAAAGATTCATTGGAAGCAGTGAATAAGATCTGGCAGGTGAGACAGCAAAGGCATTAGGAATTATTAAAATATGGTGGTTTATTGCAAATGGCTATTCCCATATTTGAAAAAGCAGGTTGCGTGTGATGCCATGAAAATCCTCATGTACCAAAGTAGGATTTTGGTTTGTAAACCCCTGTTAGAAAGGAACATTCCTCTCGTTTTCTGCAGAGGTGTGTACGCTCTGCTCTGTTTGCTCCGAGTTATTAACCAAGTGACTAATGCGCACTTGTTTAAAGTGAAGGACAGGAGCTTAGGCCTAGTAATTACAAATTTATTTTCAGTGTGACCATTTTGTTTGACCAGTTCATTGGCTATTGAAGTACAACAAAGCATATTGCAGTGGCTTGTTTCTCTTTCTTTCCTGGAGTGACTTTCCCCGCTCTGTTGCTGACAGCGCTTTTTCCTCAACCATATGAGATGTTCTGGTCCCACATCAGTCTGATATCTTGTATTCCACAATGTCTGTTCAGACAAAATTGTGTCCTTGGTTTTTTATCCAGATAATTTGTCAGGTGGAGAGTTGTCATTTCTGTAGAAGAAGAAAAGGCTCAGATAAATCTTTTATTTCCTGTGATCGTGTGTGCTGAGTAAGAGCTGAAGTATGGTCATGTTAAACTCTTGATCTAGTTTCAATATTAATGCCTCACTTGTAAAATTTGCATGTGGGTTGTTTTATACAATTCATCCTCTTTTGGACTGGAGAGACTACAGCACTGGCACTCACAGCTCCTGAGATATAAACCAAATATACCCCCCAGGACTGGATGGCCAGCATTGTCTATGCTTTATCTGCCACAGGTGTCTTCTCCTGGAAAGACTGCTTAACCAAGAGAAGAATAAAATAAATACTTGGTTCTGCTTTATCAGATTATTCCTGCCGTACAACTAACTTGACTTGTCAGACATTTGCACACTGATGCTGCTATTCTTGTGATTGTATTTTTAAATGTAAGTTATATTTAGATTTCCCCTTAGTAAGCAGATAGTAAAAGCCTCCCTGGTTTTGGTTTTTCTTTTGGGGTGGGGGTTTGCAGTTGTTGTTGAATCCAAGATTGACTAAGAAAAAATGGGGTCTTATATCAATAAACAAGTTTAAATAAGGTTTTTCTGATCTAGTTCTGTAACCTTTCAGCTGCCTTCTGTATCTGAAAGTGTTTCTTTCGCGCTGTGACAGTCACAGATTTAAATAAAGTTGGGTGGATCGCACGCTCCAAGTGCTTAGAAGATGCCCCAGTGCTGCAGCTTTTCTGGAAATGCTGACAGTCTGCTTTCCTGGGAAAGGAGGCACCCAATAAGAATCCATGCAGCAGGCCTTTGTAAAATTTCATTTTCAGTTTTTTGACTCCTCCCTGTTTGAGGGTTCCCTGTGATTACTGACTCAGGAGCTATGTCTGATTTCTTAGACTGTTAATGGGCAGCTAATGGGCTTTCCTCTCACTGGGAGCCTCAGCCCTTCTCACCTTGCTGGAACTGGCTTTACTGGACTTGCAAGGCTTGGGGTGCTCAAGGCTTTAAAGAGATTTAAGATTTTTCAATATTTAATACTTTAAATTTTTTTCAGTAATATGAATGTTGTGAGCTCTATAATATAATATAATGTAATAGTCATTAATAAATGGAGAATAAAAAATAGACTGACTTTGAAACAGATGGTGGAATAGAGATTATTTGCTATCCAGCCAATAATTCAAGGTCAAGGGTGCAACTGAGCTTTTTGCCCCAACAAAATGCCCTGAATGATCCTTATTTCAATAGTAGTGTTGAAAGGAAGAAATTAGAATAGAGAGCTTTGCCACTACCAGAAAAAATTTCACTCTCCTTCAAAGAAGCTTTGAGAGTATCAGCAGTTACTGGATGAACAAAGGTTCATAAAAGGTTCACCGTGAAATACCTCCTGTTTTTCTCACTGAAAAGAAGCATCGAAACTTTATAAAAAATGATCCAACATGAATAGTATGAGAGTTACTCATGAGGCCAGAGGAGTTTTTGAGCCATGGTACAGCTTTTAACTGGCAAAAGGAAGAAGAATTTAATTCAATTATGTAAAATTTCCTATTTTGTTTGCTTGCTCTGAATGTGTTGCAACCCAAGGAAGTGAAACACAGGTTTCATTTACATCTCAAATTCAACATTAAGCCAGAAAGGAACAAGGTGTATTTTTAATTGGATATGATTTCATATTGGTTTTTACCCTGTAAGGAAAACCCAGAGGCCTGAATAGAATAATATCATGCCAGCTAATACTAAATAATATACTCCATTAAAATTAAATCAAACTCCATATTAAATGTTTTTCAGGTGCACTGCATGATTCGTGAGATTTTTTGTATTATTTGTCTTTTTGAGGGTGGTAGATGTTTACTGAATGACGCATTCTTGGTTCCCTGGGTAATTTTCCAGTTCCTCAGAAAGAAATACCTGTGAAGTTAGTACTTGCCCCAAATCTTCAATTTTGGGGGGTGGAGTGGGGTGGGGCAGAGAGAGAGAGAGAGAGAGATTGAGAAGCAGACAGACACAGTATAGGAGTGTATTGTCTGTTCCTGTGAGAATGGTTGAGTTAATGGCAAAGATAAGGTGGGTAGCCTATGCAGGGGAATTTATTTAAGACATGCTTAGGCACAAAAGAGCATGTTTGTGATGTGCAATTGCAAGGAGGCATTTAAAGGAATGATTTTCTGTTTGCTTCTTTGCCCCGCTGTTCCAAGTTACTCCCTCATCAGCGTTCTCGGTCCTTCAGACTGGTTCTGTCTTTTGCCACTGTCCTGCCTAAGCTCTCCTCCCTGAAGGTGTGCGCTGAGCCCATGGTTGCTGGCAAGCTCAACTTTTCTGGTAATTAGTTGCTTTCATGCCTGAGAAATGGTGTCTGCGTAAGCAAGGCGGGTGGCTGCAGTGCTAGGCTGGCACTTGGATCTCTGAGACGTTTCCTGAACCTCGTGGTGACATCAGCTCGAGGCCTGCTGATGCTGTAAAATGGAATCTCTCATGGAAAATTCCTCTTTAGCAAGCGGCTGCCAGAGACTGCCAGAGTACTGGAAGAGAGACAAGTCCAGCCAGACCCATTCTGAATTCTGAGTCTGACAAAACCTTGGGATGTTGCAAAGCATACGCCTCTGTGTTTTCGTGTGGGGATAAGTTTCTCCAGTGAAATACGTTCAATGTTTGCAGTCAAGACAAATTCTTTTTCTTGCATTGTTTTTTTTTTTTTTTTTTTCTTCCCCCAGTGGGAGGGGATTTGTTAGCAAACAGTTTGTTGCTAATACCAACAGTCAGAAGATTTTGCAAGAGTGTGGGGCTGGTTAGGTGTGCTTTTCAAACTATGACTTTAAAAAGCCTTGGTTTAATGCCACTATATATTTTTTTAACTTTATTAAATACAGTGCATTTCACTAACCTTTTATACTTCATGTTTTAGCCCAAAACAAACTAGTTGCCAAGTAAAACAATTGCCTTACCTAACAGATCCAAGAACATGTATAAGTTAATTAAAATAAAAATAAAGACATTTATTTTGTAAAAGGTCTTCTGTAGTCAAACAGGTCTTACAAGTAAATCAAAGTTCTTTCTCTACTGTGTTGCAGGCCAATTACGTGCCCATTCTGTTACTCCCACAAAAAAAATAGTTGTAAAAATTTATAACTACCACAAATGATTTGGAAGTCATTACTACTGTCAAGTACCACAGCTGCTCTAGAGTGTCTCTGTACAATGGTGTCAGATGTTCAGCTACATTTGGGCAGCATAATACATGCAAAAATTTCCATTTCCTTTCTGTCTCTGTCAATAGCTTTGATGGAGTCATTTAGCACCAGTTTTAAGTTTCCTTTTTTGGGGGGATACCTAGTATTGTCAAATTCACTATGCCAGAGGGGTCATCTTCTGTGTGATTGCTGGTCTAAAGCCAGACTTGTGCTATTGACTGAAATGCTGGGGTTCACCCTTCTTGGCTTGAATCTACACAAACGTGCTTATACAAAAGCACAACTTTGGGTATGTGAAAGCAGCCTGGAAGATGGGAATCGTCTCTGGCTTTCCCAGAGCATGGACAGCAGCAACTGTGCCTTGCCTTTCCTGACTGCACAGGTCATGTAACAGCCTTGTGGCAACTGCAGTTACTGAGAGTGGCTAGGAAAATCTTTGAGTTAAAACAGTGTAAGTGATGGGTAGGCACACAGTGGTATTTTTTAGAAGGCCTCCTTTAAGTTTCTAAAATAATCTCAACATACAGGACCAGACAACTTTCTGGAGACTTCTAGAAAGGCCAGGGATAATCAACCCTGAGAGGAGGGACGTGCACCAAAGCTAAAGGTTTAATGAGCAATTACCCATGAAGTGAGATAGAGAAGTTATGAGGCCATTAAAGACTTGTCTGAGAGCCAGGAGGTCCCAGAGTGTAGGTGAATTACCCTCTGAGCTGGCACATTTTAAGAGTATCAATTAAAAACAGATTAAATTCAAATGTGATCCAGTTCGACTCAGTGTGTGGGTTACCCTGAACCACACAGATTTTCTCAAGTGCTTCTGATAATACTGGTTTTACATAACATGTGGCATTGCCCGCTGTCACTTGAAGATGATGGCTATTACTAAACCACTCCTCTCTCCTCTCCTCTCCTCTCCTCTCCTCTCCTCTCCTCTCCTCATCTCCTCTCCTCTCCTCTCCTCTCCCTTTCATCCTGAAAGTTCAAGATACCCAGTCCAGATACTGGTGCCAGCTTCTTTCAGTACTCTAACCCAGCCCACCACAGCAGCAACTAGAATTACAACCTGAGTCATCTCTCCTTTCTCTTTTCCATTTCAGGATGACAATGGACGCTCTGCAACTAGCAAACACTGCCTTTGCAGTTGATATGTTCAAAAAGCTATGTGAGAAGGACAAAACAGCCAATATTATTTTTTCCCCACTGTGTACCTCAACATCTCTGGCTCTGGCATATAAAGCTACGAAAGGTGATACTGCAGAGCAGATGAAACAGGTAAGCTGTCAGCAACCTGTTCTGTGGCTGCAAAATTCTATGGCTGTTGTAGGTTTCTTATTAACTCTCGTTAAGTTCTCCTGGATGTCTGGTTTCCTTGTAAGATAGACTTCAAATCATCCATCCAAATTTCTTGAATAGTTCCACACTCCATGGCCATGCACAACAAAAGGGTGAAACTCTGTCTTAAAGACAAATCTTCTCAGGCATGTGTAAGGTGGAAGTGAACATAGCAGGGTCCTTACAGATGCATTAAAGCCTTGTCTCTTTTTACTGTAGTCACTGTTCAGATCTAGGTAAATGTTTTTTCATTATTCAAGAATGCTTAAGCTTTATGGAAATTAAAATTATTTTGCCATTGCTGTCAGCCGAAAGTATGTGTAGCAGCCCTGTCACTGACTTTTCCCCTTTCTCCCACAATACTGTAAAGAGGAGATGGATAAAGTAGAAGGGGCACAATTGCATCCATGTTTCTCCTTTCAAGCAGCTCATGATGTTCAAGGGGTTTCCAGCATCATGATCCAGCATGGCAGTCATGATTCAATCAGTTTTTGGAATTCACCCTGTGGTGCAGGGAGTCAGCCCTCCAGCCTTGTCTGCTGCCTCTGCGTAAGCAGAGATTGAGTGGGATCCTTTTAATCCCAATGAGGGTCCCCACGGTTTCTGTAGTTACCTAAAGGTGCATGAAATGCAAATTAAGTATGCATTTGTATGCTGATTATCACCTGGCTCTGAAAGACTCTCAACATATTTGAATGTATTTTCCCTCCTTTGGAAACTCCTCCATGTAGTTTCTCATTCACTGAAAGTACCCCTGAGCACAGCTTTCTGTGCCCCTACTTATGCCACAGATTACAGGGAGTCTTGTGCTGTTCACAGAGCTGCACAGCAATATGTCCATGAAAGTCATAGAATCATAGAATGATTTCTGTGGGAAGGGACCTTAAATCTCCTTGCCACAGGCAGGAACATCTTCCACTAGACCAGGTTGCTCCAGACCCTACCCAACCCGGCACTGAAGACTTTCAGGGATGGATCTTGTAAGCTCTGCACATTTTCCCAAACAGTATTAAAAAAAAAAAAAAAAAAAAAAAAAAGAATTAAAATTGAAATTTAAATGGTACCCTGAAGCTCCCTTACGGTTTCAAAATTCAAGCGTTGTCTTTATGGTAGGAAAGTTAAAAATATTACCCTGCCCTTATTTTGCTTTCACTTGTGTCTGCAATTTGCTTTGAACCATTCCATAATAACAAGTTAACCTGCACCTCCGCAAGTGGAGCTCTGTTACACAAGCACAATTCTGTTTCATATTTCTCTAGTGGTATTTAAAAAGTGCTGACTACAGATGCTAAGGAGAGCTTGGTATGCTTTTAAGTGTAATATCTCCTATTTTCCATGTCTGTTCTAGCTTCTGCCTTTCCCTGAGTTTGTGCTTGGGTTTTAAATACTAGATACAAAAGGAGCCAGATTGGCGGCTGTACTCTGAAACATCGGTCAAGAAACTTGTGCCAAAATTTCTTCCAGGTAGAGAAGCGGCAGTAGCTTTTTCCTCCACCTAGTTCCCAGGCACAGAAGCTTTCTGCACTTGACATGCAAAGAAGTAAAACTGTTGGAGGAAAAGGAAACAAGTTGAGAAAGTTGTTTCTAAGGAGATGGATCTGGAGTTGGCTATGACAGCTGTGCTGCTGCTGTAATGGGAGTTTATTTCCTTCTACTCCCACTGATCAAGGAGAGGGGAGGATATGGAAGGGTGACTAAGGCAGAGCAGCAATTTTGTCTGTGAAAATGTGATGTGTTCTGGGAGAAAGGACAGTAGTGATGTACAAAAGGAAAAGAAGGTCACGAGTGCCTGCTGTGCTTCATAAGGCAATTTGAGGCAGGTGAGAAGGGTGGACAGGCTTCCTTTAATGAAACAGTCACCATCAAAGAGCCTGTAATAAGTAGGCATTAAAAGTTGAATTCATATTTATAGGGTTATTTTCAAACAAAGGCATCATTATCCCAACATTTCCTAGAACTGGACTTGTCGTTCCCAGGAGTTGGGAGGTAGCCATGTGTGGGTCAGCAGCCCTACCCATGGTTATTGTCTGTCTACAAAACCAAACACAGTTATCTTTATCTGATCAGTTTTTGCTGAAATGTCATGTGATGTCATGTGTTAGTCACAGCAGTCAGAAAACTTGATGATCTGTCAAGCATTTTTAAAGGTATAGCCCAGTTCTAGAAAGGAGATTATCCAGGATGCTCATGTATCTGTCTTAAAAGCTTCAGGATTTTGGGTGGGAATGTAAGTTTGACAAAAACATTATGACTCCATGCTATGGAGTTTTACTTGACTAAGTGCATCAGCAGCATGAACAGCTCCGTTGGTTTCTTTGGATTGCTCATAGGAAAGAAATGCATTTGGTGGAAGTTCTTGTAGGATCTGGTTTTTAGATTTATGTGAGCATGTCAAATACATAAATGATTTTTGAGTAACAACAGTGAGAGGCTGTTTAGCTTAAATACAAAAAGCAACAGCTCTGGTCACAAACTAACATTTTTTGCTTAGCTGTTAGAAATGTTTAGACAATAATAATAAAAAAGATGCTTAGTGTTTTATCATTTTCATTTAACAGGTGCTCCATTTACAAGATGTCAAAGATGTTTCTTTTGGGTTTCAAACAATAACTTCAGATGTTTCCAAACTCAGCTCTTTCTTTGCACTGAAAATGGTTAAAAGGCTCTTTGTAGACAAATCTCTCAATCCTACCACAGTAAGTACAGCAGGAAAACCCTGGTGTTATGAACTACTTGGCCATCATGTGGATGGATTATGTCAGACTGCAGTGTTATTTAAAATTAATTTTTGTACTTTTCGTTGTTGGTTGACTGGACTCAAATGATAAACAGCATAATATTGTCTCCTGCCATAAAGGTTTGTAGGAGGATAGGTGAGTCTGCTGCTTGACCCCAAGCTGTGCAACTCTTACAACACTTTTAAGTCTTTCGTTAATATGCTTTAGGTCAGTAGCAAGTTTGGTTTTGAATGCAACATAACTTCTATGCCACATCAAAGTCTTTGCATTGTAAGTATGAGTGAAAATGACTATAAAAAAAATTGGTGGTGCAAGTGTATGTCCAGTTCACACACCCAAGTAATTACTGCATAAGCTTCAGTTTTCCTAATCTGCCTGAAAAGGCAGAAGCCTGACTATTGAAGCAACACAAGTGAAGAAGGTGGTGTTTGGCCTTTTAACTTATGAGCTTTGTGAAAAACTGACAAGAATGCTGTGTGTGTCAGGTTTTTTCCCCCAAAAGTTGTCTCTGAGTAGAATCCCAAGCAAGGACAGCATCAGCCTAAAAGAGATGTTTCAGAAAACTCAACATGCTGCAGTGATGCTGTGCTCAGATCACCTGCAGTTCAGCCTCTGCTACAGCAAGGCCAGGACCCAGAGCAGTAAGTGTCTTCCCTGGTGAGGACAGACATGATGGGAGCAGACTGTGGCCTCTGTCTCAGTCTTGCTCAGGCCTGGACTGAGGGTTGTTCTACCCTGTAAACTCTGGCAACATGGTCACTCCTCCAATATCAAAGTTACTTTGCTGATGTAGCACCACTGGTCTGAAGATGACCTTGGGAGTGCTGTGCTGGATGCAGGTGTATGTCCTTCTTGCCTCCTGCAGTTATTTAATACCTTTCCTCAAATAATAATAAACTCCTCAACTACTCAATGGCACTTAACCAAGAATGACTGGTTACTTGTATCTTTCAGGACTTTGTCAATTCCACAAAGAGACCTTTTCCATCTGAACTGGAATTAGTGGAGTTCAAAGAAAAAACTGAGGAAACCCGAGAAAAGATCAACAAATCCCTTTCAGAGCTGACTGATGGTGGGTACATCTTAACCTTAGGAATGCTGTTTGCCTCTTTGGAGAAAGATCTTTATCCTTGTGGCACCTCTTTAGGAGTAAATACATAGGGAAAGAACACTAGGCCTACTATTTGGATTCATGAGGATTAGCAGCACTGACTTCACTGCTGCAGCACTTATGAAGGTGGAAATGTGAGACTGACCTTGCATTAGCCTTGGGGAAAGCTGCTCACATTTGACTGCAGCAGGATGGGCTGGGAGAATGGCAGTTCCTGGCTGTGGAGCATCACAACGCATAAAACCAAAACATCGAACCCTCTAATTCCTTTAAAATCTTCATTGTAATGGGAAGCACTTGTTGGACTCTGAGTTTCAGGCTGTTAATTAATATCTCAGCTGCTTTTGCCAGCAAGGATGCCACAAGCAGATGTGGGTCTCTCCTTTGCCACCTTGTGGAAGTCCTGGCAGAGGTGGCCCTGGGGTTGGTGGCCACCTGTGGCCCTCGTGTGGTGCAAATATAGAAACACCATGCATGACACCTCGCCTTCCCAGGCTGGCACAGGGGCCACAGGGAAGCACCTGGCCCTGCCTGTGCAGCCCCAAGACAGGACTTGCCTTCCCAGTGCTCTGAATTCAGGGTCATTTATGGCGGTGGTTGAACAGGTCTAAAACAGAGAGTGGGTTGTGACATCTACATCCTCTTTTGAAGTCTGTAGCAGTATTTGGATATTAACTGTAATCAAAGCAGCATGTTTTTGTTTTCCTGGTCATTTTATTCTTGTGTATCAGTCTAGAAAAGAGTAGCTGCTAATTTGAAGCTTCCCTTCAAGTCTTGCTCTCCAAATGACAAAGTGTTTTTCACTTAAACCTGTTGAATTTCACTGACAACTCAGCACCTTCTTTAAGGTACTGAAAAAAAGCAGGAGATGTAGTTTTGATTACATGCGATATAAACCAACAAAACATATCATTTAGAAGACCTGCCTTGATCCCAAACCCCACATGAAAAATTAAGCTGCAGATTTAAGTAAGTGCTCCTTTTTGTAATTTTCCATTAGAAAGAAAATCTTTTGTCTGTGAGATGCAGGACACGAGTGTGTTTAGTTCAGTGAAATGCTACCATATTCACTTAAAGCAATTGATATACTGCTAATGTATTGTTGTAATAACAACCACCTTAAATCTGTTCACAGGAAAAATGGAGAACGTTTTGAATGAGGATAGTGTGAGTGACCAGACTCAGATCCTTCTAGTTAATGCAGCTTATTTTGTCACAAACTGGATGAAGAAGTTCCCAGAGGCAGAGATCAAAGAATGTCCTTTTAAAGTCAACAAGGTACGTTCTGGGGGGGAAAAAAAAATAAAAGGTACTGTTTTCTCTCATGAAAATGCAAACTTTGAGCTAAGGAAATCCCAATAAGAGAAACTGAGAAATATGTATTACTGTGGCATTCTTAGATTCTGTCTAATCTTACCCAGTGTTGCAAGGGTCCCAGACTGTCCTGGGAGTACAACATGAGCTGAGTACAAGTGTTCAGAAGCAGCCATTGTCTGCAAGGAGATACAAATTCTCATGGACAGCTTTTTCCAAGAGATTGGAAGGTTGCAGGTACCAGAGGCTGCATCAAACACCAGCAGAGGTGAAGCACATTGCATTTCTTGAGCTGGTGAAATGTGTACAGTTGTGTCACCTCTTTGACTACATCCTCTAGGTGCCTGGCCCGTGTTTTCCTCTTCAGAGATGTCATCTCATCAGTCTCCCTCTTTCCAGTCAGGCTCAGGACTGCAGCTCCCTGCATGCCACTCCTGCTGAGCCATGAGGTCCATGTGGGAGCAGCACCTGTGGCTGGTGCATTCAGGAGTCTGTGACCAGTGGTGAATATTGTAATCAGAAAACTTACAGCCAAGATATAAAGCTGCACAACATTTGTGAGATAAAGGGATTATATTCCAAATATACACAGACATACATATAGAGATGCAAAATCAAAGTCGAAGTTTCAGGTTCACTGAAAATATTCATAAATTACCTCATCAGCCAATAGTTCCGGCTAAAAAAGTTTTTAAAATCACACAATCAACACTAAAATTTTTAAGTAAAACATCTCACGATTTTTTTCTCCCCTAAAGTAACATTTTTCTACTGAATTTGAATTTTGAACATTTTCATGTGGACACAACAGTTTTAAAGTCTTTCCTATGAAATAAGATGTTTTGTTTTGTTCTGTTTAATTTAATTCAAAAGCAAAGACTTAGAGATTTAGGTAAGCCTGAAATTTCTTCTGATTCTGTTTCAACTCCTGAACCAAAATATCAATTATTGGAATGAACAGCTTGACCTTCACTGTTAAACTGTGCTTAGTGCTTAACACTTGCTAGCACTACAATGCCCTGTAGACAGTGTAGTAGTTGGTAGTACTCAGTGAAAAGGCATGAAGGGCCACCAGTATTAGATAAATTGCTCCTTTAAGGTACATCCCCCATATATTGCTATTGTATTAAGTAGAATTCTGTTCCACTTTTCTTTGGAAAGCTGCCTACTGTAAAAAAGCCAACTCTCGCTGCTTTCATTACCTGTGAAAGCCAACAAATCCTCTGGTGGTAACTCAATGTATCGCTTCCATGCAAGCTTACAAACTTTCCTCTGTCACCATCTTATCTGTGAATTAAAACAAATGATAGATTGTTTCCTCTATGTTTTGCAGACTGAGACTAAGCCAGTGCAAATGATGAATCTGGAAGCTACTTTTTGCCTGGGTTATGTAAAAGATTTAAATGTTGCCATCCTTGAGCTCCCATGCCTTAACAAACATATAAGCATGCTCATTCTCCTGCCCAAAGAGATTGAAGACGAGACCACTGGCTTGGAGAAGGTGAGAGAAAAATATAGAACTGCCATGATACTTCCCCTGGAAACAGCCCATATAATGCCATATGTTTATGGAAGGTTTTTGTTATTTAGAAGCAATGCATAAGGAAACAAAAAGTAACTTTCCTGTGAATTTACCATCTCATTCTCATTCTCTGTTCCTCCTCTCATATTTGTGGCATCATTGTTTTCACTGTGTCCAGCGAGAGGTTGTACATTAGGCTTTGCTCTAGATAGGGAATGCACAGAAAACAGTGTAAAGTGCAGAAGGTGCCCTTATTTCTGGTATCCTTATTTTTTTCAATTGACATGTGTCCATGATTTATTTTACTCAGGTCTTACACTTCTCCAAGTTTTGATTTTGAGCAGAGATGCCTGCAAATGAGCCACTTTTTATTACCAATTGCACATAAATGTGAAAATTAATACGGCATTTCTTAAAGATCAACAATTTCATATGTCATTTCTCTATGAAAATTTTACGACATATTTTCACCCCTATTCAAAGTTTATTAAGAACTAAGTAATTACTAATATTAATTAATAGTAAAGTTATTTAAGGATTAGAAGACTGATGATCACTTAAGTCTCCTTTGCAATTTGCTGCAACTAACCACAGATTTTAAAGGCAGGAAGAGTCTTTGCAGTAAGATGCTTTTATATGTTGGAGTAAATTACAGAACACACCTATCATAAAATGCAAGTGAGGCCTTTCGTGATACCAATTTGTTGTGGCCCCACATTCTGCCTCCTCCCTTTCCAGTTTAAAAAAAAAAATGCTTGAACAGCTGCATGTTTGATTGAGATCAGGCTCTGGATTTGGATTTTGTGTCCCAAATACCAGCAATTTCATTACTCTGTAGGGTCAGGAATAAAGACTTTTGGATCTCTGCCAGCTGGCCAGGTGTAACCTGGTTAGGGACTGTCTTCCTCAGGTTCCTTCATATGGCTGTTGAGGTGATTGCTTATCATAAGCTTGCCAGAGCATGCACATGCAGAATTGCTCCAGAGGCCTGTCCTATGAATTAAATCATACTTGAATCAATATAACTGAGAGTATGTTAAGCCTGAATGCTATGGCTGTGAATTTAAAAACAAAAATTACCTTTGGACTTTATTTTTTGGAGGTTTGATAGGAGTGAGAAGTTCAGGGATGGTCTTTTTTTTCCTCCTTTCACTTTCCTCAGACTGCTCACTAATTTCCTTTGTTCGTTTATGTTTTCAGCTGGAAAAGGCACTGACCCCTGAGACATTATTACAGTGGACGAATCCCAGCATGATGGCCAACACCAAAGTGAATGTATTTCTTCCAAAGTTTAGTGTGGAAGGTGACTATGACCTGAAGCCACTTCTGGAAAGCCTGGGAATGACAAATATCTTCAACGAAAGCGCATCAGATTTCTCTGAGATGTGTGAGACAAAAGGTGTGGTTGTGTCAAGGGTCATCCATAAAGTCTCCTTGGAAGTAAATGAACAAGGTGGCGACTCCCGAGAGGTACCTGGATATCGGATTCTGCAACACAAAGATGAATTTAAAGCTGACCATCCATTTATCTTTTTGTTTAGACACAACAAAACTCGCAACGTGATCCTTTCAGGCCGATTCTGTTCTCCTTAAGCGGGGCATGTTCGTTACAAAAAAAGCACAATTACATTTGTGGTGGTGCACAGTCCTGTAAAGCTTTTCTTCCCGACTATCACCTTTGAAAGGAAATCTAAGAGGTTCACATATTGGCTGAGTAATACAATGTACTCTACATATGCAGCAGAAGTAGTTTCTCTCCTTTTGTTTCCTCCCCTTTAGCGGAATAATTTCCACTGTGAAGAACACACCATATTTTATTGAGAAGTATCCCAGCTTCAGCAACAAGAACATTTTGTTCCTCTGTGACACTTTTTTCCCCTAATGAAGTGAGAGCCTGTTTTAAGATAGCTGAGGAGCTGGAAAGGGCTCCAGGAGGAAGAGCTGCATTCCTGCACCCTAGTGAAACCTCTCTCCCTCGCCACTCGCACTCTCTGGATTCCTAATGCCTAAAAGGGGAAATGTGGACATGTGGTACGATAGCTCTCCCTCAGTACCTGGCCACACTCTGGTGGTCCAGGGTGCCCTACCAGACCCTGCCAGCATCCACTGAAGAAGTGGACAAGTTCTGCAGCATAGCTACAACAGCTCAGGCTGGCATCAGGATTTGCATCTGTGAAACAGCAGCCACACCAAGGCCTATGGACACCAGAGGCAAAAATCATGGGGACACTCTGTGTCCCCAGAAAACTTTACAGCATGAAGTTCCCATACTGGGGAGGTTGAACTCTGCTGTGTGACCTTTTTTGACTCATTCCCTTCAGACATGGAAGATGGGACAAGAGGAATCTTGTTGTATGTATCTTAAGGAAAAGAACATTATGCAAATCAAGGATAGAACACACTTGGATTAATACTGGAAGTGCCACACTTCTCATGCACAGATTATCTGCCATTTCTAGCTCTGGATTCAGCATTAAGGAAACTCCTTACAGTTACTCAATGTCTAAGGCATGAGAAAGAAATAAGGACTTCAACTTGACTGAAATTAACATTGTAATTACTAGTCTTCAAATTCCACAAGAGATTATGGTAATCAGATTTCATTTCTATCTAAAGACTGCCTGCTGCATATGTTCAGTACTCATTTACCTAAATACTGTTCAGAATAAAGCACTATAAAACCTGTGTCAAATGTACAATACCTCTAGTGCCAGTGTGTGTGTTCATTGACAGTGTCAGTGTTCACGTCTGACTTCCAGTAAATTACAGGAACAGAAATAAGCAGATTCACTTAGGCCACAAAATCAAAATAACAAAAAAAGCAGCTAAGTGAAAGTCTGCATTGCCCTTCTGAGCCACATGATGATAGTTCCCAGTCAGGACTATCTTAGGTGGTCAGGATACATGCAGAATTCAATTATGTAGCCTCAAAAGATGGAAGCATTCTACTTGAGAAATCCTCTTGGTGCCTCAGGTCTGAAAGAAACTGGAAAGAGATCTCTAAATGAGAACACACAACGACAACAAATGTGCATACTTTCAACATCAGAGCATTGCTTATTTTGAATTTAGAGACGGGAGTTCTGTTTTGATTCTTGAACTTAACAACCCAAGAGAAGCCTTTAGTCACAATAATTCAGTAGTTCCCTCAGAGGACCTTTAATGGCTTCTAATGCATTTTAGTGCCAGAGGGTTAATTGGGGTCTTTGGCCTGTATCTTTGAGGGTACTGAGGAGACTAACTTGGATCAAAAACAATGAGAGGTGTAGACACTGCAGATCTCTGGGGGTCTTTGCTGGTATGCATCAGATGTTTTGACACAAGGATAGTGGTCAGAAAAATGAAAAATACAACAATGGGTCCGTCCTATCTGAGAAGGACTTAGCTGCAAAGATCTTTACTGGCTCAACTTCAGTGATACCTGAAAGACTGGTAATGATTGATACACCCCTTCATTGTCTGGTCTGCTCTGGAGGCTGGGATCAGATGTATCCAGGGCTGTTGTCACTGTGGCTTCTACTGGTTCTCCTGTAGGAGCTGGATCAGGACATGGGGTTGGTGACTAAGCAGCTGCACAGGCAGCTCATGCATAGAGAAGAGGGACTGTGCAGTTTGTGCTTGGGCACTGATACTTTGTCACGTCGTTCCAGTTTTCCAGCTACAGCTTACTGCTACAGCTCTGCTGGTCTGCTAGACTGATGAAAACCTCTGGCAGATTGTCCCAACCCTCTTTTCCTTCCTGGATGAGATTTCCTAAAGGAGAAAAGCTCAGACATTGCTTTCTCATTTCCAGTTCAGTAGCCAGTCTTCATTTAGTAAAAGCCGTAGTCCATTTAAATGCTGATCAGAGCATTTGGCATATCCCCACAAATTTATGACAGCATTCTTCTCCTTGTGATAGCTTGGCCAGGAAGGGTTATCCCATGAAAGCAGAGAGAAACACTGCTTCAGGGTGTGCCCATCTTTCTCCACCTCCTGACTAATTCCAAGGTATCCCAGCCTGTGCAAGGCAAGCAGATGTTAGAGATACAAAGCTGTCTTGGCCCACATAAAGCAAACCCACTTATTAGTTATTTATGAAGAGGGTGGCTTGCTCATGAAAACCTCAGGGTCATTTTTCACTTCTGCCTCTTCTCTCTGCCAGTCCCAGTGTGAAGCTTTTCCACCTTGCAGCATGTGAGGGATAAGTATCCGTGAGGCTCCTGCTGCTGGGAGAAACCGTGTTACAGTCTACTATTTTCATTCTACCCTTTGTTGGCCTCTGGGCCTTGGGCAAGAAATTGCCTGGGAGGACATGGGAAAATGCGTGTGGGAGTTTGTGTGCAGGAGCTCTTACGTGCTGGAAGGTGTTGGTCACAACGGAGAGAGTGAGCATAGCTGAGGGCTTGCTCACATTGACAGGGTGCTCCACCTCACCTTTCAACAGGGCATTACTATCCAGTGATGGATGATGCCCCTGGAAAACAGCAAGCTGTGGCTGGCTTTGGCAGGTGGTTGCAAGCTGCAGGGCTGTGTGCCTGCTCACCTCATCGCTTGCCCACCTGCACAGTCACTGCCTGGTCCTGGCTCCCAGCATTTGGTTGAGAAGGGACACGTCTCAATGTCTTGTGGTAGCAAAAGTTGTTTGTGGAGAAATTCTGAGCCTTGAAAAATGCAACTTAGCGCAAATTGGCCCCACTGGAAAAGCAGTACATTTTTGTGAATATGCTGTCCTAAGGGTCTAGAAAACAGAATTTGCACCTATGTGGACATTTCCTGAGGCAAAGCAGTTAAGCAGACGCCAGGGAAGATCTGAGGGAATATATGACAGAGCAAGCAAAATAAATCAGTGGAGGAATGATGTCAATATAGAAGGAAGGGAGAAAACACAGAAATTGGAAGAAGGAAAATCTTGCAAGATACTCAAAATATTTAGGTTGTCACTGAAAAGACGCATGGACTAGAAAAGCATCAGAAGATACATGGTAAGGCAATGTTCATAAATAAATAAATACATTTAAAAATAAAGAAAGAAAGAACTGAGAAAGAAGACTAGAGAGCACTACAGGAACATGCAGGAAGAAAAAACAAAAACAAGAAAGTGAATGGCAAATGGAAGCAAAAAAGCAAGGAAAAACCAGAGGTAATGAGAATGGTTATTTCATCCTTGTGTCTTCCATTGCTTATGGATTCCTATTTTCAGATGGGTACTGGAGAACTGGAGCTTGGCCAGCTGGGCTGAGACCTTGGCAGAGGAGTGGGGAACAGCAAAGCTGGACACTGCTGTGCCTAAAGAAGAGGATGGTCCAGCTTCTGCACTGGAAGGAAAGCATGGGTAGGGCAAGATGGTGCTTAGGTGCCTTGTTCCTCTTTCCTGCTTACCGTGTTTGATCCCATAAGTACCCTATGAATCCAAAGCCAGTTTTGTGCTTTGTAGGAAGAAAGAAGAGGTGAGAGAGAAAAGACATAACATTTTTGGTGTTGCAAAGCCACATACAACCCTGGTTTAGCTCTGATCTGTAAGTCCAGCTGCCATAACCCAGTGCTGCAGCTGAGTTCAGTGGTACTGATTAGAGATCAAACACTGTGCTATTGCAGCTCCATGCTTCCCATCTCTTTACTTCCTTCTCACTTTATGCTGGAGACCTAACCTCAGTGATCAACCACTCCTGGCCTTCTTTTATTCTTAACTCCAGTGATTTAAGATTTAAAAGAATACCCCCTGGCTGGGGATTCCTGTTACAGTTCAAGGAAATATTTCTTCCCTTCTCTAATTAATCTCCTTCCATGCATATAAAGCCAGCTCCTTACCTGAGAGGGAGAGATGGCTGTAGGCAACATAAAGCTCATGCATTTCCCATTCATTTCCTTTATCTCTGCAAGCAAGCTCAGCTCCAATCAATCTTGGCATGAACCCTGCACACACCTTTGTCCAGGCCAGACCCCATCAAAATTTGAAAGGGACTAAGCACAGCAGTGCAGTCAAGGGTCTTCTTAGGGTTAATGACCAGTCTTCCAGCTGAGAGTGGCTTGACATTGCAATCAGGAGATGTTGCCAGCAGATATTGCCTGCCAGACTTGTTGGGCAGCTTGAGAGAAATGCTAATAGCGTATTGCTAGATATAGGTTTCTCATTCTTCTTTCTCATAGTAATGGCATTTGCATTGAGCAGCAAGATGCTGCTATCAGCAATTATTGGTTAGAGGCTGAACTTTCCCACAGGAGAGTGGGAGATTTCTTAAATACAGTATTCACAGGAACGTGCTCCAGAACTCAGCTGTTGTCTTCTTCATTTAACCTCTTCAGGCAAGAAGGTAAAAATTCTATGTTGTTTTGTTATTTTCTTCTTTTTTTTTTTTTTTCAAAATAACTATGATTTTTTTTTCCTTTTTTTTTTTCCCTTTGTTTTTGCCCTGATCCAAAATACTCTACAGGCTGGTAAAGTAAACATAATTTTTACATATTGGGCAGAAAGAGAGATACCTTTACATGCTGCAGGCAGCAAACCACACTGCTAAAATACAGGTGGCTAAAATTCAGAGCTCACACAAAGGGAGCTGGTCTTCAGTGGGACATGTATGAAGATTTTAGGGACACATCTAAGGATTCTTGCCTAAATTTCACAGGCTTCTGAATCTGAATTTTCCCCAAAACCTCTCTGTCCACCCAGTAAAGTCTAATTGCCACAAGACTGATGAGTTCAGTGGGTTGTATGAGAAAGTAGATGCTTTTCTGCCTGTCTCTCCAGAAGGGCTGAAGTATTCCAGGCATTTTCAGAGCACCTCTACTCACTCTGGTAGAAACAGGCTTCATATAAAGTGATGGTGCTGGTGACCTGGGCAACATGACCCACTGCCTGAGAAATGCAGTTACTTTTCCTTCTTTACTCACATTTCCATGGCACAAGAAAAAGCCTTGAAATGTTCTCTGGAAGAGAGAGAGGGCAGGCAATCCTTTGGCTGGATTCTAAGGCATTTCCCCTTTACACTGATCCCCAGTACCAGGGAAGTTGTTTATGTTCTTAAACAATGACGCTATAAAAGAGAAAGGGTGGAGTGGCATTCAGATTTTGTTTTGTTAGTGGGGGTGCTAGTCTTTGCTATTAAAATATGAGCTCCTCGGTTTGGCAATGCTGTTTAGAAGCTTGCAGAGAAGCCTGTGCAGGCTGCACACAGGCACAGCAAATAACTTGCCACCTTACAGCCTGTAACAGGCCAATGCACATCCATGCCTGTTTATGCAGAAATAACTGGCTTAGAAAGAGGTACAGAAGATACCAGAGAGGCTGATGCAAACTAATAAAAGCAGTAAAGAAAAAGCTTTCTGACATAAAAGTAGCCTACTGAGAGGCTAGGTTGTTTGGAAAATGAAGTTGGCACCATTTCGCTTGAAAAGGTGCTTTGTACTGAAATGTGTTGGTTTTTAATTTAAAGCATGTGTTGTGCTACTTAGGGATGATCAGAATTGCTGCGTTATAGGAAATTTAATTTTTCTTATGTGCTGTTTGTCCATTTCATTCCAAATCAGCACAGAAACACGTGGAAACTTATTTTTTGTTTGGTAATGAAAAATAAGAAAGTCACTTCTACCAATTTTCATGTGAGGGGACAGCACTATCTGTCATGTTGTCTTTTCCTAGGATAGACCAAGTAATTTCTGCCAATTTTATTTCCCTCTGTGCATGAGAAATGAATGCATATTAAGGCACCTTAATGGGATGCAGATTGAATAAGTCAAACATGCAATGGGAATTATCATGTGGCATCAGGCAAAACAGGTTCCTTCTTACTTAACTTGTATGAAATACAGAATTACCTTAACAGCAAGGCTACAGGTCTCTTACCTTCTCCACCCAATTTACTGCCTCCTTCTGTTGGCTGAATAATATAATCTAACACAACCATTAATTGTGACAGCTTTCAGCACAGGTTTCTTTATTCTTTGATAGTTTTTGTTTTGATTTCATCTAACCTTAGCCAAAAACAAACTATAAAGAGAGACCGGATCATGAATAGTTATAGAAAAGGAGTGTTCATCATTTCACACAGCCATGGAGGAAGTTTGTCATTTTTATGAGGTCTGTGGTATGCAGTGCTTTCTTCTAAAGGAAGCGATTTTCCTGGGTAGCTTCTTGCTCACATACTGCAGTGCCAGTAATTTCATTTGACAGACTATGTTAAAAGTTGCTGAACCATCATGCAAAGGATCTCCTGTCATCAGCGGCTCTGCACTACCAATAACGCTCAGCACAGGTGCTTTGGCTAGTGCAGATCAGCATCTAGGAACTTTCTGGAACACTCTTTTTGATCCTGTATCATCCCTCCTTACACTCCAAGATTATTTAAAAGTGACATTACCATTTGCTGTCCACCATGTAGATGTTCTCCAAACGCTGTGATCCTTGCAGCAGCTCCAAAAGTCTGATTGAATTATTGCTCAGGTTACACAGAAGGTTTTGCGGTGTGGAACCATTCATACACTTGCTCCCACCCCATTTTAGATTAAGGAAGTTCACTAAATCCTTTCATTGTGAAGTAAGAAAGTTCCTTCACTAGCCTATACTTGCCCTCTCTTCCTCTGGATTTCTAGGGCAGCTCTCTAAGCAGTTCCTGCTCACAAAACCATGGAGTTGGCCCTAGTGTTTGCACCTGGATGTCTCCCTGGTGGCAGCCTGCTGCTTTTGCTGAAGGAGTGGCCACATCAGTGTGCCAGACACTCACTTGAAAACCTGTTCCCAGATCCTGGGCTCTCCCTCCATTCTTGGCACTCAGCCTTTCCCTGCAGGGTGGGGTGGAGCTGCCTTCTTCCTACTGAGTAAGATTATTAACTCTTTTTTTTCCTCCTTGACTCGGTCTGAAGGTGGGGCACACCTACAAAGTGCCTCATGCCCTACATTCACTGTGTCCGAAATCACAGCTCCATTTCAGATCTTTCAAGAGATCTGGAACTATAGCACTACAAACATCAGCCCTGAAAAGGCACTGTTTTGTTTTCAGAAGGTTGTGGATAGTAGGATATGAAGGTGGAAAACAAGATAAATTGTTTTGTGCAATGTCTTGTTGTAAGATTACTGCATTATTAAAAGAAAAATTAAAACCATATTACATAAAAATACACTAATAGTAGAGCTAAAACAGCTGTGTACAGAATAAATGAGATAAAACTCATCCTTAATTTGTCTGTGCAAAGAACCCTTTGGTATTTCTCATCTGTTTTGTCCGTTTGCATTAGGTCTTTATATGAAGTACTTCTGGACTCCAGAGCAAAGCAAAAGTCTCAGTATGGAACATCTATGAGCTTTTCTTTCAGCATCACAGGTTCTTTTCCACAGAGCATCACTCAGAAACAGTATGAAGCATTAATTGTTGCTTAAGTTGTAAGTCAAATGGAAAGGAATGTCTGCATTTGCCACACATTGTACCTTCATATATTCAGAAACTTTACTTTTTCATCTCTTCCAAGCCTCTGCAGCAGTTTGTTTTAGGCTCACTCTGTTTTCCTGTGGGCTGAGTTCATTCCCACTGTCTGGCACTTGCTGCAGGTGAGGAAGGTTTCACACACAAATGTCGTACCTTGGCTGAGCCATATCAGCTCCCAATGCCCTGGTAACTTCTGGCGCCTGAGACCCAGCTTTCCATGCAAAGTCATGCTTGGCTTGTGGCTGAGCTGGAGAGAGCATGCATGCTGCATCTTGAGAACAGTGCAATGCATTTTGAGCAGCTCTTTGCATAAAGAGAACTCTGTGAAGGTCAGAGTCTCTGTGAGGGGAGGGAGCTGTGGCTGTGGTTGAACTGGGGCCTCAGTGGGAGGCTGACAGGAGAGTTTTGGCTGGAATGGGTTGCAGGTCCCCAGCACCAGGTAACCCCTTCCCCAGAGGGCTCAAGACAGGTCACAGAGGGGCAGCAACAGCCCAGGACAGGCTGTACAAGTGTCCTGCTGATAAAAGATCCAGAAGTTCAGCTTTGCACCAGCCTCTTCCCACCTTTAACCTCTGGTGACATGGACAGGAGCTTCTCATGTAACCTAACCTTGCAGGCTACAGCTTCAGGGCAGACAGGGCTGAGGAAGAGTGCCTGCTGTGCTGTGGCTGTCTGTGGGCACTGGGGAGAACCACTTGGTTGTGCACTCACTCCTTTTTCCAAAAGAGAGGAACTCTGGCAGCTTTCCCTGGACCTGATCCATGCTGGTCCCAGTGCAGGCTGAAAGATAGAGCCAGCCAGATCTGTGCCATGGGAGACATGAAGGACTTGTCACCATACTGCGGCTGTGTATTTTCCCCTAAATAAATAATCTTTCTGGAATACAGACCAGTGCTATTTGTCCAAAATATTTGATACTGAAAGGGATGTGTTTTTCAGTTTTTTTTTTTTTTTTTTTTTTTCTTGGTATAATGATTCCAGAAAATTTTGTGTGATCCCACTGGTATCTACACAACACCTTCACAATTCTCCTAAGCCTAAGATCTAAGATTCAGGAAAGAATTTTCTAATTGCCTGTTTTTTAAATGGCCTCCTTCTTGCAAGGATCAAGATCAACTTGGTCCAAACTTGTTCTAAATGGAGTGGATTGAAAGTAAATGACCCGTGGGAGAGCTATCAGACTGTAATGTTTCTTTTACAAAAATAGAGAGTGACACATGTCTTGTCATATCACTAAGCAAGAACTTACAGACTTCTTTTCAGGACTATTGGGCTATTTGTTTGGAATTTTTAATTGTGGATCCTGCCTCAGTCTGTGACTCCTGGAAAACTTATTAGAAGTTAAAAGTGTATTTCAAACTGTTAGTGTGTGTATATATGTAGTACAGTCTCCATAGGTGTTAATGAGCCTTTTATATGTATGGAGACATTTAATTGATAGTGATTTTATTTTTAGAAACCTGTTGTTTGAAACACCCTTGCCACAGCTTTGGTTACCACTGATGGTTATATGCAGGCTTAGTTTCTGTCACCAGGTCTCTATCACTGATGTATGTTGTTAAGAGGAAAGAGTTGATGCAGGTGTATGCATCAAACCAGTGTGGAGAAGGAAAATGTCAATCCATACCTGTCTATTTTCAATACCATAAGTTGAAATAAAACACAGCATGGGATAAGGCATTAAAAGGGTCCTTTCTGGGTAATGTACATATGTTGTGAGCATGGGTCCCTTTTGCAGACCCTCTGTGCCTTTGCTCCTGCTGTGCATCATAGACTCATCGGGGCAAGGCTGATTAAAACTTTCAGGATTTAGAAAATGTCTATTATGTTCAACGACCAGCTGTGGGACAATCTCAGAGCTGAGAGATGCTTCACAGTGTGGTCTAGCTAGGCCAGCTGCACTAAATTTTTTAATTCTTTTGTGCTCCCACTCAGCAGCTGCTTCATGATGGACTCCATTTCTAGACCAGTTACTGAGTTTTGCCTTGATCTCTACAAAAAGCTCAACAGAAGTGCAGAGGACACAAATATTATCTTCTCTCCTATGAGCATCTCTGTTGCCCTGGCCCTGATCCATCTTGGTGCAAAAAACAACACGGCTGCTCAGATAGAAAAAGTGAGTATGAATGAACCAGGGTGAGGTGCTTCCACATCGCTTGCTGCTCCCTCAGAGGAAATGCTGGGTATCCCAGCACGGCACATGTGTGAATGTCTCACAGGAAACCTGGACAAGGGCAGGCACGGGTGCTGCCTTCACAGCTGTGCTTGGGGCCATCTGCTGGGGTGAGTCTCATCCTGTCCCCTGCAAGGGCTGACTGAGAGGAGGTGATACAGCACAGTGGGGTGTTCTGGCTTTCCCCAAGCCTGTGGCAGAATGTCAGGCTTCATTTCAGAATTATGGGCAGATGTTTCCTCTTGTGGTTGCTACGAGAATCCTGAGAGTGGGAGTCTGTGTAGAGCTGCAGACACCTGAAGGGGTTGCACCTGGGTGGCTGAAAACATTAGCTCACTTGTCCTTATGACTTTCAAGGGTCAAAATGTCTCACCCCACAGAGCCCCAGGTGGGCAAGCAGGAGGTGAAGAAGACCACACCTCCAGTCACTGTGCCTTTACTTCCTGCAGTGCAAGTTCTTCTTTCTACAACCTTCTATTTTTTTCTTCTCTCTGTCTTCTTCTCTACCATGAGTGGTAGAAGACCAATAATCCTAAGGCAGAGCTTCTCACCAGGGTGTGGTGGGTTGACCTTTGCTGTGGCTGCTGAGTGCCCACCCAGACACTCTGAGTCTGTTCTCTTTGCACAGAGACCACCCCCACCGCCCCCTGGCTACCATAACCCTGCCACATCACTACTTTAGACAGGGACTCCTGCTTATTTTGAGAAAGCAATGGGAATTGCTCAATATCAGTATCCTCTAAAAAACGAGAGTAAATCTATGTATGATGCAACATTATTGTAACAGAAAAACTGCTGAAAAATTTTCAGCGATGTATTTGCACAGCAAAACAAGGACTGGTTTCCATTAAGAGCACTGTGGCTTTGATCTATTTCTTAAGCTGATGCTAATGTTAAGAATGATGAAAAGAAGCCAGTTTTGGTGTTTTTAAAGAAAATTAATTTTCATCTCTTTACTTGGGGCAACTTTTTTTTTTTTTGAAATTTAGGATGACTAGCAATGAAAACACAAGTCAAATATAAACATTTTGAGGCAGTGAAGAGCAACATTTTGAGGGATTAAGTGCAAGTTCTTCTTGGTGTGTTAATATAGAAAAGTGAGTCTGAACATGAATGTATGAACAAGTTCAAGTCTGTCATTTTAGCTGGTGAATGAAGCTGCTAAGACATCTGTCGTGAATCTACATCACTTATCCAGTAGGGGACAGCAAAGCTTCTAAACAAGGAATATGGTTTTATCCCAGTTACAATTGACATAACTTGACATCTTCACCCGCAGGTGCTCCATGTCAGGAAAGCTGCAGGAAGAATGAGTCTTGGATCTGATCACGAGAGTGCAGCCCCAGAAATGGAGCCAGAAGGAAGCCTGGAGAGTCAGCCTTCCTTCTCAGAGGTGTGTCCTTGGGTGGGGAGCCCTGCCTTCACTGCGTGGTAGGTTAGTGCAGGTAAAACACTAGGATTTGCCACTGGAGGGAGTCAAGATCACATGCTCAGAGTCTGCCTAATCTTCTAGGAAATGACTGATACAAGGTTTTATTTTATTAGGGGCCAGCAAGTCAATACCAAAGCCTTCAGTGATCTCATCCAAAGGAGGATCAGGCTACAAAGCTTGGACTAGCTGGATTTAAAAATCAGTACAGCAGGAGTTAGCCTTATAGTGTTATCCAGTTAAGATGCAAATTAGCAACCAGAACTGTACAGAGGAATCATTTTAATTGTTGTGTTTGTGTTACTCCCAGTGTAACAAGGAGGGAGACCTTGACCATAAAGTGTTCCAGGAGCTGCTTTTGCAACTACAAAACCTTGGTGAAAAATACGTTTTAACCTTGGCCAACAATCTCTTTATACAACAAGGATTTGAGCTCCAGCAGGTAAGTCACCTGCTAATTGCTGTGGCCATGACCTCGAGTTTCCCTGCAACTGTGAGCCTTACTGTTATCCCTCATGTGTGTGTTTTGGAGCACGTGATGTGCTACATGGAGCTATAGCTCTTGAGGCTGGAGGGAAAGAGACAAGACTGTCAACTTTCCATGCTTTTATTTAAAAGAAAAAACAAATCAAAAGCAAAACAAAAAAAACCAAAAAAAACCCCAAAAAACCAAACAGAAACAAACCACCCTGTGGACATTAAAGGCTATAGAGCAAAAATAAAGCAGGGATCTGTTAATTTTTGGCACATTTTTCATGTGTGTGCACTCAGCCAGAGGAGAACCTACAGCCAAAAAATAGCCTATTCAAGCTGTCTGTAAACCACCTACTTCAGGTCTTGCAAGAGGGACAGCTGAGGCAGCAGTAAGCTTGGAGAGAGTTTGTCTCCAGGAAGGTTGTGCAGGTTCATGCACAGTACTGCTCTGCTGAACTTCTTGCTCCTTTCCTACTGAATGACTGAGTGGTCTTGAGACTACTTGGTATGGCTAACTTGTAATCACATCTTTGCTGTCAATTATTTTGATACTTAAGCATTAAACAACTCATCTTGAACTTTTTCTGTTTCTTTAATTTTTTATCCGAACCTCAGTTATGCAGTTCCCCATGACAAGACTCATTCTTCTGGTTTTCTTTTTACTTATTTACATTTTTGACCTATGCATTAGAATCTCTTTTTCAAAGATCCTGTGAATAAACTTCAGACACTTGACATTTCCAAAATGAAATTTGTCTTACAGATTCAACAGGTCCCTCACCATTTCTAAAATACTATCAAGAGATTGATTTCTTTCAAAAGGCAGTAAATAATGAATAGATTTGACCAATTCATAATGTTTAATTTGCTTTACAGCAATTTCTAATGTGTAGCAAGGAACTGTATGGAGCAATGCTGCAAGCAGTCGACTTTCATGGTGCTGTTGAAGCTGCCAGAAGAAAAATTAATGCTTGGGTTGAAAGTGAGACACAAGGTAAAACAAAGCAAAACTATAGCTATTCTATCCCTGCTTTCCTGTATGTGTTCAACAAATGAAATTCCAGGGTAGGAAAAGCAAAGACCTGTTCACATTTCTTTGTGTTCACTGTTATGCTGTTCAAGGGTAGTTTGTCTTCCATCTGCTCTTATTAGACTAAGTTACTGGCTAAATTATTTATGAGATAAAGATATATTTGCTGTAAAATATTTTTTATTCCCGCCTTTATGCCTGGCCTGATAATTGCAGCAATAACTATAAGTCTTGGCCAGACAAACTGCTCCTGCAAACAGCCATAAATGCCGATCAGAATACCATGACATAATTTGGTGACCCCCATCCTCCCTGGCTGGTTACAGGGCAGAAGAATCTACCATTTGTTTGACTACATTGTTTTTGTCCTTTGAATAAACCGAGAACTGCGTTTCTAAGTTTTTCAAAAACTAAGTTCACAGACCAATAAAAGCATCTCAGTCCAGAGTCTTAATGCTAACAAATGCTTCTGTGTTTCAAAATTCCCTTTAGGTAAAATCAAGGAACTCTTTGCACCTGGTGTGATTGATGGACGTGCATTGCTGGTGCTTGTGAATGTAATCTACTTTAAAGCATCCTGGGAAAGCAAGTTTGAGGAAGAAAAAACAGTTCAGAGGGATTTTAAACTGAATCAGGTACATCTGCGTTCTGTAAATCTTAACATTATTCACCTTAGATACTGTCAGCATTGCAGCAAGCATAACAATGTCCGGGGCTGAGCTGCCCTGTGTGTAAGCTGTGGGTGTGTTGGGAACTTAAGTTATCCCCCCTGTTGGGTAGAGGTGCTGGTAAGATCTGTATTGCCTAACTGACTGTGTAATTTTCTTTTCAATAGAACAGAAAGAAACCTGTGCAGATGATGTATCAGAAAGGCAAATTTAAACTGGGCTACGTTGAAGAGGTGGGCGCCCAGATCCTTGAACTTCCTTATGCTCAGAAGTCACTGAGCATGATCATCCTGCTGCCAGGGGATGTGGCTGATGGATCTGTCAGTGGGCTGGAGCAGGTAAGGCAGTACACGTCACGGACTAGGGCTGGGAGCCACTTGTCTGAATTAACAATGGGTAAAGATCTCGATTTTTCAAAGCTCCCCACCTATTTTAATCTCCTTTCCCCCCATCTTATAGATTGAAAGCACAATCACCTATGAAAATGTAATGCTGTGGGCCTCCTCAGAGAACATGTTTGAGACAACAGTGGAGGTTTACCTGCCCCGATTCAAGCTGGAAGGCACCTTTAACCTCAACGAGGTTTTACAAGAGATGGGGATGACTGACATCTTCACTGAATCAAAAGTTGACCTTTCTGCAATGACGTTTGCAAAATCACTGGTGCTGTCAAACGTTGTCCATAAGGCGTATGTGGAAGTCAATGAGGAAGGCACCGTGGCAGCAGCTGGCACGGGAGCTTCCATTGTGAGGAGGTCTCTGCCTCTCACAGAGGTGTTCATGGCTAATCACCCTTTCTTATTCTTTATTAGACACAATCCTACCAATGCTATCGTTTTCTTTGGCAAACTCTGTTCACCTTAAAGTCAGGGCCATTTTCTAACACACTGTGAGGAACACCTGGATGAAAAGCTGAAATTGTATTTTTCTCCCAAAAGCTTTCTTAATCCTTTGATGGCTAGTTTGTACTTTAAAATAGTCACTGCAGCCAGTTTATTTAGAACCTATGAATCGAATGCTCTGCCACTAGACTCCTTGAATTGTAAATATTGATCTGAATCCAGAATATGAGTAAATTTTACCTTAACTCACTGGATATGGATAGCACTTTGTTTCCTTGATGTGCATATGTGCTCATGGTGACAGTAGGGTTGAGGTGGGAAGGGACCCCTGGAGGTCATCTGGTCCTCCTCCCCTGCACGAGCAGGGCCATCTACAGCTGGTTGCCCAAGACCAAGTCCAGATTCCTTTTGGATATCTCCAAAGATGGAGACTCCACCACCTGTCTGGACAACCTCTCCTAAGTCTGTGTTAAGTTCTGAAATAACTCCAAAGAGAATTTTATATGCATAGTGTCTGCAGGAACAGGACACAAACACATGTATTTCTAAAGATGGTTAATTATTTACATAGTATAGAAGGCTGTCTTTTATATGGGGGTAAATCAAACTATTTATCTCAAGGTTTCAAAGAACAGAAAGAAAATGGTCCAAAGCATCCCACTGAAGTTACCGATGTGGAACACTGTAGCAATGAATTTCCAAGAAATGTGTTTTCCTTTTCCCATGTTTCTGAGTGGTGAATTTAGAAGTTCTAAGATGAAAATCTGAGAGACAGAGCTCTCTCTATGCTTTGAAGAATGAGGAAAGGTATAAATCATGGAAACCACAGTTAAACATTGCCTGGGAATGCTTGTGGGAAAAAAATTAAACTTATTTCCAGCTGATAGGGAGACATTACTGATAATTTCCTGGTTTAACATAAGAGACATCTTCCTCAGAGGGATGAGGTTTAACAAATTAACATTTGTAATGTGCTTTCTAAATTTATATATAATGGAGAATCAGTGAATAACATGTTCAATGCACAGAATTATATATGACTTCAGAAAGGAGAAGACACACTAAAAATGACATGTCTCTCCTAAATAGAATATAGGCTGGCTTTAAATTTGTACATCCAAAAAGCCATCTGAAAGTAAAATCCCCTCATTCAACATTTGTAAGCATTTTATTTTCTCCTTCTGTGAATTTTCTAGCAGCTAGCATTTTCCTTTGCTTGCTCTGAGCTATCTTGATGTGAGCAGTTAGATACTTTGCCCATATTGAAATTCAGGAGCAAGGTAAGATGAGGTGTAAATTCCTGAAGAACATCTAGTGAATGGATTCAAAGTAGACCTTGAGAAAGCTGTTCAAATAGAGCTCCTGAAAAAGCTATTACAAGGACTCTTTTATATTCTGGTGGGGTTTTTTTTGTTTGTTTGTGTTTTTTTTTTGTTTTGTTTTTGTTTTTGTTTTTTGGTTTTTTTTGTTTTTTGTTTTTTGTTGTTTGTTTTTTGGTTTTTGGTTTTTTTTAAATTCAAAATAGTACCTGACTTCTGTGGTGGAGAAATTAATGTGCCTCAGGAGGTGAAAGGCCTGTATCCCATATCCTTGTTGGAATTCAACTCTGCAGCTCTCAATGCACCAAGTGATCTCAGGCACTAGGCTTTAATATTGGCTGCAGGGCAAAACTGCCCACCTTCATTTTGAAGTCCTTATGTGAAGGCATGCATCTTAAAGGCACAAGAAGGGAATTCCAGGACTGATAATTTTGCAGTCAATAACTGTATAATAGATCAGTTCTAGTTTCCAGGATCTGGTGCCATTCCTGTTTTAGTCCAGTAACAGAGGAAAAATTATCTGTATGTGGGTATCTATCGTAACTAGAATGCTATGGAAGAATTTTAGTCTAAATTTTTCTGATAGCATGAATTTTTCTTCACTTTCTTAATATCTGCCTAGAAAATAACATAGTGAATGAAGTAGGTCAGCTGTGAGCTTCCTCTCAGCTCTTCAGAGAGTGCTGCTGTGCAGCTTTTTCATCTGAATCCTCAGGCATGAAATTAGATATTCTTAGTCATGGGATGGCAAGTCACAGCTTTTGTGTAAGAGCACTGCCACCTACACATCTCCAAGATTATTTTGCAATCCTCCCTCACTTGAGTGCTACAGTTTGGAAACAGAGTCCAGCTTTTCCACACACTTACCGACAGTTTTAAACATGCTGGAAAAGCAGCCCCAAAGGACCTCTCTCGCCAGTTCTGATGGATGCCTTATTTTCTTGTGCAATGCCTCATGAGGCAGGTAGCTTTTGGCACAGCCCTAGTTGCAGCCTGCAACCTCACAGGACCAGCGGCTGCTCTGTTTCCACTCCTACCCTGACAGCTCCTTTTCCAAGAGACCCCCACTATAGCCCGCTCTGCTGCCTCTCACTTCTCTCCCCTGCAATCTGTCAGCACGAAACTCTCCCAAAAGTGGGCCAGCAATGACCAGTCCTGCCTTTTCCACAGCCCTCAGCTTGCCCAGTGAGGAATCATCTTACTAAATTGCAGTGGGATGACCACTGTGGGGAAAGGCTTTCTCAAACTAGAGTTTCATAAGAGGAAAAGTCCCCTCAGTCATATTTTCAGTTTATAATCATACAATCATTGCATATTATCTAGTGGGGGCTTAGCGCATTTTGCTCAGTGAGTTCACCTGCTGGTCTTCCATGAGAAATGCAATATTTTGCCCAGAGCAGTGCTGAGCACAGTGCGTGTTGGCCTAAAATATAGGCTTTGCTCAGCCCACAGCCACCCTCCAGCCACCAGGAGGAAACACTGTGAAAAAGCTGACTGCTGCTTGTGATGCAGAGCAGCCTCCAGGGTAGAAGGATGAGTGCTTGGCAGTGTGCAGCCATTTCCTTGTTTATGAATGGTGATTAATATGAAGGATCCTGGAAGTCATGCCCAGGGGCCTGTGGTGTATCTCTTGTACCCCAGACAGAAAAAACTCCACCTTGCTGCCTTATTTGCTTGTTGGTTTGCTTGGTGCAAACCTTCCAGAGGTGCAGACTGACAATGACTGTGGAGCTCAACAAAAGCCTCAGGAGGCCAACATACATTTCAAGCCATAACCATCGATGCCTCAAGCTCCCCTCACTGTTCTGCTGAAACATGTGGGCTAGGCCTAGGGTACAGAAAATCAGATCCATAGCTGCAGCAAATATCCAGAACTAAGAACCTCAGCTATGCTCTCATACCAATGTCTAACTCCCTGTGGTGTTGTGGGAAAAATCCACATCCAGTATGATGTATTTCAGTGAACCACAGTGTCTGAAGCTTGGTCAGTGCTTCTATAGCAGCAGTTCTTGCAAAAAATCCAGGATATTGACTACATGACTGTGTTTACACAGAGTATAGCCTTTAGGAAAAAAAAAAATGGAGGAGATTAAAGTGACTGTGGAGCTAGCTGGAACAGATAGGGGAAGAGTTTTCTTTGTAGAAATTAATGAAGAAGGAACTGAGGCAGCTGCTGCTACAGGGGTGACCAAAAGAATGGTTTGCCTCCATAATTCCTTATGAGTTCAGAGCTGACCACCTGTTCCTCTTGTTGATCAAATACAATCCAAGCAAGAACATTCTCTACTTTGGCCAATGTTCCCCTGAAGGGTAGAGCAGGTTCTGCTTCTTTCTGCACAAAGAGAGCACAATGCTTGGTAGAAAGGAGTAAGGCATAAACAATATGTTGCTATCAAGTTCCACTGACATTTCTTGGTATCTATATTCTGGAACCCAAGAAAAAACACCACACTGCTTCAGCAAGACAACTGGAAAAAATTCTAATGGGCCTTTCCTGTTTAGAGATCTTCTCCAACAAGTGAACAGACTTAATGGAGCTTATTTGATTATGGCTATTTCTTAGCCATGGAAACTCCCATTGTCTAAAGAGTTGGATGATGGGCAGTGTAAATCAGAAGTCCAGCATGATGCCTTCCCTCAGCTGCATGAGAAGGCTGATAGTGGGGCCACACTCCAGGAGGTGTCACAGACCTCTGTTCCCAGCCATCAGGTCCCAAGCCAGACACAGCTCAGTGCTGAATCCCCTACTTTCCTGAAACATGTCTCCAGTAACTCCATCTCCAATGCCTAAACACCACCATGAGGGAAGGCTCTTGGCTGCCATGAAGGCAGTGAAACCCACAGGCCATGTTCATGTCCTGAGCAAGTCTCCATACAGATGTTGGGCATGGAGATATGTAGAGATTTGTCCCACACTCTTCTCCTCAGATACTCTCTCCAGGCCCTCCCTTTGGAAGCAGTAAAGTGTGGCAGCAATAAAAGTATTCAAAGCATTTACTTGGTATGGCTTTTTGAACCTTGATTTGAAGGTTGCCTTAGGCACTCAATGCTTTTGAACCCCTGCCACGTCTTGTCTCTTTCCTGTTGTATTTCATCCGTGAACTACAAGCACGGTAGGTGTAATTTACCACCACCAGAAATTTGAATGTCTTTCACCTTCATTTCTCTGACTGGTCATTCTGAAAATAATAATGAAGGCAAAAGGTAGGGTTTGTTTGGTATCACTATGAAACTTTCTAAGAAAATTCTTCTCCCCAGTGCTCTGGTGTTTGACATGTGCCTGAAAAACCATGGTCCTTGGAGACCATAAGAGGTTTGGCCTTGGAGGAATATTGTTCTCAGTCTGTAATTTCTCACCCTGCCAGTTCTATGACCTTCTGCCTGATGAGTGGGAAAAAACAGTCTTACTGTACAATACAGACATGACCGCTGAAGGGAAAGTATTTCTCGATCCAGAACTCCATAATGGATGAAGGCCCCTCTAAAGTACCATATTAATTTCAGAATATATTAATACTATTGTCTGTGTCTACACCGGGGTGCACTGAGTGTGACTGGGATGGAGCTGACTGTGTTCATAGTAGCCTATATGGTGGTCTTTTGGAATCTCTGGCTAAAGCAGTATTGATATATGTTGGCCACTGCTGAACTGTACTGCAAAAGCAAATTCTGGTCTAATTCTGCCTACACAATTTTTTTTGCAATGATACAAAATGTGTTTATAAGCTATTAAAACATCAGTGAAGAGGTATTGGTGGAGTTAGGATAGATTAACACTCATGTCCGAGAACAGAATTCAGTCCCAGTTCTCTAGCTGAGCAGGAAGAAAAAAGGGCCATCTTGAAGTCTCAGTTTAGAAATGAATACACAGAGTTTTGTTTCTCCACGTAGCACAAAAGCAGACAAAGGGAGAATATATTTATGGGTACATCCTGTTTCTGGTTTACAAATACAGGAGGGAAAAATTAGCCACGTCTTAAATATACAGTAAACTTCAGCTCTGTGAATGAAGATGTGGGAAGCTTTCCCAAATCTCAAATGAGAAGGCTTGTTGGCAGGGTCAGAGCTTTGAAGTCACCCCATAGGCATTTGATGTTGTTCCAGATCCTGTTTACCTCCCATGGCTTACTGGTAATGTTTACTTTGTACAAAAAAAAAGAGATTTAGGGAAAGGGCCAAATGGCACTTTCCCCCAGCAGCAACACTGGCTGTGTGTGCCTCTGTACCAGGGGATCTCTGTTCCATTGGCACACAGAGAGTTCCAAGGGAAGTGTTGTGTCATAATTTCTCACACACCCTTAATATCCCTTCATCAGCAGTAGTTAGAATACCTGCCTCCATCTGGAACAATGTGAGGCTCTTCTGTGTGTGAATTTCACTTGGATGTCCCAGGCCAAACACCACAGCTATTGAACATCATGTTCTGTCAAGACATTCTTGTTTGCACCCAGTGGTTACTCAAGAACACAATAGCAGGGACTACTTTATACATTCTGCATGAAGTAGTGGTTCTTGGAAGCATAATGCGTTTAAGTCATGTTTTCTTAAATAACTGTGTAGTAAAAGCACCTTGTTTTATGAAGGATGTTGGTCAGTGATGCTGGTCACAGGTTCCCCATTAGATTACACACAAATGTTTACAACCAGCCAGGATACAAGTATCTGGGAATCACAAGCTGATGTGTCTGGGTTACAGGCAGGCCAGAAGAGAAAAGGGCTGTCAAATTTTATCCAGGATAATATGAGAGCAAAAATTTTATCAATGGTAAAAATCAGTGGAACTGAGGGAAAGCAGAAATGTGAAGAGATATAGAGAACTTATTTTCAGGACAGTTCAGTCCTTGGTTACCTTGGGCAGGTAGGAATTTGAATGGCAGAATGAAAAAATTATATATTGTACAAATTCCATGGCAGTATGTGGAAAACATACCATTTACACATCTGTATTATTCTGTGGCCTAAAAGAGGAACCTTTTTCCATGGAAACAAATTATCTTTTTACACCTCAATTGGACCTGAGTCACTTTACATTGGCTGAAAATTTGACACTGTGTTTTCAAATAATTCACCTGCCTGTTCTTCACAGTGCTTGGCAGCTGAGGAAGGGTATTTTCGAATCTCATTTTGTTTTCAGAACTCATTCACTAAAAAAATATGTGCACAATATTGGTAAACAAGCTCAATTTCTGGACCTGTGATACATCTGACTTTACTAACTGTAAGGACTGGCAAGAATTTCTGCACTAACATTTATGCAAATAATATATGGGTCTGCTGAGCCACAGCATAATTTGACTAGCTATGGAAATCTTACCACAAGGATTGTCGCAGGAATGAGGAAGAACAATTATTTTTAACATCCAGACTGATGGCCAAAAGCAATACCTTTCTCCTCAGAATGGTGAAAATTATACAATGTGCTGCAGGGCTGAGCAGCCCTGAAGGGCGTTTCAGGTTTCCAAGTCCATAATCTGGTAAAGTAGCTCAGGAGCTAACAATACTCACAGGTTTTGGATAGTGTGATTAGCGTAATGTTAAGTTCCTGGTTATGAGTACAACTACAACAATTACATTTTATGACCAGGGAGACACTCCCAGATACTACATTTGTACGAAGGATAAATGGACTAATAAGTATTTGAACAACTTAGCCAGTAGCACATATCACAGTTTCAATATAACTGTATGCAACTGTTTTAATTCACAGTCAGGACAACTTAGGACAAAGTTGAGTTAAAACTTCAGGAATAAGAACAGAAATTCAACAGAGATTTGAAAACACTTTGTCCAGAAGCTTCAAAAACAGGTTCAACAAACACCTATCAACTGTAATCTAGTTATTTCATCCCACCTTAGGTCAGCAGATGCACCAGGAATCTCAACGATCCTTCCAGCCACAGTTCTGTAATTTCTAACCGAAGTTAACAACAACAGCTCCATTGCATGAAAATATCTGTTATCTTTTTCACTGTCTAAGCAATATAGAAAAGCAGTCTCTTTTTTAAAATGCAAAGGAAATTTCCTACTTTCTACTGCATCCCACAATGATGAATGACAAGAAAAAGTATGCACTGAGGCAGAGCAAAGAGAGGAATGCTTATTGACACTCTGTATCACACAGCTTTAAAAAATGCTGCACTTGCTATTAAAGTAAAGAAACCTGACTTACAAAATTACTTAAATTGCCACAAAGAAATTATATCCAGAAATACTATAACTGAGATCACTCACAAAGCCTGAATCAGCATTATAAAACAGGGTCATCATGCAGAAATATTTATCTGTTTAGTCATATCACCTTATACTGTGGAAGTCTGTTAAGAAGATACATGCACACATCCCTGCCTACAAATCTAATTTCCTGTTAGTCAAAGCTCATGAACAAGTGAGAGAGGGTGTGAGCAGAGAAGGTGCAACAGGCAGAACTAGCTTTATTGCTAGAGCTATTTTTGGATGCTGATAAATGAAACAAAGATGTGTCCTATATTGTGTCATGTCTAAGTTTCCCTGGGGAGTAAATGGGGTTTATTTCAATTGTGGAAAAGCTTCTGGTGCACAAAGAACTTCAGTTGGAAAAACTACAGTGCTGGGCTCACCTTTTTCCTAGCAAGTTGAATGACCAGCATGAAGTGGCTCAGGTCTCTGCAATGTTCACACTCATCAATTCTTGCACCTTGTTGCCAGCAAATTCAGTAATGGAGAGTCAGCAGACAGCAGTGCTATTTATAAGCTGACACTTGGTTTTCGATAGGTTCTTGATCATACAACCTGAAGATCACAGAAATGAATACCAGAATCTGCTCATGTGGTACTTCCCAAATGAGCTGAGACCATCAGCAACATCTGAAGTATCTCCAACTTGCTCAACTTCAAGAGGCATGTTTTCTGTCATGCTAAAGCTTCTGTGGATCACCACAGATACTTTATCACACTAATTGCTCTGATATATTGTATAAGACTTGTTTGTTGTAGCAGATGTCTGACAAACAGGGAGGGGGACCCTCTTGGCCAGTGAAAATCAAAGGAGTCCTTGTTTTACCCTTGCTATTCAGCAACTCCCCTTATCTAATAGTACCTTTACTCACAGGCAACCTCAGACAAATCAGGTACTCTGTAATTACCACCTGAGCAGGGTGGTAGCAGAACATGCATTTTGTAAGATGAAAGGGGCAAGAAAAGCCTTTGCTGTCAAACTTGAGATCAGCCTCTGGTTCCTCGACAAGAATCTGCTTCCCTGCTATGTCCTGCAGTCACCAACAGCAAGGGAAGCTTATGGCTACGAAAAGTGAGGAAAAAGCCAAGGGAGAACTGGAGACATCCAAGTTTCTTGCATTCTCTTGAAGCAAAGAATAATCACAAGGAATATGCTGGTGGTTTGTTCTGCTTACAGAGTGAGTCATTCTTGCTGTGAGGTTGTGTTCTGCTGATTGACATCACCAGCTGGATCTTTGTTCCTTGCTTTGGCCTTTCTATGCTTATCTCATCCATGTAATCAGAACTCTTTGTGGTTTAAAAATCATATAGGGAAGTCTTCATTCCCTTGGTCCTGGCTTCAGGGCCATCAGAAACATTAAAAAATGTTGCTGGAAAGTGAAGTAAAATTTTGAGACTTTCAGCCATAATAACTTCAAACAGACAAATGGTGCTGGGCAAAACTTATTCTTAACGATGTAGTGCTGTTTACAGTCTTATCTAAATGTGTGGAATTTTAGGTGTAGAAAGCAGGTCAGTCTGGAATCCATTCCTCTGTGCCTTAAAGCAACTTGACTATGACAAGCATCTGACCACCAGTTAAAAGGGCAAAAATTTGCATTCTTGACAGAAGTTTGACTATCTGAAACAAATTCTGTCATGTCTTTGTACTTGCAGTGCTTTTACATCTTCATCTTCCTTTACACATAATGGCATCTCAGCAACTACTTCTCTGAAACCTTTAGAAGAAGTCCTCCTGCTATTTATCCTTTCCTTTTAGCAAGGTTATCAATGGAAAGGAATAAAGAGAGTCTCCTGATTCTGAGACTACTCTGACCATCTTCAATCCTCATAGCTTTTCTCTGGCTTGCAATGAACCTCTGCATTATTCAAAGAGCAAGAAGGGAGTCACAGATCTGGAAAATGTGGGACAAGTCCTAGTCCAGCCCTCTATTCAACAGCAGGATGAGCTGTAGCTTTGCCTTTCCCAGCAAGCATTTGCATAGTGAATCTCCTCAAAACCTACAGTTCAGGAGATCCTTCAACCTGCTTGAACAAAAGCTCCTGGATTTCTCAGATATTCCCATTAAAAAACTATCTCTGTCTAAACCACACTCTAACCTACAGTAAACTAACCTAGAAGAGAACAAAATAGCAAAGCAGGAGACTAGAAGAACAGCAGAGAGTGTTCCTTTCTGGGAATGAAGCCCTGTCTAACTCCATTGCCTGTAATTTGACCACTAACAAAAAGTGATGTGTGTGAAAGAAATAGCCACCAAATGGAAAAATGGAGCCACAGTTAACCTTTAGATTAATTTAAAATGCATTAAGAACAGAAGTACCTACAAAACCAGAGAAATAGCAAACAATGTTGAAAAAAAACCTGGAGAAACCTGTTCACTTAAGATAGTTAAAAGTATTAGAAAACTAAGCAGGGGCTAAGAGAGTAGTGTTTTACTCTGCGGGCATATTAGATAACTTGAACTTTGCTTTAACAGATTCCTACACAGAAGAATGCATTTTAAGGGTACTTGTGGCTTTTGGCACATACCCCTGTGCCCAAAGGCCATGAATTTTTGTGCTTCAGGATTGCAATTTTCCATTTACTGTATTAATTTGGATTAAAAATTGCAAGTGTTCCTGAAAGACAAGTACTTGGTTGTGTCTTGCTGCTCAAAAACCATCTCATTTCTGTTCTGGGAGACACCTGGATGCCTGGTAAAACTGTTACATCTTGTAGCTCCTACCTGTATACTTACCCCCTCTTATATTCCACAACTTTTTTTTCCTCCAACTGTGCCTTGTGCCCAAAATAAGACTGCAGACAGCAGCCCATCATCACAAGGAAGGGAACAGCATCTGCCCGGTTCTGTTCTGCAGTTCCCTGTTGATGATAATGCTGAGTGTTGGGGAATCCATTCAGTGCAGGTATTCGACTTTCCCACACTTAGGTTGTGAGGGCATAAAAGCCCAAGGTGTCTTTGGGGTCCCTCCTTGGAGGCACCAGCTCGAGCTGATATTTTGTTATTGCACCATGATTAAATTATTTCAAGGACTGAGATGTTTGAGGCTCTGTGATGGTAAGGCAATCTGGTGTGACTGTGGCTGTGGGATATGCAGCTGTGAAGTGGTCTTGATCCCAGCTTGGTTGGTGCAGATGTAACTGCTGGAGTGGCTCCTGGTTGGTCAGACAGGGCTCAGCACTGAGGAACAGGCTCAGCAGGTGGGTTTTTAGGAGACTGTGTGGAGAGCAGCCAGAAACCAGGAAAGCAAGCCAGATGCTTCTTTGGAAAATTCTCTTTCCCCAGTGTTAAGCAAGTTAAACCAGACTGCACAGCTTTCATTGCTTTAGGGAAAATCTGTGCAGGTCTGACTCTCTTGTTCTCAGGGCTTGACTGAGCAGTGTGTTTTTAATTTCTATTTCCTCCCAAGAAACAGCTATGGGAAAATTCAAACTGAAAGGGAATTAAACACCATGAGTACTTTATGACTGATAGGAAACTGCTTTCAGAATTTCGTAAATACCAGAAAAGCCCAGTGTCTGGTTGGATCGATGTGTAAATACATCTCAGTAGTAATAACTAAGTACTTGTTACAAAACAATGCTGTTAATGCTTGCATACACTCATATGAATACTTGCCCACCCACACACCATATCAATCTGCATGTGAAGAAAGATAATTTCTCTGGAAAATAACAGCAGAAATATACTATTTCTTATAAGTAGGTTGCTCTGTCCCTGCTGTCTATGCCTTGCTGAAGCAATATAAGACCATGATCAGGTGTCCTCAGAGACACTGACAAAAATGAGGAGTAATGGGAAGTTCTGGGCTAAACTTAAGATACAGTTTAGCCCAGAACTAAATCAGTGGGCTGGTTATAGCAGTATAATTGTTTCTACTACAAAAACTGTATGCTGCATTTATTGGTGCCACTTCTGACATCAAAACACAACAAAATTCTTAGGATTTTTTTTTACAGGTGAAAACCACCTCTGAAATTGCCTTTCTTTCTAGGAGTTTGCTTTCTTTTTTATAACTACTTAGAATTTTTTTTTTTTAACATCTTAGTATGCATTTAAAATTGTGACTTCTTTCTGAATTCCTAGGGATATGGAAAAATTCAAGATTCCACAACAGGTTCCCTAATTATACTAACTGGTTGCAACAGACAGGAATGTGATTCATCAGGAGTGAAATTTATGCTGCCATTGGGAGTGGCAATGGTTTTATATCCCATTGCTCCAGAAGCACTGTCAAGAAGCTCGACCATCAAGCTGACACCATCAGTCCTGAGGAGAAGGTAAATATCTCCATGATCTTTAATTTTAAATGACAGAACTAGGATCTAAGAATCAATATGTGCATTAGTAATATACATACCTCCTTTGCACATAAATATGGCATGTGGCATATTTTGAGGAAGTGACAATGTTTTGGATTGCATTAAAACGTATGGGCTGTGTAATGAATCTGTGCTTAACTTGTACAATGGTGCTTCTAAACTTCTACTTTCCAAATGTGCTTCTAAAGAAGATTAAAACAGTTTGCCATTTTTTTCTGTATGACCCAGACTGGTAGTTTATAAGAGCACAGTCTTTCTATAGTGCTCTATCTTTCAAATGTTTATATGGATAGTTTAATTCTTCTTGAGTAATAGGGGAAATATGCTTACTACATGTGAGGAGGAAATTATTCAGACTCAGTAAGAATCAAACCAAATGTGACTTAGAATAGTGGAACTTCTAAAATACTGAACTTATGATCAGATGTTTCTACAACACTTTACTGGATGCAGACACTACATCTTTAAGTCTTTAATGAGAAATGAACTTTGTTCTAGGTCTAAGATATGAAGAGTTTTGCAGAAAATTCAAGATGATCTGCTTGTAATAATTGTGATTGTAACTGAAGGGTATCTGGAAAAAAGAGTTTAATCTGCAGGAAAAAGATTTTAAGCTTCAGATAATAAAATATGTCTGGAATTTTCACAGAAATGTGTTTCTGCTCAAAATCTTACTAAGTGAGCCTGTCTGTAGTTCCATTTTCTGTCAAACATTTGTTAAGCAACCAGCCTTAGAAGGACATGTTATGTGATGCACAACTGAGTAATACACATAAAGTTTTTAGAGAGAAACAAAGAGTCAGATATGATCAAGGGTGTAATTAATAAGTGCTATGCCTAGAGTACTCAAGGCACAAAGATCAGGATATAAACTGAGCTGGAAGTCTGGTTAGGACTAAGTTAGGACTAAGTGGCAAAGCCATAGCTATTGCTTAAGCTGGAAAAGTGGCTCAACTCAGAACACTGTTTCTGCAAATGTGTTTCTTCTGCAATTCAGGGTGCTGATTTTCAGATTCGTTGTGAAATCCTAAATGTAATGAACAGGGAATTTCCATGAAGTACTGAATAATTCAGCCAAACTATTGCAAAAAACCTTACCAGAGCATCTAAACATAGCAGATGTAAGGATGAGAAACTGAAATTATTTTTACCTTTGTTTCAGGTGATCACAGTGCCACAATGTGCTCTCTCAGTGCAGCCAATGCCAAGTTCTGTCTTGACTTTTTCAGAGAGCTGAACAAAAGAAAAAGAAATGAAAACATCTTCTTCTCCCCACTAAGTCTGTCAGCTGCCTTTGGAATGGTTGTCCTTGGAGCCAGGGGCAGCACACTCGAGCAGATTGAGAAGGTAGGGCTTTGCTCTGAAAAGGGAATGATGGCAAGATATGAGCCAAGAGGCTGATTGTGCCATCTGATACAGTTCCTAGACATCGAAAGGGCTGATGCACACAGAAAGACCTTTTAAAAATACATTATGCTGTTCCTAATACCAAACTTCTTCAGACTAAGCATTATTATTGAATTGACTGTTCAATTAATACATCAGTGCTAAAGAAAGCGTTTTGGAGGTATGCCTTTACTCTTAGAGCACAGAAGAGTTCCTTACCTTTAATGTGCTTTTTTGCCTTCTCTGGACACCCAAAGCCTCCTTTCTCATATAGAAAGATTTCAAAGATTTCATGCACTCACCACCTCCTAAAACTATTTGTTCACTTGAAATGATTTTATGGTAAAGAGCAAAGGGGCCCTTCTGCAGGGCCTGTGTCTGGCTGTGTTTTGGGATGGGCTTGCAACACTGCTTTAGCTCTGAAGTACCTTCACTGATCTGCATTCACCCAACATTTACACTGCAGGTCTTTCATTTCAGAGAAGTTTTGAGCAGTACAAGACAGGAAAACAGATACCCTTCTATGGAGGTAAGACACAATTGCAGTTCTGAGCTGAATCAACAGGAGCCAGTTTGTCAGCCTTTTTCCTTGAAGACAATCACTTAATCAGAAAGCACAGCAGGGCTGATCAGCCTCTCCATCTAGATTTGCCAACCTGCTTATTACAATTCCTTTATTAGTTATTTAAGGGGCCTTGTGAGATCACGCATTTCAACAGCTGAGCCTTCTCATTGTGGGTTTCTAACCAAAACAGCAGTGCCAATCTAAAATGTGATATGTGCTTCAATTGCCACCTGCAAAGGTTTGCCTACAGAGCATGCCAAAGGCACCTTGGAGCTTGCTTCTCCCAGTCTCTAAGCCAGCAGCCTTTTGCGCAGTGTGCACAGGGACACCACCATAGGATACAGTGTAGTTTGGAGGTGAACAGGTGTGGGCTGAAGGGGAACTGTTTTGTCATTCTGCACGTGGCACAGGGGGAGTAGGAGGTGGTGTCCTGGTACATTTATTCCAGTGTCTGAATAAGCTGGGTGGAGTAGGGTTTTGCATGCAGAGAGAGGCTGCAATTCACCCTCAGGTCCAACTTTGCATAGGAAAGATCAAGCCTACCACGAAACATCTGTTTTCCTGTTTGAAGTGTGAAGAAGATGAAGGAGTCCATTCCCAGTTCCAGGCTCTGTTGGCTGAAGTCAGTGAACCTGGACCAGGCTGCTGTCTCACCATTGCCAACAGGCTCTTTGGAGAAATCACTTATCCATTCTTCCAGGTAAGCCACTGTGGTCTTCCTTGTAACAGCTCCTCGGAGTGGGGAGCTCAGCAGAATGTTTTCCATCATGAAGCACAGAGGGACATATGCCTTTTTTACCAATTTCTTTATTGCTGATCTACTACATGGAACTATCCTGAAGCCATGGAATTATCTATCTTATAAAAATCATCAATTGCAATAAACTTCTGCAATTTGTACTTTCCAGCAATACTTGGATTCCACAAAGAAATTCTATCGAGCAGAACTGGAACCAGTAAATTTTAAATACACTGAAGAAGAAGTCAGAGACAAAATTAACTTCTGGGTTGAAAATGAAACAAAAGGTAAAGAAAAAATGTGCAGGTTTTTTGGTTTGCAATTGAACCATTTACTTATCCCTCTCTACTTTTTTTCCAAAGATAGCAAGATTTTTATATATTAAACACCTGTACTATTTTTTTTTCAATAGGAAACAAATGTAGTAAGGGGGACAAAAATGCCTTGAGTTCCTTGGTTCCAAAGCTGTACATAAATATTTGTCATTTGTCTGACAGCATTATATCACTTGTCAATTTAAAAGAAATAACTATTAATAGTCAAAGTCAGCTGATTGCCAGAACAAAGTAATAATTTGTCTTAATTCATTATTTTTAAAGGTAAAATCAAAGACCTATTTGCTGCTGGTTTTATTGATCCCTCGACTGTACTTGTCCTGGTCAATGCTATATATTTTAAAGGAAAGTGGGCAGTAGAATTTAAAAAAGAAGACACTAAGGAAGCGTATTTCCACCTGAACAAGGTACAGTGAGGGCAGGAGCTGAAGCAGCTGGGGGATGGAGGTCAGATGTGTCCTGTAATAACTGATGGGGTCTTTTCTCCTCTCTATTATCCCAAGATATTTGTCAGTGGTCTTAAGTGGGAACAATAGAAGGTTCTATTTCTCTCTGTTTTCCTAACGAAATATGTAAATATTTGTAACAATTCACATCAGAAAGAGGTTCTTGTGCAGCTGAGATCCTTGGACCAAATCCACTGAGCACATGCACTAACTTTGTTGGGGATTTTGCAACTAAGGGTGCTATTTCAAAAAGTCTGCTGTTGAGATTGAAAGTGAAGATTCTGCTTCTCTGCTACTATTTATGAACAGAACAGTGTGTGCTTTTGGGAAAAAAAAAGTATTAAAGACAAATTGTCTCAGGGGAATGTATACATTATTCATGAGGAATTTAATTTATGGTTGCATAAGATATATCAGTTTCCTCATCTGACATACCAGAAAAAAGAAAGATGTAATGAGGAAGTTGTGAGTGAAGTAATTTGGCACCATTAGAAAGGGAAATGTAGTTTTTAATGCTTCTAAAATGGTTAACTTAATTGGGACTACAGTTGAGAGGAACATATCAATGCTACAAGTATATTAAACCCATGACCAGTTTAAATAATGCTTTTAAGCTGAACTCTAAGCTTAGTGCTGAAACCAATTAAAACCAGGGTGATAATTTCTGTATTTTCCATTTAATTTGTTTCATGTGTTCCAGAATGAGAGAAGGAAAGTGCAGATGATGTTTCAAGAAGGATATTTTAACATGGCCATCATAGAGGAACTGAAAACAAAAGTCATAGAGCTCCAATACTTCAATAATGAACTGAGCATGTTCATTCTTCTTCCTGAAGATGACTGTGAGGACTTTACTGGCCTAGAACAGGTAACACTTCATTTTCTCTCTAGTAACATACATAGAGAGCAATGCTTTAGCATTGCTCCAGTGTGGTCAGAAGACAAGTGGGAAAAACTGAACTTCCTTTCCTTGCATTCATTATGGTGCCACTCATTACTCCCAATACCACCTTACAGCTTGAATGTGCCCTCACCTACGAAAAACTCGCAGATTGGACCAGCTTGGCTACGATGCAACCACTGAGAGTGAAGGTGTACCTGCCCCAGTTCAAGATGGAGGAAAGTTATGTTCTCAACAGCACTCTCCAGGAGATGGGAGTAATGAATGTTTTTGACTGGGGAAAAGCTGATTTGTCAGGAATCTCTATGAAAGGTGGCTTGGTTGTGTCCAAGGCCATCCAGAAGACAATTGTGGAAGTCAATGAAGAGGGCACCGAAGCAGGTTGTTCCATGGGGCTTCTTGCAATGCCTCTGTGTTGCCCAGTAACCTGTGAGTTCAGAGCTGACCGTCCATTCCTCTTCTTCATCAGACACAACCAAACCAACACCATTCTCTTCTTTGGAAGATATTCCTCTCCTTAAGCGGAAGTTATATTGGAAATTAGATCTTTCTCCCCATTTGCATCCCATTGGCAAGCAATAAGGATAAAAGACAAAACAAAAGACATTTCTCTAGACTTTGTCCTAAAGTCTGGTTTGCTGTAAATAAAAAGACTACCTGAGAAGACCAAATTAAAGAAAAAACCCTAAACCCCATGAATCATAGGCATATTTTACTTTTAGGAGTCCTCATGAAAATGACATCTACCTTAAAATACTCTATGAGGTATTTGCCAAAAGGCTGTAGTTCTCTAGAGATATCTGCAAAGAAATTTTTACTTTGAGCCTTTCCTAATGCAGTAGGGAAGCCCATGAGTTTAGTGCCCTGAAGATAAGTGATACCTTCTCTCACATGAAGTAGACAGGAGGATAGGGATCTGTGTTAAAAGCATAACCTCAGCTACTTGGTCTCTTTTAGCCTTACCTACCTAAGGTCTCAAGGAAAATACCTGGAGTATTCTCCTGGAGTATTATATTCTCCTGGAGTATTCTCTCAAGGAAAATACCACAATATTCTCCTGGAGTCTCCTATTAAATACTGATCGGGGGCAGTGTTTTGAAGTGGAGCTCTCAGGGTTTATTCTCAGAGAGCACAGAAGACAGAAGATTTTCTGTCATAATTTTGCTTGCTCTCAAGAAGGGCAGACCCATTGCTCTTTTTTTTTTTTTTTTTTTTTTTTTTTTTTTTTTTTTTTTTGGTGAAAAACCCTGTGTGTGTGACCAAGTTCTCCAACTTCCTCATAAACTTCCAGATAACAAAACCAGGGTTTCAGAATAATAGAACAATTGTCTGACAAGGTCTGCTCTGTGATGGCTGGGAATGAGACACATAATTCCCATGTTAAACTTTGAGTACTGAACAGCCATTCTCACTTCTAAGAGCCAGCTCTGTTTGGGCCTCAGATAGCATGAGTTTCTTGTTCCAGCTATTTCATTAATCATTAACATAAAAAAATAATAAAAAAAAAAACTATAGTGATGGTTTTTAAATGGGTAGTCTGTGTTTATTATTTATTGTTATTACTACTATTTATCATGATAAACCCATTGCAAACTAAATAGTAAATGTAGTAGTCTGCACAGTAAAGTAAATGTAGTAGAATAGTAAATGTGGTAGAATTAAGTGAAGAGAGGAATAGTCTAATACAGTAAGTAAAAATAATGGTAATCCTTTCCAAAAATGTAAATGACACTGAAGTCTACCTCACACTTTTAAATATTCCCCATGCTGAGATTAGGCACTGGATAATTCAACATTAGGGTACATGAACTCTGAATCTTCTCCCTCTTTTACATGACCACTATTAGTTGCCTGACTTGGGGATGAGCAGTTCTCTGGGAAGCAAATCAAGAGGAAAATTTCTGGTAAAGCTAATTTTCTTGCTTATGATCTAGTTCCCTAAACCACCTCCTGGATGTTGTGGAGTAGGTGGTGGGAAGGAATAGCACAGGGTCACAAGAAGGGAGCAGCCTGCCCAGTCTGGCAGAAGGTAACGTCCAAAATCCACAGATACATGAAGAATACTTGCTTTTATGGGAAAAATATTCCAGCCTTTGATGACTCACTTTTCCTCTCCCTGTTACTCACTGATGGGAAGAAGGTAAACACTGGGAGCATACTAGTACCATTGTACTGATGATTCAAAGGGCTCTTCCAAATGCTGAGATATGCAGGAAAAATTACAGTAAATTACAGTACTCAACACAAATTGAACTGCTGAATAAAGCAGACCCATTATAGTCTGGATATGCTTCATATGGCTGCAATTGCAGTATGAAATACAGCCTGAAATAGTAGAATTACCTGTAGAGACACAGTTTTCATACCAATTATCTGGTAAGAGAACACAAAACACATGCTCTTAGCTCTTTGATAAACAAAGTATTCAAAAAACAGCTATACATATTTTTCAACAACTGCCATTGGAATTCTGTGATATCTGGTTTATCTCCAATTAAAATTACTTAGGTTAGAAGAAAAAAAGTGAAATGAACAGTATTAGAATTTATTAGCCTGCACAATCAGGCCTATATATTTTCAGATAAAATGTAAAAGAAAAAGCATTAAAGTGATAAAGGCAAGTGCTTTAATATATTATCTCAAAAAGCACAAGTCTTACAACAGGAATTTTGTGTGTGAGCAAAGAAGGTGTGGCTGGAACAAGATGTCACTTCGTTTACTACAGCAGAAGTAACTTCGTATTGTAATTAAAAAACCCCCAAAAAGTTACTTCAGGGATATCTAGATAATTCAGAACCTGCAACAAAATACAGTATAAATCATAATTAAAAAACCCCTTCTCCTTATGCAATCTTTTTTCCTTATTGCCATTTTAATCTACAAGACATGAAAAAAAAAATGTGGTGAAAACACCAGAGGCTGGAAAGTAGCCTCCTAGTAGTAGAAAGTAGCCTGCTAATGTAGTGGCAGCAGCTCCTACTGTGGAGGGCAGTGCTCCCACAAAATCGTGGATGTTTACTTAAAAATAGAAGGTAAACCCTCCACTCTGGCAGCAAATGCTTCTCCTGTGGGAAACTGTAGTTTGTAAAAGTTCGATGCCAAGCAAAAGAGCTCGCAGAGCAGAGAAAATTTGGAAACTCCAAATGGTGCCTGGAGCAGACATAGCCCTGAAGGGCATTCCACGGCCTCATCCCCAGGGACATGCTCCATGCTAAATGTCGAACCACGCCACCATGACAGCCTACAAAAGTGTAGACTGGCAAAAAAGCAAAGCAAAAGATGTCAAATAGTATTTGCATGAGGATCCATGGAAAGGTAACACATATTTTTCCCACAATAGAAAGATCTGTGTTTTCCCACAGTCTGATTAACGGAATAACTCCTTACATATTCACATTGCCACTGAACTTTATTCTCTCTGATGGTTGCAGATCTCAGTTTTCTCTGAAACTGTGCTTTCCTTTAAACAGTTTCTTAGTACCTATGTATAACATAATTTTTTATTATATCTTCAAAAGCTTTGCAATAGATAGGCAAGAAGGGTAAAGGAAGATTTTTGGATTGTCACAGAAAAAGCCAAAGAGGGCAGCTTTGAGTCACACTCCTCCCTGTCCCTCACCTTCCCCCCCCACCCCATGAAGAAGACTAATGTTTATTTTCCTCAAAATATAGCTGATAGTAGGTTTTGTAGTAGGAAATCCTGGTTCCTTATGGTCTCAGTCAGAAAGACACTCAGGCACAGCACAGTGTACACAGTATGTGTCATACAGACAGAGAGGCCATCCAAAATCACAAGCAAACACCACTCTCAAACACTGTTCAGTAGCTTCTGAGCAACCAGAAGAAATTACATGTGAAAATAAGAGTAGAGAAATGTTGGAAAGAGCTGCTTTCCCATCTCCTTGGTCTCCTTGTTCATGCCAGCATCAGAGGAAAGCTCCTTGTCTTCATATTTTCCCTTCCTCATTGCTGCTATAATATCTCCATTCTAAATGTGGAAACTAAAAACCACTTCAGTTATCAGTCTCTGCACATATATCCCTGCATTTCAGCAAGGCAAAGAACACTGTTAAGGGTAAAGCAGCCCCCTTTCCTTTTCACAGAGGCCCTTACTGCTGTATGCTGTGACTTAACACATACAAATTTGGATTTCTATTATCCACCCCTATGGACTTTGCAGAACCCAGATTTGTTTCTTTACTGCTCATCAAGTCTATTATTTAATAAAGAGTAATAGCTTGTTACAATTGAATTATATTTTATATTGTGCATTATGGTTGTCTAACAGACCATGAATGTTCCTGCAGACAGATTCTGTAGTTTGTTCACCTGCCATAGTTACAAGGTATGGAAGATCTATGGGAATGGCCTGTGCAAGTAGCATGGGCCTTGTTGCCATGACCTGCACAGAATGAAAATTAAAAGCTGACTCTTAGTCATTCTTTAAATACCACTGGCTGGTTTAAATTAATATCTGAACACCTGAATACTCTGGGGTCAGGCTTACAGCCCAGGAAATATGTAATTCCCAACTGTTCCTCAAATCTTTTCCTCTTCCATGCCCATCTTCAGGCCTTTAAGTCATCTCAACATTGTTGCTTTAAATGTTTTCATCAAAATGAGGTTTTAGCAAAATGTGCTTTCTCCTCGGAGCTTTTCTCCCCTCTTCCTGCATGCCTATGCTATAGACCCTCGTAGTTTGGCCTCAGGTAAAATACTGCAGGCTCACCTAGGTTGAGAAATGGATGTGGCTGTGATTTTAACAAGTACAAGTCATACACCACACCAGTCTGCACTCCAGGGATATATTTCTGCATTTTGTCAGACCAAAAACCTTTCAGTCTTGAAAACTACACAGGAAGTTTTGAGTTTGTTCTAACATGGAAAAAAACCCCATCCATTTCAAACCCCTCCCAGTAGAATGACCATGCTGCAGCTGGCTTTACTTGGAATTACATTATTTTGGCAAGGTCAGATGGCCACCATTCTTGAGGAACTTCTCTCTGTCACTGCACAGATGTTGTAGTGAGTTGTTGCATGTCTATCAGATGTTCAGCATTTAGCCCAGCATCCACCCTTCCCTTCATGACTGGTGGGAGTACTGTGTTAGAGTGCCTTCAGCACTGAGAGCACCTCACCACTGAGGAGAAGAGGGGGTTACAGCAAAAGCTTAAATAATTCATTTTTAAATCAGGTTTTATGTAATAAATAAGGTTGACTTGCTGCAGATAGAATACCAGCTTAACATTGTCCTGCTCAATGTTTCAAGGTGCAATGAATCGTGACAAAAGGCAGCGTTTGAAGATGACTCCTTGAAGGCAACAGTGGGAGTGTCTCAAAGACTTGCTGTATATATCACCAAGAGTTCAGGGAGCTGTTTAGCTGCACCTGGCAAGCTGGGTTATTACATGCCTCTTTGAAGTTTGTGGGGTAAGTATTTCTCCAAGAAAATGTAATTTCTAATTTGTATTCTTTAAGATGGAAAAAAAATTATATTATATTTAAGAACCTTAAGGTAAGTACAAGACAGGTATGTAAAAAGACAGTATATACAGTAATTTTACCTTGCCTTCTCATTATATCTTATACTGTTTCACTGTCAAATACTTATCACTGGGCAAAATATGTGGCTAGTTCATCACAGCACTGACTAGAAATAGTTCTTTTCCATTTAAAACCTGTTGTCACATTAAAAACTATCATTTTATAATTATTATAATTGGGGGTAAAGACATGTCTCTTTTCTCAATCTCTCTCCCTGACAAAACCCATTTTTTTTATATATATATATATATATATACATATATATATATAGATATGCATGATTGTGCTAAAAAGCATCAGTAGTGATTAAATGTCTGAAACAGGACCACAAGAAAACCCTAAATTTATATACCAACATCCAAGCAGCCGTGTTACAGCTTGTATTATTGCTATAAACTACAGAAAAGCAACCTCCAAATTTATGGCTGGTTGTATTAAGCAACAGTGAGAAGTACACAAAGAGTGTAGGGAGTTGACTACATTTGATTTAAAGATCGAGAGCAGCCACAGAACAAATTAAATATTACATTTGTATTGCCTCAAACACCATTCAGAGCCCTCTGGATGGCCACAGGGAAACTCATTCAATGTTTATCATATTGAAGGGTGGATGAAACTTTCTATTTCCTAAAAGGCAAGTAGAAGGTACTATTTTGCTGATAGGATCTTGTTGAAAGGAAACAAACACATGTTTGTATGTAAATGGATCAGGAGCTACAATATTTCTAATGATCACAGAATTTGTAGGCTTCACATCATTCATTGCTTCAGCATCACAAAACCAGCAATGAACTGGCAGTTTCTGGGCTATTGGCAATACTCCTTAAAACAAGCACTACATATTGTGACCATAAAGTCGTATTTCTGTTTGCTTTAGGAAACACTGGTTTCACAATGGGCTCCATCAGTGCAGCAAATGCAGAATTTTGTTTTGATGTATTCAAAGAAGTGAAACTTCACCATCCCAACGACAACATCTTTTATTGCCCCTTGAGCATGATTGCAGCCTTGGCCATGGTCTATCTGGGTGCAAGAAACAACACTGAGTATCAGATGGAGAAGGTAAGTTACATAAATGGGTACAAACTCTCTTTGATCCCTTTCAAAGAGGCAGCAGATTATCCATTTATATCTTCCAAACCTGCCTAGCAAAAAATGGCTTTCCATATTCTGGAGCTACTTTTCACTTCTTGCATTTCCCCACAAAGTGCAAGAACCACCTTTGGTCTTCATTAAGAAAGAGCAGTTTTGGAGGATGGTTAAGGCAGGTCTCTTGCTTCAGCTTATATTATCTCAGAGACTCGATTCCTTCCAGGTGGAAAGAACAACTTGAGACACACAAAAGATGAAACATTCGGAAAACAAGAGTCACAGTTATAAATACAATGCTGTAAGGCTGTAGCTGATTTATGGACAATGCCATGGAAAAAAAGGGACCTAAGCTGAAGATCACAATCACAAATTTTCAGTCGTGCCTGGTTTAAAGCTCACATGAAATTTCTCAGCTTATCTTTGTGCTAATCAGACTTGCTTAGTTTTGAAAACCTACAGTTTTAGCACAAATACCAGTGACTGACAGTGGACTTCACATACCTAATTTCTACTTTCAATTGCAGGTTCTTCACTTTGACAAAATTGCAGGACTTGGAAGTATCCAGACCAAGGTACAGAAATCTAAGGTACATTGATTTCTCTTTCACATTCTTTTCCTGAGAATAGACTGTTCTGATAGTGCTTTTAGTAGTTTCAACACCTTGCCAAACTTTAGCGAATTCTCTTAATTTAAGAGATGTAAGTTAAAAAAAATACAACAAACCACCAAAACCCAAAGAACAACAGCAACAAAAAAAAAATGCCAAGCCAACAAACATCAACAAAAACAAACAAACAAAAACCACCCAAAATGAACACAAAAAAACCCCCAAAACATCACCAGAAAAAGAAGACAGGCTGCACATATTGCACGTGACAGGACAGGATAGGGTGCTTTGGGCACCAGGATACATTTTGGTGTAAATGAACTCCACACCTGCAAGTGCTGCTGGGCTACAGCCCTTGAAAGGGTCTCAGTACCTGAAGCTGGGGTACAGTAGGCAGATTTGCAGCTAAGGCTCTAAAGTGGGACAGCAGAAAGGAGCCCAGAATCCCCAAAGGATGGAAAGTAACCACACTCTTACAAAGCTATAGTGACTTTTCCAGCCTCCAATTCCCACTGCTACCCCGAGAGAACCATGAAGAGTCCCAGTACCTTGATACCACCTGTAAACTTCTGTCCATGTTAATCTGCTGCCTCTGTAAAGATATCAAAAGCCATGGAACCTGGTGTGTCCCCATTTACTTGGGATCCAAAACACAAGGTGGGACTTAAAAAAAGATGAGACTTTTTTTTTTTTTTTAACAAAGAAAAAAAAAGCTAGAACATTTAGGGACTCATTAAGCATTTAGAGAGATGTTCAACACAACTATTCTCAAAAAATAAAGTCCCATCTACTGTTTATCATTGTGCAGTTTTCTTACATGCTTTTAGCCTGTGTCACCATTCTTGGAACTTGAGACAGGTGATCCATTTTTTTCACTGTATTACAAAACACTTCCTGACTCCCTTGCCATCTAGCTCTCTTCTTCCATCTGCTGCTTCTGCAAAAAATGCCATGAAAATGCAAGAAGTGCCTGGGATTTAGAGGCTTTGTACCTATGAAAAGTCACCAATTTCAATAATTAACTTCTAGAATGAGTGGCATAATAGGGCTGTGAATGAATTATACATCATTAGCTGCTTATACTGAACATCCCTCCCATGGAACTCTTAGATCTAGTACATGTTCATTTGCAAATGTCCAAACACTGTGTGTTTTCCCATGTTATTTGTACCTTATAAATAATCCTCTTTCTCATAAAATAACCTAAAAGCTATACTTTTCTGTCTTCTTATCAACAACTCAGTGTGGCAAGTCTGTGAATATCCACCTACTGTTTAAAGAAATTCTCTCTGATATCACTGCGCCAGAAGCCAATTATTCACTGCACATTGCCAACAGACTCTATGCTGAGAAGACAAGTCAGGTCCTACCGGTAAGTGATCTCTTGCTAAACCCTGTAAAATTCTCTAATCCAGGAGGACTGGCCAGAGTAGGTGACCAGTTAATCCAATAGTCCCTACTGGTTGTGGATTTACATGGTTTTTCCCTTTGCCATGGCCCTGGCAACAGCCTAGAATAGAAAATATTTTGAAGCAAAAATATGGCCCTATTAAAAAATGAATGGAGTAACAAAAAAAATTATTAGTAATGTAACTCCTCAATCGCCACTTGCTCCCCCAAAGCATTTCATTTTAACTGGTTGTTGGAGTTTTTTTCAGAAAATAATTTGACTTTAGCGTATTTCTTCACTTGAAAACTCACCTTAAAACCAAATTTTGAAAGTGTCAAAATCTTTCTTTCACATTTTCAAAACAAAAAATACAAATATTCTAAATCAAAGAACTTCTTATGTTTAAAAATAAGGAAAATGCTTTGATAAATGGAAGCGGACTTAAAGATGATAAAGCAGTGTAAAATTAACCTGAAAACAGGGGGTTTGGATCAGGCTTCCTTCCAGAAACTCTAAAATATTTTTAATACATGCTCTAAACTGGTCACATACTAAAGATGTCAAATCTGAAATTATCATGAAACAAAATAATTTTCCTGGTCCAGTTTTAGCAAATTCTTTCAGGAAGTAAGCAACGAGAACACCTTAACCATGACATCAATATAAAAATCTTATTAGTCATATTTTATGTTACTTTCATATTGTTTCTAAAAAATTACTAGTTCACTAGCTACAATTAATTGGTGTCTTTACAGATCTACTTAAAATGTGTGAAGAAACTGTACAGATCTGGTCTAGAAATGGTCAACTTCAAAACAGCATCAAATCAAGCCAGACAGCGCATTAATTCCTGGGTGAAAAATCAGACAAATGGTAAGTCCAACAAGACTATGAGATATACTCCTGCCTGTATAAAATACAATTGTATTTTAACATATTTTAAAATGTATTTAACATATTTTAAAATACAGCTGTATTTTAGCAATTTCTGAAAGGACTAAACATTAGAGGAGAAATTTCCTCTTCCTGTTCCCATTACTGGCTATTTTCTGTGGAGGGGGATGACTATTGCACCTGTGTGGCAGTGACAGAGTGTTTTAAATACATCTGGCAAAGGCAGAGGTGCCATGATATGCACACTTAATATGCACATTATATATGCATTCTTTTTTGTATCTGGAGAGATTAACTCATGCAAGGTTACTCCCAGAATCTCTAGAATATTGGCATATTTTTACAAGGATGTGCTGGATAGGTAAGAAATGGGTTTCCAGGGGAGAAAGTAATGCATACTAAACTGATGGAGGGAAAGCAATGATTCAGAAGCTTGTGTGCACTTATTGTGTTGAGGTGGGAGGAAAAACCTAGAGTGAATTGTGAGAAACAATCATATTGAGAAAATTTGTGTTGGTTCTTCCCTCTCCCTTTCCTTCTTTTCTATATAAATATTTATTTTTTCCAAGCGCTGGTTAGAAATGTTCCTGGGAATCTATAACACTCTTGAACCCACCTGTCCTCTTGCAGAAATGTCTGGCCAGGTGCCAGCCGTTCAGTGTATTATTAAATCATCCTTCTGAACCCTAATTCAATGTGCAGACTTTTGGAGAAGTAAAGTGAAGGAGCAGCATATTGATTGACTTCTAAAACACAAGACTACTGCTATGAAACTTACCACTTTCTGCCCTACCTCTTTCTTAAAGGACAGATCCAGGATTTCCTTGAACCAAGCTCTGTTAATCCTCAGACTGCGCTGGTCCTTGTGAATGCCATTTACTTCAAAGGAAAATGGAAGACCGCGTTTAAAGAAGAACACACGCAGGAAGTGCCCTTCAATGTGACAGAGGTGGGGGGCACAGACACAGCTTCTGGCCAGATGTGTATTTGTTGTATTTACAGTTCTGTTAGCATTTGGGGGGTGATTTACATGGGTGCCTCGCTGTCAGATTTACGATAGCTGTGTCTGACAGAGCAAACCAGCAGATGAGACAAAAATGGAGACACAGCTCCTCTCAAAGGGCATCATGATTGAAGATTGAGTCCTGTCCTTTCAAAGACCTTGTACATTTGTCTGACCAAAGAAAAATATTGCTCCCACATCACATCATCTGACACATTTTTGTTTTTGCAGCAAGAGAGCAGAACCGTGCAAATGATGTATCAGAACAGCACCTTCAGAGTGGGAAGAGTGGCTGAAGATAAAATTAAGATCCTGGAGCTTCCCTATGCCAGCGGAGAGCTGAGCCTGTTGGTGCTGCTGCCTGATGACATCTCTGGCCTGGCACAGGTATGGCCCTGGCAGGGCAAGCAGAAGAGTTGTGGCTCAGTGGGGCTTGGCTGCTGTCAGACCTTTTGCTGCCCATTGACATCGCAGCTGCCCGCCCCACGGCTGTGCAGAGCAGGCGGGGGAGCACAAAATGTGCCCAGGTGCTCAGGCAGAGCCTCTGAGGAGAGTTCTGAGCTCAGTTTTATGAAATGAAGGTAAAGCAGTGTAGTGCTGCTGTAGCCCTGCAGAAGATGATGTTGCTATACAGGCAGTGTTATAAAATTATTGATCTGCACTCAAGAAAGAAGAAAAATCAATGCAGTCCATAATATATGAACAATTACTCATATTTCAGTAATTTTAAATTATAAAATAGAGTTATTACAGATGTAGAAGATTTTGCATTTGTTAGCTGCTACCAACTGTAGGTAAATTTTCATGGTCTTGTTTTTGCAATCTTTCACAAGCTGACTAATTCGCTAGGCTGTGAAACTGTTGGCTTGTGCCTCATAAGACACAACAATACTTGGACAAAGGGAGTTGTGTTAAGTTGGTAAAAATCTGAATAAAAGGAGAGTGACACAGGCAGTACTGGAGAGGCAATTAATAAAATACCAGAAGGATGCCAACAGGATGAGCTGCAGGAACCATTCTGGTTGGGGTTTTACTTTTATGATAGCCTTGACAGAAATGAATGATAGGAAGAAGTTGGATTTGCAACCCACATTTCATTCCCTGCCTCTCTTTGCAGATTGAGAACAAAATCAGCTTTGAAAAACTTGCTGAGTGGACCAGTTCCAATGTGATGTTAAAGAAGAAGGTGAAAGTGTACCTCCCACGCATGAAGATTGAGGAGAAATATAACCTCACATCTGTCCTGACATCCTTGGGTATGACCGACCTGTTCAGCCCCTCGGCCAACCTCTCTGGCATCTCTTCAGCAGAGGGCCTGAGGGTATCTGAGGCCATCCACGAGGCGTACATGGAAGTCACTGAAGAGGGCACTGAGGAGGCTGGGTCAGCAGATGACACAGAAGACATCCAGCCTTCCTCTGAGTTTGAAGAGTTCAGGGCTGACCACCCATTCCTTTTCTTGATCAAACACAATCCAAGCAACCTGATCCTCTTCTTTGGTAGATATTGTTATCCATGAAGAGAAGAGGGCTGGAATAATGCTTGCCTACCCCTTAGAAACAGACCCCTTTTACTCTAGTATTGTAGCATAATCTCATCTCCAATATTTTCTGCAAGTGGAAAGGCTACTCTTAAGTCGTGCCCTTTCCTGAAGCTTCCATAGCACAGAGACACGTGCAGGTGAGGAAACAGCAGCGTGTTTGCTCCTTTCCCTTCTCAGACTGACAGGTTTCAGTGGGGACTGAGTCAAGTAAAGAGTAAGCCCTCAGAGAATAGAGGCCCTCACAGGCCAGGAAGAGGTCACATGATTTTCACTTGAGGAAGGAATTGCAGACACGGCTCCAAGTCTTTGGTATTCCATTATGTAGAAAGCCATGGGCTATGCTCATCCCATTCCCTGGTACTATCCTGCTAAGAAACCCATGTAGTTCCCAAAACACTGGCTTTGAAATCCTCAGTCTGGAGAAGATGCTTGTGGACAAGATTCTGCTATGCAGGTATTAATTGGTGCCTATGTAAATTTGTAAATTTTTCTTATTTTTTACTTATCTGTTGGGAAATGGTGCACATATCCACTATGACCAGAGCTGTCCTCTCACCATGAGTACCTTATGTAATACTGAATTTCTTCCAGAGACTTTCCAAAGTCAGGGAGAGTTTCCCTTCCACTTCAGAATGTTCAAGGAGATCTAACTTTGTCTAGGTGCAGTTATGTCTTGTCATAGAGTATAGCTTCAAAGCCTGAAACATGGATATCTGGATGATCCAGGACTCAACTGCCAAGGAAAAGAGTTACATGAATATTTGTTTAAAATATTGGAAGTCACTCCAAATTTGAGAATATTTTTATTTTTGAGAAAAATCTTGATAGTGGTGTTAAAGAATCTGATTTCCCCAGGGGAGTTTTGTGAAAAAACACAGCTTTCAAAATAATTCCCATCTCTGTCGATCTTGCTTAGCAAGTAAACTTCAGTTTGTTCCTGGAAAGTTCTCAGTTGTTCAAAACTCAAGAGCATTATTATTCCATTAATGTAGCTGGGATTCTTTGTTCCTATGGTAATTCAAGACTACATCTCTTGTTTTCAAGAAACACATGAGAATCCTAATTTTCTCTGTCTTTTTTTCCAATGTGTCCACTAGCATCTCCAAGTATGGTTCCATTGGCACAATATTATGACCTGTTTTCACTCTAATCATATCTTACTCATTTTCATGCACATAATTGATTTTTTGTTTCTTAACACAATAAAAGAAAGTCACAAATCCTGGTCCTGAAATTATCTGAATTTTCTTAATTTTCTGGGTGACTAACCCTTAAAATTGTCACAACAGTTGCAATGGTAACTGTTGTGAGAAAAATGGGATTTAGTACAATACTCCAGTTTTTAGAATTAATAAAGTTATGTAGATATGAAGATTCCTACCCATTTATGAAATAAATGAATGCACACATCTATAGTTTGATTCCTCCATGAAATACTGATTGCCAAGAAATAGCCCAGTGAAATAGTAACTTGTTCTTATTTATTCTTTGATACAATTCCAATGGGTATTAAAGATGCACTTTAGTTAGATAAATATTTCAAGGAAAAATTGTTCCAGCAACTCTGCCATTTGAGATGATGAAATCATCCGAATCAAAGGGCATAAGAAAGAATAAGTAGATGGACAAATCTTAGGCAAAGCATTTCCCCACTGAGAGTTTTGAGAGGAGGTACTTGGTCGCTAATATCAGCTATTCCAACAATAAGGGACAGGGAAACCCTGAATGTACATATAGACCAGGCAATAAATTTCTGGAGAGAAGCCCCATGGAAAGGGACCTGTGGGATCCTGGTTGATGGGATCCCTGGGGGTCCTACTCAGTGGCAAGTTGAACATGAGCCAGCAGTGCCCTGGCAGCCAGGAGGGCCAAGTGTGTCCTGGGAGGCATCAGGCACAGCATGGCCAGCGGGCAATGGAGGGGATTGTCCTGCTCTGCTCTGCACAGGGGTGGCCTCATCTCAAGTGCTGGGGGCAGTTTTGGGAAATGCAGTATAAAAAAGACAATAAACTATTGGGGAGCATCCAAAGGAGGGCCGTGAGGATGGTAAAGGGCCTTGAGGGGAAGCAATAGAAGGAGCAGCTTGGTTTGTTGAGCCTGCAGAAGAAGAGACTGAGGGAGAGACCTCATTGCATTCTGCAGCTTCCTCAGGTGGGGAAGCATAAGACCAGGAACTCGTCTCCTCTCTGGTGACTATAACAGGCCCTGAGGGAGTATCAGGAATCTCTGTCAGGGTAGGCTTAGCTTAGATACTAGGAAAAGACTTTTCACCCAGAGGGTGTTTGGGCAGTGGAACAAGGAAGTGGTCATAGCACCAGCCTGATAAAATTCAAGAAGTGTTTGGACAATGATTTTGGGTACATGCTATGATTCTTGGGGCTGTTTTATGCAGGGCCAGAAGTTGGACTTCATGATCCAGATCCTTCCAACTCAGGACATTCTATGATTCTATTTCCACATTAATGTAAAGTGTGGCATGATAAAAGCAGACCTGTAGAGGAAAAAAGGTGGTGCTACCTGTCTGACACCCACATTATCTGAATGTTTGTGATATAGACCCCATTTTTCTCCAGTGGTAAAGACAGCTATTTCACCAAGTACATTTTAATTATTTTTCTTTAGAAATTAAAGCAGTGGTTTAAACTGTTCCAAGAGATGCAAAATTTCAACATCTCAAGGCTTGCCATAAGCAGTTTAATCACTTTCTGCATCTCTTGTAGCCAGAAGCACTTCATCCAGGCTGTTAAATTCAAAAGCCTGTACACTTAAACAATAAGACCTCAGAAGGGTTACATTTGAAAACTTTCCTTCCTATGATAATTAAACCAGAAAGTGCTCAAAGTGCAAAGATATGCCTCAGTGACCAGTGTTGTTTCCTGAACAGCAATAATAGTCAAAATGAAGGAATGGGAGAAAAGCAAAGGGGCCATGACTCAGAAGCAAGTACAAAGCTTCTCCTTTCTAAAAAGAAAAGACAAGAGGCAGTAAAAATTGTAAATTCAGAAATACTGTACTAAACCTGTAACTTGCTTTAATATTTGCTTTTTACAATATTAAAATGCTCCAAAAGTATTTCATGAAAAAAGGCAAAAATAAACAAACCTTAAAAATGTCCTTGTTGTGACTGGCATTTTTGTCACAGCCTTCCAAATGGGTTTTCTGAAGAACTGAGACCCTTTTTCTCATACAGACTGCAGTGCAGTACCAGAAATAATGCTTAGTTGATAAGAAGAAAAAATCTGAAACTTTCTGCATGTAGTGGTACAAATTGCAGAAAGAGACATCCAAGGGCCTGCCACTATGAGGCAACATTTCTCTCTGTACAGCATGGAAATAATAACTGTCTGTGAAACAGACACTCCCATTCCAAGTGCCTCATCCACACTGCTGTACTTTCTTTGCACAATAATGTGCAATAATCCTGCTCTCTCCATCTCCTTTGAGATCTTCCTCTAGATATTATATGGAAGCAGAGAACAGCTGAGACTGGAAGTGACCTCTGCTTATTTTTTATTCTAAGATCAACCTTTCAATCAGGGTCAGCTACAGCAGGTTACTTGGGATCATGTCCTTCTGGGTTTTAAATATTTCCAAGGATGGAGACTCCACAGCCTCTTTGGGCAACCTAGGTTTACCTCCCTATCCAAAAGAAAATGTATTTTCTTATGTTTAAATGTAATTTCTGCTATTTCAGGTTGTGTCCCTTCTCTCTTGCCTGATTACAGGAGCAAGTCTAGCTGCATCTTCTTTTTACTCTCCCTTCAAGAAGGTTATGCACATGAATAAGATCCCCCTGCACTTTTTCTTCTCCAGGGTAAAAAGTCCCATCTCTCTGAGCCTCTATTCTCATGACAGATACTTTAAGCACTTAATCATCTTCTCTGCTCCTGCTCCCATCTCTTTCGGAATGGAAATCCCAGAGCCAGACAGAGCATTCCATCTGTGGTCCCACCAGTGCTGACTGGAGGGGCAGGAAAGCCTCCCTTTACCTGCTGGCAGTGCTTTTTCTAAGGCATCCCCTTAGACTTTACTTGCCACAAGGACACATTGCTGACTCACGGTCAGCTTGGTGTCTGCCAGGCCTCCCAGTTCTTTCTGCAAAGCCAACATGATGGCATGGACCTTTGTGCAGCGACATTTCACCTTTTCTGCACAGTCTTTTCCTGCAGGAGTCATGTCAGGAGTATTGCCAAGAATCTCAGTAGTCTGCTATTCAGAGGAGAGGAAGGCTTTGTGGAAGGATGTCTATGTTGAAACAAACCAAGAGATTAGTTTATCCTATTTTGTGCAAAAGAAGAATTCTATTTTTCCTGGGAGTATGTGCCGAGATAAAGGACATGTTGGGCAGACTGTGAGTGAGGGGAGGTAACGTAGCAGGCATGGTGACATGGGCAGTGCTAGCCACAGGCTGCCACAAACAGGTTTCTCTGTGGGGAGGGATGCTGGTAAGTAAGCTCCCACGTGGCACAGCCAATGCCAAATGTTGTGTCAATGCCAGCTGTCATCTTTCCTGCCCTGAGTGTGTGCTGGCTGCAAGGTCTTTGTTACCCTGCTGCCTCCTTAGGAGCCAGTGAGTAAGGCCATACCCAGCGTCACCCTGGCTGCTGGCTGATTCCATGGACTTGAGGGATGAATAAGGGACTTCATGTGTGCTGTGGTGATTGATAAAGGGACAGCTGTGTGAGCTGGTCCGGAACCTATACAGCTGCAGACCCTGGATGCTGTGTGCACTGCTAAGCAGATGCAGTAAGGGTGGGCGACTTGTTACAGGATCCATCAAAGAACCCTTCTGCAGATGCCTTCACTGGAGAAATTCACTCTGCCAACACTGAGGTATGCACAGCCTTGTCACAGCCTGTGACTGAACAAGGCAGCACTGCAAGCAAAGATGCCCAACACTCCAGGATGGCACAGGGCTACCAGAAAGATAGCAGGTGGGCTAAGAGCTCCTGTCTGAAGGAGCTTGACCCGACACCTGAAGTTTCTTCAGGATGGGGGAAGAGCACAGTCCTATGGGACAACAGAGAGAGAAACCATCATTGATTAGCCACAGCACCAGGGTCTGCAGTAGCACCTAACTGAACAATCACTGGCATTCACCCTGAGCAAGACAAACATGAAACAATCAGAATGCTCCTTCCCACTGACAAAAGAACAGCAGCATGGATGAAAACTAAATCTTGAGCTCTGCATGGGATGTTGTGATTGGATGAGAGGCTTTGGTCTGTGAGCTGACCTGGACTTCATATCCTTTTGTAAAGATCCAAATGTCCAAGAGTCTGTTGGTTTAGGGACAGCACCACAATGGAATGCCTGGCAGAGGAAAGGGCAACCAAGCCTTAGCTGACCTCTTTCTTGGGACAAGGATTGTCAAACAAGGATATGTGGATAAACACATCCTTTTGTGTTTGTGCTGCATTACACAGCTGTGCTGGACAGGGCAATACATTGTCTTTTCTCTGAGGAAGTGTTTCAACTGCAGGAAGGTTTGCTTAACCTCACTAGGCTCCGTGACAGATCTAAAGTTGCCCAGTCCACTAGACACTACCTCTCATATTCTTACAATTCTATGCTGATAGCTGATCATAATCATGATTTTTACTTACTTGTGGAATGATTAATTGCCTCTGCAATTTGTTTTACATTAATCATTCATTTGACCAATAAAAAATAGAAGTGCTAAAAAAACCAGTAACCTGGGTCATGCATTAGCACACTTCTCAAGCAATGGACTGCCCCTTCTCCACTGTAAACCAAAAAAATTCTCTCATTAGTGAATATATTCAACTCAGAAATATTTTGCTAACAATATTAATACTGTGAGTTGGCTGTTACAAAACACGTGTACCGTCATGGGACATCTTTGTAGCTACCAAGTTACAGGCTGGATACGATGATACAAATATGATTAAGGTAGGTGGCGCACAAGGGCCAAGGTGGCTCACATGTGGTGAGTTGAAGCACACCACTAGATAATTTGATTGCCAAGGAAAAAACTCAAGGTATATTCAAACATTAGAAGTGACAGGGACAAACATACTGGCTAGTCCTTTGCCTTCTGAGCTGTCAAACATATTGCAATGGACCATGGCCACAACTGTAGAAGGCAGCTTGAACAGAAACAAGGCAGTCTCAAGATGGAAAGGCAGAAGCTGCAGGAACAGCTGGCAGTCTAGGGAGCATCTCCCAGCTGTGTGGTAAAAGGTTCACCCTACACAGGCACATGCACTCATTTGACCCGTTGTCCTCCTGCAAGATGGGATCCTTTTCAGCTAAATGGGACCCACAACAGTGGTGATCAGTTTACACACAGCTCCTGTGAGAGAATCTCATTCTCTTTGCAGTAGATCTGCAGTGATGAGCCAAGCAGGTCAAAGTCTAAAGATCTTTCCACAAAAGCCCTGTTCCTGCATAACAAGAATTGTAGTAGACTGGCCTGGACCACACTCTGCACCATGTAAAGTACCAGTATGATGTAAATGCACCAGTCCAGACCGAGCTCTTCACGGCTCCTATTACATGAACAACTTCAGCTGAATGGGACCATGAAGAACTGTACTAGAGAGAAAGGTAGGGATGATCCAGAAGCTTTCCACTTTTACAGACAACGAAAAGGGTTAAAAAGTCCACTTCTTCTCTCCTGAGGCATAATTTGTTCTAGGCAATTTCAGAGCCATTTTGTGTATTGACTTTGGATTTCTGTTTTAAAATTATGTGGCATTTGAGAGGTCAAAGCAGTTTCTTTTATTGTCTGTCCATTCTTTTATTTCAAAGGAATGGTTTCTGCTTGCTATTGTATATTATGACTGTCTTGCAGACCATGAATGTTTCTGGTTTGTTCAGCTGACGTGCCACGAAGTTGCTTATGGAAGAATGTAAGAATGGTCTCTGTATGTAAAAAAGGCACATTTTGAACCTAGCATCTGGTGCTGTGACCTGTGGAAAGAACAGCACACCTTAAACTGCCCTTTAAAATTATATCAGCGACTTCAAATCCTTTTCTGGTAGCATCTGACTAGGATCTAAATATGCCTGAATTAAAAAGTTACGGAAATCTTGTCTTTCTTATTTTGTCAACTTCTCTTTCCCCAACATATTTTTCATAGTTCTGTAGTTCTTCCCTGTATAGATGTGCTGAAATTAATTTGTATTCCCAAAATACTCTCACTGAGGGTTTTGTTCCACTGATGTGCTGCGCTCAGACTGTGTGTCTGTGTTCCTCGAGCTAGATTGCTCTGGAATGAAAAACTGTGCTCTGTGAAGCACTATGTCTGTGGTCTTTTACAATGCAGCAAGGGACACCAGACAAATACATATAACTTCTTGTAGAAAAATGTACTTCAATTTTATTAAATTTGGCAATAAACATTGAAAGGAAATGCTCTTTCTTGCGTTCCTCAGTGGAAAATTTTCTCCATTCTTTAGGAAGAGCTATAGATTCTGGTGGGAAGAAAGAATGGTGATACTGGTAGTCCAGCCAACAGTGGGAGAAAAGTTGCAATAAATACAGCCCTGCATACGCTGATCTTAGCAAAATTTGTAAGTTCACAAAATGGTGACTCTGAAATGGATCTGGCCTGTCACTATTCAAGACAGAGGAATATTAAGGAAAATAAGACAAAATTCCTTACAGACATTCTACAAGACTGAATTCCTCATCATTCTTTTTTATTTTCACAAGCTGTGTTACACTATTTGCTGCCATAACCAAATCATACTTACTACTAAAGTTCCAATGAATAGCTTTTATCATTATTTTTGCTTCAGTCATTTAATGTTGTCCTGTCTTTTCTGCAAAGTTTCATGTGCTATGATGAATAAACCTTCCTTTTTGGAAACTTTTAAGTTAAAATCCTTTCATTTAGGCTTTTTTTTTTGTTTTGTTTTGTTTTGTTTTGTTTCAAAGAATGGACTTATTCCAAGTAAAAGTGCATGTCTGACATTCAGCTCCATCCATCACTTTATTGGGTAAACACAGAACAGCATGGGGCGTGTCACAAACTAACACAAGATATATTTCAGGGGGTTTGTCAAGTCTGCCCCAAGTACAGCTGAGAAGCTGTGCTCTACCTTTCCCTGGTGAACCTGATAAGGTAAGCATTTCTTTCAATGATGATTTAAGTTCTAATCTGTAAGAGGAAAACCAATTGTCTTTTGCAATACTTATAACTGTATTGATGTAACCTCATGTTTGTGGCCTTCAGTATCAGTTGAAGAAACTAATTTTCACAGGATGCCTTCTGCAGAAACCTTACCTACCCTCAGATGTACTGTCTGTATTATTTTGCTATTTCTGTCTGCCATGAATAAAGTCAAAGTATTTGTATTTATGAGCTATAGTTTTGTTTACTAACTCTTCCACATTGAAAAGCTGGTGATAAGTTACAACAGACTTTGTTCCTTCTTCCTCTATTGCTTTAATTTTTCATTTAGTATTAAAAGACAAAATTGAATTTGTTTGAATCCCAGGGGTTATTTAAGATATTCTCTGAATGAAATCAAGGAGTGCAGAATGTTCAAATGATCCCATCATTTCACAGTTCTGTGTTATCTTTAATAGTAACATTTTCAAAGACAAATGACAACAAAAAAACCCACAAGCATTTGCTTCATGAGTCTGTTTCTTCTCCAGAAACAAAAACAGAGCTTAAAGCCTAAAATATAATAGTAAGCAGAATAGGTAAATAATAAAAAATCTGCCTTATATCACCAATACAATCAGTTCAATTTAGAGAGAGAATTTGCATCCATTCTATCAGGGGAACAGTTAGATGCACTGTTGTTCAAATTATCTCACATTAGGAGATGACTGTCACATGAATATGTTGATTTAATAGAGACTGTGATATACATATGGCACAGTACCCTGGATTTTGTTCTCTAGCAGCCACACACTGTATTTTCTAGTCTGTGCTTTCTTCTTTCACCAGCCTATGCACAGCTGGCAGATGTCCAGCGCTTTGATTGCTCATGAATCCAAAAGAATATCTGCCTTTTAAATCCACAACACTGGATTCTGTTTGTTGAAAAAACTCTGTGCACTAAGTTTGGGGTTCATGCAAACTGAATTTTTTGCATTACAATTGACCTATTTCACCACAGTAAGTCAGACTCTTTCTGTTTCCTTCAGACAACAGGGATTTCACAATGGGCTCCATCAGTGCAGCAAATGCAGAATTTTGTTTTGACATATTCAAAGAGGTGAAAATCCACCGCAGCAATGACAATGTGCTCTTTTCCTCCCTGAGCATGCTTTCAACCCTGGCCCTGGTGTATATGGGAGCAAGGGGTAAGACTCAATCCCAGATGGAGAAGGTAAGTTACTTACATGGGTGTAAGTGACCTCTACTTGTGCCACTTGTTCCTTCTAAGTAACATCACTGAAAAAATATCCACTGACAAGGTTTTCACCTGTTTCAATGCACAAGAACTAAGCCAAAGTCACAAAATGGAGAACTTAATCAAGAGTTACATATAGACAATACTAATAAAAAGGTGTATATTTTCAATATAACAGGCAGTTGACTTAAACATTAAAAAAAAAACATATCAGGGACAATAGCAAAATAGACTACCAGTCAGCAATTTTATGATTTTTAAATTTTGACAAGTTCCAAATAACATAATCAGATTTTTTAATATATATAAAAGATAAATCCCAGAAAGACAGACTATTTTTAGCAACACATAATATGTAACTCATTTGATTTCTAGATATTCACTAGAAAAAAAAAGTCATCTAAGAAAAGAATAGCATTTACAGTTTCCAAGAAGGTCACAGAGGGCATAGACCAGTTGCAAGCTTACCTGTGAATTTTTAGTTAATACTAGATCTCAGCATCTTTTTTTTTCTTTTTTTTTCTTTTTTTTTTTTTCTGGGCCAACAGGATTTTTACACAAGCAACATATGTAAACCTCAAATTTACATTGTTGTTGGTCGTGCTTCTCATTTCTACCACTGGTATTTTCTCTTGCAGGTTCTTCACTTTGATAATGTTACAAGAGATGGAGACATTTCTGACTCCCAGGTAGAGAAATAATTTAATCTTCCTTTCTGTCTTATTTTCTCCTCAGAACAAAAGTAGAACTTTTCTGCCTCTCCTGGCAGTTTCAGACCCTGACAAAAACTACAGTAATGGCCTCAAACCAAGGGAATCTGTGGAGGGAGGGAAGGAGGGTGTGATTCACCTGTTTTTAAACAAACATAGAAAGACAGCAGGTTGCTTATCTCGCACCAGAACAAGTAATGGTGTGGGGAGAATGCTTTGGGCACCAGGGTGGCTTCCCAGGCAAGTGCTGCTGGGGGATGAGTGAAGAGGGCTCAGCACCTAGAGCCAGGGTACAGCAGTTCGATTTTCAGCTGGGCAGAGAAGAGGCCAGAAGTCTCAGTGACAGGAACTCAACTGCATCTTTTAAAAAGCACATTTCAGGGGATTTGTCTTGACAAGGATGAATGTGCCCATTCAATGCACCACCACTACAGCACTGGCTGCCCCAAAGGTGACAGTCTGTGGGGGAAGACTGCCCTGTAGCATCACTCTTAACTGAAAGGGACGAGACTTTAGGATCTTATTTCCTTATGCAATCTGTCTTCTTTTTTCATGTCATCACCTCAGTGTGGCACTGCTGAGTCCATCCACAAAACATTCAAGGATCTTCTCTCAGACATCAGCAGGCAAAATGCTACTAACTCACTCAGGATTGCTGACAGACTCTATTTTGAAAAAACCTACCCTATTCTTGAGGTGAGTTATACTGTGAACTGACTTCCGCAAGATTTCCTGTAAATCCCCTGTGACTCTGCCCTAGAGATGCACCACCAACAGTAGCCCACTCTGTTGATGAAGAGGTGCTTGTGAGCCATGAAGGAAACTGGTACAGAAAGAGTTTGGACTTTTCTGTGCCTTTTAGATGAAGGCAAAGATATAATGGCATAAAATATGCCTATATTGCAAATCACAGGGAGTAATCAAGATTGCTGTTAATTTACTAGAAAAATGGCTTGCAATGAAAAATGTAACTCTTAAGGGAAATTAAATAAAGTTTTTTACTTGAAATAATGAAAACTGAAATTTTCAGTTTCCTAGTGAAAGGAAGCTTTGCTTTTGAAATCTAAGAATGTGAGAACACAATATTCAAAACACTAAAGATTGAACACAAAGAGAAGGAGACAAACATTGTCTGGCCTTACAAATGTTTGTTAAACAGAAACTGTTTCGTAAAACAAAGGAAATATATAAAAATTTTAACTTGGATCCCTGTCTCATCAAAAAGTGCCAGATCTATATACGTGAAGCAGTCTTTCTTGTACAGCTTTAAGATTCAGTTACAAGAAGACAGATGTGACTGACATGTTCAGTGCCTGATGTTCAAACCCAGGAGTAAACATTCACTGTTCCTTAAACCATTCTGCTTTATGTCACAATCTTGCTTTAGACATCCATATAATTCCAAGTCCTCATCAGTCTGACAACTGTAACCCTTTTGCTTATAGGAATACATAAAGTGTGCAAAGAAATTCTACAGAGCAGAGCTGGAAGAAGTTGACTTCAAAACAGCTGCAGAGGAAGCAAGACAGCGCATCAATTCCTGGGTGGAGAAGGAGACAAATGGTAAGGACTTAAAAATTGGTAGCAGGCATTTTCCCTCACCTACCATAAACTATATCCTTGTCTTCCTCTCCTCATAACCTCTAGGAAAGGTGGGTCAAGCAAGTGCAGGTTGTTTACTGCTATGAAAATGAAACTCCACAAAGCAGGAACCCCCAGCCTCACCCCAACATCACAGAGATTTGTGCACACCAGAGGAGCTGTATCTTACTTCTCTCTTCTTCTCTTTCTTAAAGGACGGATCCAAGACTTCCTTGTGTCAGACTCTGTTGATCTCAATACTGCGCTGGTCTTTGTGAATGTCATTTACTTCAAAGGGATATGGAAAATTGCATTTAAAGAACAACACACTCAGGAAGAACCTTTCAATGTGACTGAGGTAGGAGGGCACAGACACACCTCTGGCCAGGGCAGCTCATGGCTCACACAGACAGGAGTCTGGGTGCTACAAATATCTGTCACAGGTTGGGTGATTTTTCTGGGTCCATCATTGTCAGTGAGTTGGCCTAAAGCCAATTAGCGTTCACAAGATCTGTGACTGAACAGGTTTCCAGGACACACAAGCAAGCGAGAGAGGAAAATGGAGAAACAGCTCTTTTCCATAGGTAGCATGGTTGAAAATTGAGTCCTATCCTTTTAAAGGCCTTGTACATTTGTCTGACCAAAGAGAAAGATTGCTCCCACAATCATCTCACTTTTTTGTTTTTACAGCAAGAGAGCAGACCCGTGCAAATGATGCATCAGAACAGCACCTTCAGAGTGGGAAGAGTGGCTGAAGATAAAATTAAGATCCTGGAGCTTCCCTATGCCAGCGGAGAGCTGAGCCTGTTGGTGCTGCTGCCTGATGACATCTCTGGCCTGGCACAGGTATGGCCCTGGCAGGGCAAGCAGAAGAGTTGTGGCTCAGTGGGGCTTGGCTGCTGTCAGACCTTTTGCTGCCCATTGACATCGCAGCTGCCCGCCCCACGGCTGTGCAGAGCAGGCGGGGGAGCACAAAATGTGCCCAGGTGCTCAGGCAGAGCCTCTGAGGAGAGTTCTGAGCTCAGTTTTATGAAATGAAGGTAAAGCAGTGTAGTGCTGCTGTAGCCCTGCAGAAGAGGATGTTGCTATATGCACCTATCTCCATCAGGCATCAGAGGCAGGCAAGGTAGCAGGATTTTTATCACTGTGAGTGGTTTCAAATGTTTGCTAAAGAAGAAAAGTTTATCCTAGAGGAAATAAAAAATGAAAGTGATGAAGAAAGCATTCCAAGAACTGACTAAAAGGAAAATTATAAAAGTAACATTAGAAAGGAAAAAAGTTACAGAAAGGGATCAATAAAATATCTTCCAAGAGGAACAGTTTTAGAGTCAATTTGATTTGAAGTTTACAAAAACTATATTTTTACAAAAAAAGACTTCATCTGATGAAGATATTTTCAGATGAAAAAGATTTGAGGATCTTCCTCAAGACAGACATATTATATAAGCTCCATAGTCAGGAGGAAGCACACAGGATAAACAAGTGCATTTAAGAAGAAGTATCAGTTCTATTGTGTACCTAAAGTAAATGGAAAAAGCCAGTAACAGGTGGTAAAAACACAGCTTTTAAGGCCATTGAACTTTTGTCTCAGACATTTAATTCTCTGCCTCTCTTTGCAGATTGAGAGCAAAATCAGCTATAAAAAACTCCTGGAATGGACCAGTCCCAAGGTGATGGAAAAGAAGAGAGTAAAAGTGTACCTCCCACGCATGAAGATTGAGGAGAAATATAACCTCACATCTGTCCTGACATCCTTGGGTATGACCGACCTGTTCAGCCCCTCGGCCAACCTCTCTGGCATCTCTTCAGCAGAGGGCCTGAGGGTATCTGAGGCCATCCACGAGGCGTACATGGAAGTCACTGAAGAGGGCACTGAGGAGGCAGGTGGCTCAGAGGCAGTGACTGGAGACATCCAATCTTCCTCTGAGTTTGAAGAGTTCAGGGCTGACCACCCATTCCTTTTCTTGATCAAACACAATCCAAGCGACATGATCCTCATCTTTGGTAGATATCGTTCTCCCTAAGGAGAAAAAGGGCTGGAAATAATGCTTGCCTACCCCTTAGAAACAGACCCCTTTTACTCTAGTATTGTAGTATAATCTCATCTCTTCAGTAAGTGGAAAGCCTTCAGTATCTAGGGAGATATTCCTGAAGAAGTGTGTGACTTTTAAGATCTTTGTGTGCTGATATTTCTGCTTATAGAAGTTGCACTTAGGACTTATATCCAGGAATAAATAAGAACTTCAAGAGGTAGCTTAACATCATGATCGAATAACTTAAGATTCAGGACCACTATTTTGATTCTTGTGAGAAATTCTGACACTGATATTGAGAGTCTGGTTTTTCTACAGGAGTTCTCTGAAATAAACACAACTATTAGAACAATCCCATTCCTTTCTGTAGAACTCTCTGGGCAACCATCCTTGAAGTGATGCCTGGACAACTTGCAGATGAAATTCTTAATTTCAGCAAACCATTCTTTGAGTAATGCATTTGTGCTTCTTTGTTCTGCACATACTGTAACGCTCAGGTCTTGTTCTGAGGAGGCATACAGAAAATTCACCATTTCTTCTTAAGTCATCATCTCAAAACACATCACCTCCTGACTGATACAATTTCCCATCTTCATTCCCACGATATGTCATTGATTTTGTGAATGTCAGTTGTTGGTCCTTCTATTTATTCTAATAAAAGCATTGCAAAGTAAACATGTCTCTACCTGTTCTCTATTACTGCACCACACAACCAAAATATATGGTATACTGGGTCGTGGTTATTTACAGAATGCATTTAGACTAGGACTTAGATACTATTTTCAAAATCAGAATGTACACACATATGAAGTATTCAAGACCCTAACTTTTTTTTTCCTAAAATTCTGAATTTAAGCAAGATAAGCCCTATAGCTCCTATTTTTACCTTGCACTCATCTCCATATGATATATCAAATAACTCAGTTATTTTAATCTGCTATTGTATTTACATATAGTTTAAAAATATTTCCTTTAATCGACCTCAAGAAATACACTGAAGTGATGCCTAAGAGATACACGTTCAAAAACATGAGGAAAGGTGGATTGCTATTTTTTTTAAAGGTGGACTGCTTCAGCTGTCTAATACCCGTAGGAACCATGTGAGAAAATCTTTGTTACTGCCTTTTGATAACATAATCACCTAGAGGCATCATTTCCTATTTCAGCATCTTTAGGGGGAAGGTTCTTCAGGTTGCAGTTTATCCAATTGAAAGACTTATTAGTGTTGATCACTGACTTAAGCATCTTCCTTGCTGGCATACACGTGCAGAACTGCAAATCACAGTACTTAAAAAGTGCTTAGAAAAGGGAGACACTTTGGAGTATTTGAAGCTGTCTCAGTATTTTAGAAGTAACTTGAAATGGTGATGCTGACTACAGGGAAGCGTATCTTGGCTGCTATGAAGCCTATGGAAGAACTGCAAATACTGGTCTTCCCAAGACAGTTTTAAGGGATTAGACATGATTAACAGAAGTATTCAAGTAAAAAAAGTACTCTTTTTAATGTAATTTCAAGCAATACTATGCATATAATGTTCTGCTTCCCTTAAAACCTAAGGCAGCAAAGAGAGTTTTGCTACAACTAAAGCAAAAAAGAAAAAGGTAGGATTTATGAAATACTGTTCTAAGGAGCAGAGGGTGAAAGTTTATAAACAATTATAGATCTGTTATTAAACTGAAAGAAGCATATCTATCACTCTTCACTTTCTAGGTACAATGAAATTAAATTTAATATTTACTGAATTATATAACATGAATATACAAAATAACTATTCTCTTGTCTAATTGTTCCTTTACTTGATGATTATTTTAAAGAAAAGGAGAAAATCAATAGTAATGAAATTAAGATGAATGAAATCATAAATGGTTTCCTAAAACTACATATGAGAGAGGTCCACCTAATGTCATCATTGTGAAACAGAACTATTTGACTCATTTTACATTGGGCCATTAGGTGTCACTAGGGATACAAAATGATCTCTCAAGTCTTCTGACAGAGAGACATCTGTTGAAAACTAGATCTGGGAGCTTAACGTATGTTCCAATTCTGTTCCTAATTTTTGTGCAAGCAGATGATTATGATCAATATGCTGAAAATGTAAACCAGTGGAACTGGGCTTGAAACCCAGTAATTTTTGAAGAAAAAGACAGAAATATTATTTGGTGAAAGATCAGAGCTATTTTAAAATGTCTGTGTCCTGAAAAAAAAAACCATGGTCAAACACTGTAGAATGGATGGAGCTGTTTTGTTTATGAAAGAGAAACCATCCTCTAAAGAGGATAAAATGAGAGATAAAAGTGCATATTCAGGGAGGTTGAATAACATCCATACCCCTGTATCATTGGCTGGGCCCAGTACTGTGTTTGTGCAGTGCTGGTCTGTGCTGGCAGGACCTGCTGCAAAGGCTCTGCCACGGTCAATGTAGCTGCTGCATCTCCCATGGGAAGCAATTCCGAAGAGATCAGTGTGGAGGGTGTTACAAAGGGATGAGGGAAGAGCAGCCATGCATAGCTGGGATACTGCCTGCAGTATCCCAGCTATGCAGTCTGGCAAGAGTTTAATAACACTAATCCCAGCTCCCACAAAGTCTGGGTATTGTCCTGCAGCCCTTGTTGCTCCCTGGCAGCATCATTGAAGCTGGTATGTCAATAAACTGTTATCTGTCCATTCACTACACTCTATTTTCACTATGTGCCTTGTTGTTCTGGATTTATTGTACTGCCAGGCGTGTGTGGAACAACAACAGACACACACAGGACAGCATTTGAAATACTGTGTGAACTACTTGTGCCTTTGCTTCTTATGTCATTTGGGGAACGGTTGGAGATGACGTCTCTTCCCTGCCCTTTGGGGAATATAAATTTTTGAGACCATTCCACGTCCCTCTGCATATATGACTTGTGAGAGAGGCCTGCTGTGTCCTAAGCAAACAGAATCCATGCCTGAAGGCACAAGATTTAGCAGGCATTGTGCTGTAACCATAGTCACTAGAGGAGGTGCAGAACTCCCCCTGGACTCCAGAGAAGAGCTGTCCTGTGTTCCCAAATGGCATTTGAGAAAGCACAATATGCTGAATCAAACTGGAAGCTGTATGTCTGCTAGAAAGGCTTTGATACAGAGCAGGACTTTCTGCTTCTTGTGGCTAGTGAGCTAAGATTTATCACTAGGGAAAAGGGACAGCAGAGAGGAGATTGTCAAAAAGCAGCAACGGTAGGTCTGCTTGGCAAGAAAAGGGGATGCACAGCAGGAGGTGACAACAAGACCAGAAGGGCAGGGACTTTCCCTAGATGTTAGATGCTGCAATTCCCTACACTACTGCTACAGTCCAGTGATTGCCAAACAAGCCTGTGGTGATGAGGTAGGTCAAATATCAAGCCTGCAGGTTAAATCTACAAATCAGGGTCTGTAGTGCTCCTAACCAAAACTCTATTGTACATTGAGGAGTTAGTGACCACGTAAAAATGGGTCTGATCAGGCTGAGCAGTGTGTGCATTTTTATGTTAAGTTATGCTGCACATACTGCTTAGTGTCGGGGACTATACAGCACAAAACATATCATATGGCTGCGGGCTAAACTTCATCTGCTAATCATAATGGAGAAGCTCACAGATGGAGGAATGGAGAACCTCACAGATGGTCCCAAACTGGCACTCTGTGATGATGTTGCAGGTGTATCCTTATCTATATATTGAAGTGAAGCAGCATTTTTCTGTATACTTTGGTTCCTCAGTAGAAATGATAAACAGAACATACCTATAAAAGTATAAAGATCACACCACCTGTGAACCTCTGCATGCATGGGTTATGCACCGTGTGCTGTTCCCTGAAGAAAGATCCATCCAATACTGCACTGCTTCGGGATCTGACCACTGGAAGATACATTAAACTGTCTATGCTGTCTCCTTTCCCCCTCTCATGTCATTTCCAATAAAATATACTTTAATAATTTTCTTACTAGTGTCCAAAATTAACACTTGCAGTGTCCATCTTGCTAAGGTTCATGGCCAGGCAAAGGCATGCGAAGTAGCAAGGGACAGTCAAGAGACTCTACTTAAATTCTTCTCTTGAGTGAGGGGGATGTAGACCCCCATGGAGGAATCTCACAGCTCTGTCACAAACAGTGCCCTGGTTCAAGGTTTGGAAGCTGCTTCACAGGCCCCTGAGCTATGCAGTCAAACTCTAAGGAGAGGGATGATCTCAAGAGCAGAGGTTTCTAAAGTCCTGAGTGTTATAGAGGCAGTGACAGAGGTTAACTATTTGGTATATCTTCTGACATAGGAACTTAGTGGCATTAAAAGAAGTTAGCAGAAAGCAGTTAAAAAACCCCAGCACATAGTGGTAGCTGACAACAAACAGCTGAATGATGGAATTAATGGTCATAGAATGTGGAAGATGATAAAATTTCACATGATTTTAAAGGGAAACTTGACAAAGCCATGGAAGAGAAATCGATCGAGAGGTAATAAATATATAGAAAATACTACCAGGTATTTAAGTTCCAGGACTGACAACAGTCTGTATTAGGACCCTGAGAGCACAACCAGCTTCAGCAGGAGATTTCCCCAACACCCTCTGCACATGGGCCTGGAGCCTGTGTTGGGCGCTGGCACCATTTGTGAGAGGAGGACACCAACTGTCCTTGGCCATTTGCAGCAGACCTTGTAATGAATGAAAAGAACTCATTGTATGCCAAATCTCCAGTCAAAGGAGCATACGGCACCTCTGCCCGAGTGTAATTAAGGGCAGACAGAGACATGTGACAGATGTGTTTGGAGAAACAAAGGAGAGAATACATGGGGATGTTTGATGCCTTAAGTTTTAGCTTTCATATTTTTTAGTTGCTGTTCTGCCTTAGTGTGTGACTTCATATAAAGTGTCAGCAAATTCTTTTCACAGGGTAGTTAGACAAAGCAATACTTTTCCAGCTTGAGAACCAAGGACAACCATTACAGCCTCAGCTCCAAAAGCATAAACAATGGCAAATTGAAAAGATCAAACCAGGGAGAGTGGTTTGCTCCTCTGGGAGGATGTGACTTCATAATCTGAAGCTGCAATTTGACAATTAACCCCAATATGAAAATTGATCAAAACTTATAAAAATGTGAAGACTCATGACCGGTTGTCCATCTTGGGTCCATCTTGGGTGTAGCCATTGCCAGGCTCTTGTATTGCCCAAGGTGTATCCTTTAAAGGCCTTTTAATAAATACCTACTTTATTCCTATAACTCTGCCTAGTCTCTGCTCCAGGTCAGCCTCTCTAGGCATCAGTTATTAAGAAGGAGATGTTATAAAGAGCACAGCTGAAGGCACACTCTTGGGAGTTACCTCTGGTGCATTGCATTCACAAACAGCTCATGCCAGGGCAGTGACAGTCCAGGGGGACTGCAGCCTGCTGGTCACTGATGCTGCAGCAAGGACATCCTTGTGGAACTGCAGCTCCTGAAGCAGACTAGAGCACAGGATAAAAGTGAACAGCAGCATCTGGCAGATATAAACAGTTGTACACCTATCACAACCTCTTCCATCGCTTGCTGCTTCACCAAAGGGGCTGGTGAGCACTGAGTGTAACAAGGAAGCTGGAACTAGTAAGCATAAGAGGAGACTTTTTGTATTGAAGTGAGATGTGAGGAAGCAGGATGAAAGGTCTGTTTCATAGTTTGTTACATTGATTTTGTCAGCTACCAAATAAACAACAAACATTTAATGTTAATCAGCAAGAGACTAAGTGAAACTCCCCGAGTCAAAGCTGTTGCCCACAACAGAAGCTTGTTTCAGCCTAAACATAGCACTGAAGTGCACTGCAGGTTCCTGTCTCCAGTTCTACCTCCTGGCAGACCTCAGTCCTAAGCCTTGTAGCCTTGTCTCCAGGCCCATCTCTTTTGCTCATAAGTGTATGACAGAGCTCTGAGTGCATTAATGAATTTGTAATAGTCCTGCTCAGCCATACCTGGAGCCTCTCCCACACCTGTGACCCCAGGAGCTGCAAGCTATGTGCTGGACTTTCAGTTCCCATCTGTATTACATCAGTGGTGTGTCACTCTCCAGTTCAAACACAGCTGTGCCCATTCTGGCCAAGGACTCCTAATGTGACCTTGGCCCCGGCTTGTGATCACTGGACCTGGACCTACCTCTGCTGTGTGAATTGAATTTGTGGTCAATGTTGTCTTTGCACCTGCCTCATAGCCATGATGTTGCCTTAGGGTCTGGGCTTCCCATGGTCTCCAGGACTGCTCTGCTCAGCTGCTGAGCCCTGGCTGGTAAAGCTCCAGCTGTGGCATCCCCCTTGCCTCCTGGTTTGTTCCTCTTTGGGAAAAGATGGCCCTTGCTGTTCTCTGACAGTGATCTCAGTCCTGCCTGTGCCTTCTGCCAAGCACTGAGGAGCCTGGGTGTCTGCTCACACAGGGCCTTGTCCTTACAAACTTTTCTGATCCCCACAAAGCACTCACTCATTACTCACACCCAGGCTCCTGAGTGAATCCCCTTCCACCCAGCCAGACCATCCTTCCTGGTTTGTTCCTGACCAGCCTCTGGGGCCTGTTGGGGTGGCCTGACCACCTCACTCAGTTCTTGACCTCTTATACCATGTCCATTTCCTATCCACTGCCCTTGTCCCAGCTCTGCGTCCCCTGAAACAGCCCCCTAACACCCCACAGCCACTGAGTCACTCTGAAGTGAGTTCCTCCCGAGTGCAGGTCTCCCTGAGGAGCAAGGACACGCTGTCCTCAGAGGGGAGGCTGCACTAGAAGCCCTCAGTGGCCTTGATCTTCCACGGGACCTCTCCCACCTGTCCAAAGCCCAGGATCCCATGCTACCCCCTGCCCTGGGCCATCAGCCCCTACCCCAGTGACACCACATCAGGGGCTGTTCTCCTGTTCCCCTAAGACCTGCCCTGCTTGAGAACAATTTGTGCACTCATTTCCTGGCTTGAACTTGAGCCTACTTTGTCACTATTGTCCTGCCTCATAGTCACTGGATCTGATTAGAGCCCTCACTTGTGGAGAGACTTTCCAGCTTAGTTTTCGACATGCCCTGTCACTTATATTGCCTCGTTCTGAAGGCCTGGTTGGACCTGTCACCCTTTCAGGGTCTGTCCTGTTTCCCTTGCTCAGGTGCTATGGAGCTGGGCCCTTGTCAGCAAGCCTCCCATTCCATAGGCAGCAACCAGCTCTTGTTGCTCTCTAATCCTAGGCTCTGGAAATGGACCATGGCCCTGGTTCTCCTCTTGCTGTGTCCATGGATGTTGATGGACCTGTCATTGACATTTGGTTCTGCTTACCTATGGTCAGATATTGTGGTGAGGGCACTGCCCTCCCTGGGGACTGACTCCTGGCCCAGCTCACTGTCCTCATGGAGGAGCCCTGCTCCTGCTGCTTCTCTCAGTACAGACAGCTTTCCACCCAAAATATTGCCTGCTTACTCAGGCCATAGCTCTCCAATGTGACTACAAGGATATTATGGGAGATCATCCTGAAGGCCTTACTAAAGTCAGGTGTACAATATCCTCTGCTCTCCCTTTGTTTATACAACAAGCTGTCCATCCTAGACACCAATGATGCTTGTCAGGAAAGATTTGTCCTTGGTAAATCTCTGCTGGTTTTCCCCATCATCCTTCACATGTCTCAAAATGTTCCCAGGAGGCTTTGCTTGGAAGCATTCTGCAGGGATTTGAGCTCAAACACAATTGTATACCAGGGCTTTAGTGACCTACGTAGTATTTGACAGGAGAAGGCACAGGCCTGAGCTTGCTGAGTGTGGAGCTTGGCTCCCCATCCTGTGCTGTCCTGCACATTGCCCTGGGCTGCAGCATGAACTTTGTGTGCAAGTCAGAAGGGAGGAACCTGTAGGTAGCTCCCACTTGGCATGAGTGACTGCATCCCCTGCCTCCTTGCATTTATCATAAAGTAAAGCAGCAAGTTTTCACATGAACATCTTTCTGTTTCTCAGAAGAAATTAATTGTTTTCTCCTTTAAACATTCCTGCAAGAGCTCTAAAGACCAAAGTGCCAGTGAACACCTATCTCTGTGGATGGGAATTGCACTGCATGCCATTCCTTGACTGGTGATCTTTCCAGTGCTGCACAGCTTGGGGTTCCCTGCAGCTAAGGAAATATCACAGAATCAACTAGGTTGGAAATTACCTTTGAGATGATCAAGTCCAACCTATGACCTAAGACCACCATGTCAACTAGACCATGGCACTGAGTGCCACATCCAGGTTTTTCTTAAACAACTCCAGGGTTGGTGGCTCCACCACCTCCCTGGGCAGCCCATTCTAATGCCCAATCACCTTTTCTGCGAAGAATTTCTTCCTAATGTCCAATGTAAATCCCCCCTGATGGAGCTTAAGAGTATGTCCTCTTGTCCTATTACTAGTTACCTGGGAGAAGAGGCCGACCCTCACCTGGCTACAACCTCCTTTCAGGTAGTTGCAGTGAGTGACAATAAAAATTACCTCTATTATCCTCTTTTTCCTTTCAATGTTAGCTGCAATAAATCATATTTTAAGCAGTATCTTAGAGACTGTGTCTTTTTTGACACAGATCATAATGAGTACTAACCCTCAGTGCTTTGCAGCAGTGCACTACACCTTTTCAGTGACTGCAGAGACCTGTAGTTCCCTCAATTCTCCTCCAATTCCTTTCTGAAAATTAGTTTTTCAAATCATCAGGAACCTTCTTTAATCATCCTGACTTTTCTTTAGTCTTCATTTTGCTGTTATACCTAAAAAACTTTTCTTACTGTCCTTCATATCCCTTGTCTATTTTCCTTCCAGCATAATTTTTGTTTTTCAGATTCCATCTCTGCATGCTTGATGAAAGCTTCTATACTCCTGCCTGGTGGACTCTCCTTGTTTTCAACTCTTATACACTTGCTTTTTGCATTTGAGCTTGGACACAATGAAGGCACCTTTATCATCACAGACATGATGCCTCCACAGAAAGATATGTGGCATGTGTGGAAGCAAGGCAAAGGCTTTGCATGTATGTGAGGCTAAAATTCATTCAACCACAGTGAGGATGTTTTTCAAACATGGGAATCAAAGACTCCCATCCAACCCATTGTTGGCCTGTGGGATGTGATAATTGAAAATTATGCCATGAAGGTCATATCAACCTATGTCAGGGGGAGCAGTAAGAAATCATCATCTGTACAATGAAGTCTAAGCCTGTGTCAGTTTCAAATTAATAAATGAATGTAAGATGTCATAGGGGATCTTGCAATGACAATTAAGAGCAATGACAAATGCCCTGTCACTGTCTGTGAGAGATCAAGGCAGCACTGCAGGCAACAGTGCACATCTCCAATGGCACAGAAATGTCATAGAAAGGTGCCAGGTGGGCATTGGGCATCTGTCTGAAGGAGCTTGACCAGATACTTCATTTGATTTGTACTGGGGAAAAAACAGAACCACAGAACAATGAAGAGAGAAACCATCAATAGCTGCAGCACCCACGTCTGTAATGGTAACAAGTTAGACAGTCAGCTGCAATCAGTAAATCTCTCTGTGACTGATTACCTCTGTTGCGGATTGAAGCCAGCTTCTAGAGTCACAATGTGGAACAAAGACAAACACAAAATAATTAATATGCTCCTTTCTGTTGGTAAAAGAGCAGGATCAAGGACAGAATCCCAAGTTCTGAGTAGGTTTTTGTGATTAGATGAGAGGCTTTGTTCTGTGAGCTGACCTGGACTTCATATTCTTTTGGTTAAGAAGTTCCTTTTATGCTGGCAGTTGTCCAAAGCTCAGGTACTCAAGAGTCTGTTGGTTTAGGGACAGCTCCACAATGAAATGCCTGGCAGAGGAAAGGGCAACCAAGCCTTAGCTGACCGCTTTCTTGGGACAAGCATTGTCAAACAAGGATTTGTGACTGAACTGTTTGTACCGCTTGCACAGCTGTGCTGGACAGGAAAATCCATTGCCAGTTGTCCCAGGTAGTCTTCCAAGTGCAGGAAGGTTTGCTTACTCTAGACCTTATGTCAAGCAGACTGTGAAAGACTTTTTAGGGTTGATGCTATGCTGCTGGTCTGCTCTGATCCAATTCTTCATTTGCTCATGAGTATATTCTGTTGCTTAAAACTGGCCTTGCATTAACTCCCAGTCTGAGCACAGAAAACCACACCAGATCCCTCAGAAAGAACACAGCTTCCCTTTATCAAACATTATCACAGCAGAGCTTATTATCCTCCATGTATTTGCTTATTGTGGATGTGTTCTGAACCTGAAACTCCAATTCTTGGAGAGAAAACATGTTTTTTGTATAACTCATGGAACAATGCTCTGCATCAAATCATACAAAGCTGTTCTGAAGATCTGGAACCAAAACACTACACAGAAGTAGAACTCACCAGATAAAAAAAACACTGGGATAATTTTTATTCTATTCTTGTAGTGTGATAGTGTGTTAAAAAAAAAAAAAATCACTAACAAAAGTGAAAAAGCTTCTTCCTGAATATGTTTTTAGGTCCTAAAATTCAGGCCATATGAGATGAGCTAGACTTGTGATACAGGTCTGGACACCTCTGTAATTCATGTATGATCGACCAGACAAAGGGAATGGGAATCATGGTTGTTTAGCAGGGTCTTGAAGGACATTTTGAAAGGCAGGTTTCACTGAGTTAAATACACTGACCAACTCTCACATAGAGCAATTGAAGACCAGTGTGGTGGAAGTAGAACTAAACCCTTGTGGACATAAAGGCCCTGAACAAAAAAAGGATAAGGCGTGAAAATAGTGGCATAAATCTGAGGTGCACTCTGAACAATGTGAGAAAACAGCCTATTAAGTGAAGACACACAGGTCTGAAGAATCATGAGGTATCTCAGATTGGAAGGAAACTATGAGGATCATTGAGTTCAGCTCTCTGATCCTTGCAAGACTACCTACAAATGAACCATATGACTAAGAGCATTGTCCAGATACTCACTGAACTTTGACACACTGGATGCTGTGACCACTTCCCTGCGGAGCCTGTTTCAGGGTGTGACTGACCTGGATGAAGAATTTTTTCTCAGTGTTCAATCTGAGTTTCCCTTGCTGCAGCTTCATTCTATTTCCTTGTGGCTCATCACAGGTCACCAGAGAGAGGAGAGCAACACCTCCACTGCACCCATTGGTGAAGTTGTAGGCTGAGATGAGGTTACCCCTCAGCCTCCTATTCTTGACCTCGAGGCCTTTCACCATCTTTGTCACTCTCCTCTGTACACACTCTTACAGTGTGATGTCCTTCTTACAATTAGGTGCCCAAAGCTGCACACAGGAGTCAAGGTGAGGCCACATCAGTGCAGAGTAGAGTGGGAAAATCATAGAATCAGAGAATAGTTTGGGTTTCAAGGGACATTAAAGACGTCCCCTGCCTTTGGCAGCATCAATCACCTCCCTCAGCTGGCTGGTGATGCTGAACCTGATGCACACCAGCATGTGGTTGGTCCTTTTGGCTACCAGGACATACTGTTGACTCATATTCAACTTGCCATCGACCCAAACCACAGATCTCTTTATGAAGGGCTGTTTTTAACCTCTCATCCCCCAATCTGTACTTGCAATGAGGATCACCCCATCGCAGATGGAGAATCTGGCACTTGCTCTTGTTAAATTTCATACATTTGGTGATTGCTGAGCTCTCCGGTCTATCCAGACCTCTTTCTAAGACCCTTGAGGGAGTCCACAGCTCCTCCTAGTTCAGCAAAGCTGGCATTAGGTCACGTTGGCATATTCACTTCAGCTTTTTCATCATCATCTTAGAAGGATGACTAATAATTATTATTTTGTGGGCACAAAGCTTAAAAGGAAAGCAACATGTAATACATGCCCTGTGACTTGGGGTCCAGGCACACCTCCCACTATTTAATCACATGTCAGATTTTCTTCTGGCTACCTAGCACTTCTAGAAAGCACTTCTGCCTCTTCTGATGTCTGTGTTACCACCTTACTTCATCTCCTGAGCTACACGCTGACAGACAACGACTCATCAAGGGGAATGTAGGTTTATATGGCACATTTATTTTCACAAGAGGAAGCAGACTGAGGGAAAGAACTGCCTAAACTTTTGACAGCAGTACAGGAGACTACTCTGCTTAACAGAGATCACAGTTATGTCCCATATGTTCTAAAGAATTACATCACACAGACTTTGAGATCCCCCTCCTGCCTTCCCCCCTTCTCCCCGTGCTTTTAGAAATCACACAGTGCTTTGCAGAGGTCAAAATGGTTTCTTAACTGTTTGTCCATTCTATTATTCCAATACAGAACAATAGCTTTTATAAATGAAATGTATTTGCTATTATATATTATGATTGTCCCACAGACCATGAACACTCTAGCTGGATTTCACAGTTCGTCTATCATCTGTCATGCCATTAAGTTACTTATGGAAGATCTGAGAGATACAAGGCAAGTGCATACACAATTTGGCACTGACTGTTTTTTACTTTGTCTAGAGTTATGTTTCGCTGTTAACCCCTGAAAATAAAATAATTTTTTACAAAACCACATTCATAGAAAGATCTTTTATAAATGTTCCTGGTTTTGACTTTCATCTCAATTGGTTTTGACACATCCATCCTACTTTATTTCCCTAATTTTTTTAGAAGAATAAAAGGAAAAGTCCTGTCCTCCCATCTCTTCTGTCTAGCATGGTTGCATTTTGTATATTCAGAAAGGACTAACTGAAAGAGAGTTCTGGTCTATTACTACAACCATAATAACAAATTGACTAATTATTGACGTATTGACTAATAGCTGCTAATTATATGTGACATCACTAAAGTTTTCACATTTTTTGTTTTTACTGCCATCTCAGTATCTCATTGCAATGAGGCATTGTTTCCCCCTCTTCTCCAGCCCAATGGTTCTGATGTACTCGTGGAAAGCACTGGTAAAAAGAATAAAATACTAATATTTGCTCTCCCTTCAATCAAACCAGAACCCATTGAAACAAAAAACTGACCTAATACCATTAATTTATTTTTATGGTGTCAAAAGTCAAACTTCTGAAGGACAGCGATGGGTGGGTCACAACTCAGACTGTATAAATTCCCAAGGGCTCAGCCAGTATACCCACATACAGCTGGAAAGCTGTATTGTCTTTGGTGCTGAAGCTTGAAGGTAAGCATTTCTCTAGGAAAACTTACCTTCTTACTGCATTATTCCTTGGTTCTGACTGAACTTAAAAAGAGAGAAGTTATTGTCTTGTGTTTGATATTTTTCAGGACAGAATATTTACATGATATTCTCTACAAATCTCACCAGTGTATACGCATTCCACGCTATTTTACTATATGCAAAATCTGAATGTTTGTGGTTTTGGGGAGGTTTTAAAAGTTATTCTCTGTGCTTAAAGTGTTATTTTGTGCTCAAAACATTATTTCATTTCAGAGTACCTTATTTTCCCATTCCGTATCTTTTAAGATTGATTTTGACAGACAAGTAATAACTTTCCTTGGTTGACCTCTGGTTCAAAAGAGTGCATTGAGAGCAGAACTGTGGTGTTCAGTGAATTTACTAAGTTTATTTTAGTGTGAAATTTCTCTGAGCTGCATTCCTGAAAAATACAGCTGGGGAACACAACATAAAAAGGTATGTGGGTGCAGAAATGTACAATTTTTAAATAACTTATAAGTGGGAACATGTATACAGAAAGGAAAGTAAGAAAAAAAAAATCAGTGTGTCTGTATGTGTATATCCAAGAGGCCAGTCACAAAACACTTTGGTAGAGTTTAATACTACAAAGAGAAACTCGAGATCCTAGCATTTAGCTCCTACATAAGGGGCTGGATTTTGAAAAACAGCAATTTAATTTCTTAGGTTATAGTCTGAGAAAACACAGCATGTTTATGCAAAGCAAGGTATAGCTGAAAGCATAATACAATGAAACATGAATTTTGTGCATCAGCCTTGCTCCTAGATTCAGTGACCTTAGACAAATTATATTTTCTGTCCATGTTTCCATTACTAAAACAAGGGTAAGCTACAGGCTTTTGAAGAACTACTGACAGCAAGTACTGTGAAACAAATAGATACTTTACTATATCTACTCATTTTTACAACATAAAAGTAACTAGCCTCTGCTTTTACCTGTATCTGTCCAGATCTAAATCAAATGGAAATATAATTTGTGCCTAAATTTCCAGCTTTGCATGCACATGAAAGAGAGAATATTTTCTTGTTTTCATCAAGCTATTACAAAGTACTAAGGAACTGTAGCCTTCAATGAATGAAAATAAGTACAGGCAATTGTTGTTTGAGTGCTTCAAAAAGGTAAGCAGAAATCACATACAGATTCCAGAGCTCTGAGGAACTGTTACAAAAAGGTAAACGTATAGAAATGCAGAAGGAAGCAGATTTGTGAAAACAGAGTTTATAACATGCATGGGAGGTGAGCATAGCAACAGACATGTAAACATAGAATGATTTCCAAATGACTTGTTTATATTTTACAGCCTGAAAATTCCTATTAAAGTGCATGTGCTGTGTGTGTATGCTACTCCCATCATTACATTGCTACTGTACTTCTGCTCTTTGCTCTAGGCAATACTGCTGCACAATGGCCTCCATCGGTCCAGTGAGCACAGAAGTTTGCTGTGACATATTCAAGGAGCTGAGAAGCCAGAGTGTCCAGGAGAATGTCTGCTACTCCCCTCTGCTCATCATTTCAACTCTCTCCATGGTCTACATAGGTGCAAAAGATAACACCAAGGCTCAGATAGAAAAGGTGAGACTACATTGAGGATTTAAACCCTCCTGATGCTCAACAGAGACACAGCCCTTAAAGATATGATAATGTCCCTCAGAGGTTAAAAAATGTGGATCCAGAGTTACCAAAACACGGATCCAGAGTTATCAAAAGCTGTGACCACCTGAAACTCCCACAGTGCTAAATAAATGCACCAGCCCGAAATCTTGAGACTGGATTTAAATTTTATCATAGTTTAGCAGTAGAATTCCCAAAGACAAAAATTCTAGCAACACTTTTTTTTTTTATTTTTTAATAGGGAAAGGAGATAAAAATCTATAGGGAAAGAGCCAAAACATATCCACAGACTGCAAAGTGTTTCATGTGTATCCTAGAGCTCCCACTGTCTTCATAGAGAGTGGCTGGCTTGCTACCTACAAGAAAGTTGGCATTATTGGTAGCACACACTGGAGCCGAATCCTAGATGCTCAGTAGAAAAAAGGATCATCTAAGCAGGCAACAGTATGCATGGCTATTCAGAGATGGTACAGATAGATTGTAATTTTTGAGTCATTCTCAGTTAGTCAATAGGTTTGTTTCAAACATTATGTGTTAATCTCAATTGCATAACCCTTTTCTTGTCATACCAGTTATTTCAATGACTGTTATTCTTAATTACAGGCTATCCACTTTGATAAAATCCCAGGATTTGGAGAGAGTACTGAATCTCAGGTACAGAAACAATTTAATCCCTCCTCTATGTCAGTTTCTCCTAGGAGCAAAATCTATCAGATAAAGCAGTCTCATAGCAGTTCCAACCCTGCTCCCATGTGCAGCTAGTGCTCTTCATCCAGCATTTGGGGGAACACTTCACTCATAAGAATGAACAGAGAAGGTGGGCAACAGAGAATTCAGAGCAAGCATAAAATGAAACCCATCACCATAATATTGGGCCAATAGGGGGTAATTATAGATATTTGTATAATTAGGCAAAGTAGCTGTGTGCTAGTGGTTAAACAGAACTGATTTGCTGAAGCAGGTTGGGAACTGATCTGCTGAAGCTAGATTACTGTAGAAGAAAATTAAAAGCCCCCCCCCGCCCCCAAATGGTATGAGGAAATTACAGTAGAAAACCAGCACCGAATTATATCATATTACAAAATTACTACATCAGCATAGGACGAACAATTTTATAAGCAGAAGCATCTGAACTACTCTACTCCTTTCATATAGTATGTAATACCTACTCATCCTTAAAGCTGGGGTAACATCATCTGTATTTTTATTTGTATTCATGTCAATCAGTGCAGCACATCTGTGAGCATTCACGCTTCACTCAAGGACATCTTCACCCAAATCACCAAACCAAGTGACAATTATTCGATCAGCATTGCCAGCAGACTTTATGCTGAAGAGAAATACCCAATTCTGCCGGTGAGTTGCTCTAAGATCTGGTCTGAATGTCAAAACTGTAACTTTCTGTAATGCAAAAAGCACTGTCAGAAGTCTAGGCTCTGCTAAAGAAACTTTCTTCCATATGGAAAGATTCTGTCTATCCCAGCCCTAACCCCTGAAAGTCTTGAGAAAAAAATGTGACTAGCCAAAAAGATGTTTGTGCAAAGTACAATAAAGATCCAATCAAGTCAAGGTATAATTAATAAAGAGATAACTCCAACTCTTCTCAACTTGGAAAACAAACCTGAAAAAGTACTTCAGGTACTCAAAAATACTCCAAAGTTTTCCATTGAAAGGAACATTTAATTTGAAATTCAAGGAGAATACCATTGCAAAAAAAATTAAAAGTGGACAAAATAAAAAAAAAAACCCATACTTAACCTAAATGAATGTTGGTTTTAGATTAAACTCAGTTCTGGAAAATATTTTTTAAAAATGTGGGCATATACTCCTGCTTGAAACAATGCATGTCAAACCTTAAGATGCTTATGAACTAGCTCATAGTTTACTGATTAGCCTTAATAAGCAAATTGCTCATATCTGTTAATTTCATTCTTGCCTTTTACATCTGCAATATGCTTTGACATTCTGATCTGAAACTGGCATACTCTTTCTTTGCAGGAATACATTCAATGTGTGAAGGAACTGTATAAGGGAAGTTTGGAATCTATCAGCTTTCAAGCAGCTGCAGAAAAATCCAGAGAGCTCATAAATGCCTGGGTTGAAAGTCAGACAAACGGTAAGAGGAAGCCAAATGTCAGCATAGGTATTTTCCCTCCTGCCACCATGTTTGAACAACATGTGAGAATATTTAAGTCAGGTGATGAAAAACCAACACATCTCCCTCTGCTCCTTTTCCTGGATAAGAGATCAGTTCCCAGATGCAGAACTGTCATCTAACAATTTCTTTTTCCTCAGACATACCCCTGTTAGAGGACTCCCTCTATCTGTAGAGGCTTTGGATATGTAATATTTCCAGTCCTGATAAAAGGGACAGTACTAAAATATGCTTTTTACACATTGACAAATAGTTTGACACCAGTGTTTCAACTTTAGTTTGAAGCAAAAAGTATTAAATGTTTGGTTGGGAGACCATCCTGAGATACAAGATTCCAATGGTTCTTCCTATTGGCACAAAATATGCTAATTTTGTATCAAGTAAATCTCTGGATCTTATATCTCTCACTATAATTATAGGGAGAGAAACAACAACCATTGCCAACAGCAGTAAGCAAATCAGCCTTGGAACTACAAGATAACAGCTACAAAACCAAAGCAAGGTCCTTGCCCTATGCTCTCCTTCCCACAAATTCTTTACACTCCATTTAATGTCGTAATTGCCAAGTAAGATGTGTTATGCACAGATGTATTACATATGTTCTCTTCTCCTGTGCATTTTGAAAGGGTCAATCAAGAATATACTTCAACCAAGCTCTGTGAGCTCACAAACTGACATGGTCCTGGTCAGTGCCATCTACTTCAAGGGATGGTGGGAGAAAGCATTTAAGGAAGAAGATACCCAGACGGTTCCTTTCAGAATTTCTGAGGTATGTGGGCATACATCACTTTAAAGGTGTCATCTTCTAGAATTTATGAAGGGAGTTGACAAGTTGCTGTATAATCTTCCCGAAAAAGAGCAATCATCAGCTTTAATCATAAGTAGGCATTTCTACACTCTGGGAACAATCTTTCTGAAAACTATATTATTTTCTTTGGTTTTGCAGCAAGAAAGCAAACCTGTGCAGATGATGTCTCAGACTGGTACATTTAAAGTGGCAGAGATCTCTTCCGAGAAATGCAAAATTCTGGAGCTTCCATATGCCAGTGGGCGGCTGAGCCTGTGGGTGCTGGTGCCTGATGACATCTCTGGCCTGGAGCAGGTATGGCCCTGGCAGCTGGGTTTCAGAAAATCATGAACACAGTGAAATTTTAGCTGCAAAGAAGATCTTCATAATAAAGTTATCTTAAAGCACATCCCCAGCACAGAGCTGAATATTGGCAGCATGGGATTGTTGCATAGAGGCACTCAGCTCTCTCAGTGGTCCTGCAAAAGTTTGTGTGAGGATGGATTGCTAAGCAACTGCTTTAGTGGGTTAAATTTTTGTCACTGCAAAACAGATTCTTCTCAGATAAGCAGCTGTTATTCCAGCACCTTGAGCTCCAAAGCTTTTATATCTCAATTTCTGCATACTGAGGAACTTACTGGGAAGTTCATCTTAGCTTGAGTATTTCTAATTATTGAATGGTTTGACAGCCTTCAACATGCTTCCTTCATGTCTTCAAAAATTAAACTATCTAAAAATTGAATATGAGTACTGGAATGGTTAATGCAATTTCAGAAAGTAAAACATACATGACATATTACTGTTGATATGAAAAGAATATAGCCATTAGCAGGAATGCAGTTTGAATAGGAAAAGTTATACAATAAATCCAAGTTCATTGAAATGATTGCGCACTAACTCTAAGAACCTAAATTATAAAATAAAGAGTCATTTGAACACAGCTAAATGTCTTCAGTAATAAGTGATAGCTCATTTATTACTGAAGAAATTTAGCTGTGTTCAAATGCCTCTAGATACTTCAGGTATTAGTAAAACCTTTAACACTTCTTTACTTGGAGGTCTTAAATGTAAATAGAGCTTACAACTCATAAGCACAGAATAACTTCCGGAATATATTTCTGAAGAAAAGAAGATAAATTGGCAAGAGCTTTGGGAAATTTGCTGAGTAGCCATCTAGTCAAGACTAAATTGCCAGTGAGCCTATTAAAGAAATAGGTAGCAGGACAGAGAAGAGAGAGTCATAGTTTGCTTTTCTCTTCTAGACATATTAATCCATATACACCCAGAAAATACACCATAAGAAAAGTAGTCAGTTTAAGAGAAAAAAGCCCACAAATAGTACTGCATTGCTACAAAAGATGTTGTGCTCTCATCCCAGAGATCTAATTTGTTTGCTTCCTTGCAGATTGAGACCGCAATCACCTCTGAAAATCTCAAGGAGTGGACCAGTTCTCGTAAGATGGAAGAGAAGAAAATTAAAGTTTATCTCCCTCGCATGAAGATTGAGGAAAAATATAACCTCACATCTGTCTTAAAATCCTTGGGTATCACTGACCTGTTCAGCCCATCAGCCAATCTGTCTGGCATCTCTTCAGCACAGAGCCTGAAGGTATCTGGGGCATTCCATGAGGCATTTGTGGAGATCTATGAAGCAGACAGTAAGGTGGCAAGCTCATCAGAAGCTGGGGTAGATGACACAAGTGTCTCTGAAGAGATTAGAGCTGACCACCCTTTCCTCTTCTGGATCAAGCACAACCCAAGTGACAGCATCTTGTTCTTTGGCAGATGCTATTCCCCTTAAAGAGAGGAAAGCTGGAAGAGTTTCTGTCCCTCACAACAAGACCCAAAGTGCTGCAGTATCAAGGGTAAAAAGAAACACAAACTTTCTCTTGTATACATATTTTCTAAAACCAGAATGCTTTATTTAAAAAAAAAAAAAAAAAAAAGGAAAAAAAAAAAAAAAAAGGAAAAAAAAAAAAAAAGAAGTTAAGGCAGAGAAATTTTGCCAGGAAATCAGAGGCCCTTTGCCTTTCCTTTCTGCAGAGTATTATCACTTACTCATAGATCAAGAGTTAAAGGAATGAAAATCTGACCCAAAGAAAACATGAGCATTAGCAGAGATGTTCCTGGTGCAATTTAACAGTAATAGTGCCAAATCATCACACTGAAAAAACATATCACCTTTTTTGGGAAAAAAATGCAGTCTTCTAACTGAGCCAGGTTTCTCAACAGACAAATTTCATGGTTACTCCCCTGGAATAAGTCACTCAAAATTTTCTAAATTAAACTCTAAACTACTACCAACCATACCTACTCTGACAAAGCAATTGGTTTTTATTTCTACCCCTGATACTGCAAGGCTCTTCCTCCCTTTCTAAGGATACATTATAGAAATTTCGTAACTAATATTTCTTCTTAAGCCTTTTAGAATCAATCATCATGACCAAGTGTGGTGGTTTTGCAGGTTGCTCTTCAAATTTTCTCCACATATCCTATCCCTGTATACAATGGGTCTTGTGGGAGTACGCTTTTGCTCCTTTAATCATAATAAAAACTTATTTAAGCAAATGCTTTTCATTTGGAGTATTTTAAATGCACCTGGGACAGGGTAATCCTGGTTTTGTGTACAAATCTACAGCTTTGGGTGGATGGCAAATTGAATATGATTCAGCAGTGCCCTGGCAGCCAGGAGGGCCAACCTGCGGTGTCGTGGGGGGAATAAGGTACAGCATGGCCAGCCAGGCAAGGGAGGGGATTCTCCCTGCTCTGCACCAGGGCAGCCTCACTTCCAGTGCTGGGGGCAGTTTTAGACGCCACAATATAAGAACATCACACTCTAAGAGTGTGTGCAGAGGAGGGGGACTGAAATGGTGAAAGCTCTCAAGGGCAAAACCTACAAGGAGTGTCTGAGGTCACTTGGCTTGTTCGGCTTGGAGAAGAGGAGGCTGAGGGGTGATCTCATCTCAGCCTACAACTTCCTCACTGGGGGCAGGGAGGTGCTGCTCTCCATATGGTGACCAGCAAGGGCATGAGGAAATGGAATGGGGCTGTATCAGGATTGAACATTAGGAAAAGTTTCTTCATCCAGAGGATTGGTCACTGGAACAGGCTTTCCCAGGAAAGTGGTCATTGTGCCATGCCTGTTAGAGTTCAAAGAGCATCAGGACAATGCTCTTAGTCATATAGTTTATTTATAGACAGTTCTGTGAGGAGCAGAGAGTTGGACTCAGTGATCCTTATGAGTCCCTTCCAACCTAAAATATTCCATGTTTCTGCAATTTTTCTGCCTGAGTTGGTTCATTGATTTCAGAGGTGAGGAATAAGTCTGTCAATATTCCATGTTTCTGCAATTTTTCTGCCTGAGTTGGTTCATTTCAGAGGTGAGGAATAAGTCTGTCGTAACTCTGGGCTAAGAGAATATTGAGACCAATTTTCTGCCAGGAAGGGAGCTGTGTGACCCATACTCCCTCATGCATGCTACTCAAACTAGTCAGATGCAACAATTTCTGCACAAAATATGATTCATCCAGTTTCTCTGAAACAGCAGTTGATAAGCAGTCCAAAAGGCAGCTGGATATGTACAGAATTGACATGCCACTGAGACAAAGCATTGCCTCAGAGAATACAGGGGAATGGGAAATGGGAAGGAGTTTTTTACTTATCTTTATGGTGTGTTTACAAAGCTTTATGGGCTTTTATACAGAAGCTAATGAGAATAATCATGCTAGGAGATGGGATGTCTACGGTGAGTTATAGTTTTTCTCTGGAATTAATTATTCATCTCTTTGATGCCGAAGCAAGAAAGGAAATAGAACTGTGAGGAACTGTCACAAAAAAGCACCAGAAGAGTGAAACAGAAATATTTTGGGGGTGCAGTTACTGGAAGGCTATGCTCTTCCCTGATTCCAGTATGTGCAACATAGCTGGGAGAACTGTGGTGGAATGTCTTTTTACTTCTTCTACTTGTTTTGGCTTCCCCTGCTCCATCCTCCAAAATAACACACACTTTGGCAGGACCTAGGGGACACAACTTGCTGGTAGTAAAGATGTTCTTGCGAAAGAGCGAAGATAACATGACATTACCTATGTAAATAGTTCAAATATATTCCTTCACTTTCTTTTATCTTAGCTGATTGCTCATCAAGAGATAACAATGGGGAAACTTATTGCAAGAGAGCTAACAGTGTGTTTACTATAGTCCTAGAGTTTCTGTAGATCTGGTCATGGAACTAGGGCACCTAAATTCCTAAGGACACTTAAATTTCAGCAGATTTTTTCTAAAACTGCAATATTTACAGGCTGCTTAAGTTTTTAATCAATTAAAGCATACTTCTTCACAAACAGAAGACACAAAGAAGTCCATCTGCTCCTGTATGTAGACAGATATTTTCAGTGCTACCTCCTGATTTCTGTTGACTTCAGCTGCCAGCACAGCAACAAGCATTCATATTCTTGTCCTCAGTAGTCGCTTCCTTAAAAGAAAGAAACCTCATGTAGATATTTTCAGTGCTACCTCCTGATTTCTGTTGACTTCAGCTGCCAGCACAGCAACAAGCATTCATATTCTTGTCCTCAGTAGAGAAAAAAACCTCATGAGTTCCCAGTCCTGTTTTCAGAAATCATTTAGGAATTTGGCAAATCATACCGCCATTATGGAATGGATGCCAGAGTCCTCAGATCCCAGATAGAGAAATATTTGTTTGAATGTTCAAAGCTAGCCTTCCACATCTGAGGTACTGTATCTTCTGCCATAACAGGCACCCAAAGTACAGGCCCCTAGAGAAACATGCCTGGATCTAGCCCCAAGCTACGTGCCAGATATCATACCTCCACCACCCAGCATCAGAGGAACAAAACCTCAGAGGAACAAATCCTCTCCTTTGTGCCAACAAATGCGGCTACAGCTTCATCTCACCATCCTCAAAGAAGCAAAATAGTTAGCATCATGTCCTAGAGACTTCAGCTTTCTGCTGTGTTGTGAAGTACAGGTGCATTATTCTCTTGTTTGCCCACAGAATGTCTTTCAGCACAAGTATGGAAGAAGGTTCATACTCACAGCTTTAGGATCTGTCATTAGAGGCTTTTATTGCTCTACCACCACACCCCACATATAGTTGTAATTTCAAGCATGCATTCAAAAGATTAATGAGTTGTGCTGATACAGGACCACACTTGCTTGCTTTCTTGTGGTCTTATAATGGGAAGGTAATTCCACAGAGATGACAGAATTTGACCCTGGGGCCTTACTGTTTATTCCAGTACTAACTGTTCTAATACATAAAAATGCAAGTAGTACTGCTTGGTTGAACAAAGTCAGTTATTTGCAAGAATTGGCCTCCTGAAGTTCACAGAGTTAGAGATTAACTTGTGTTGGAATGGGCAGCTGACAGTCACCTAGTTTTAGTTCAGAAACACATTAGGGCCCTTCCCAGCCAAATGTTTCATATCTTTAAATTTGGAGAATCTACAGTGCCAGGACTAACTTAATTTTAAACATAAATCCAAATATTACTAATGTAGAAGTAGTCTAGACTATCTAGCCAGCTTAGTTTTCCCTCACCAAATGAGAGTTGGCCACATGTCAAAATGAGCCCCACCAGTTCCTTCATTTTGATTCTCCCATGTCCAGTCTACAGATCTCCCACTGCTTTCTCTTGCTTTTAAACATCTTGGAGCCAATGCAGAATACCTCTGAAAATCCCAAGGAGTGTTTAGTCAACCATGTGAACAGGAAATTCCTAGGAAATTCCATTGTTCCTAACAATGACTAGGAACAGAAGTGAGATAATAGATAGCTTAATGCTATGCATTTTTAGTCCAGAAGCATAATTTACACTTTATCTACATTTTATTATATGGCAATATCACTGGGATATTGTTTGCACCTGGCCTCCATTTCCTCGTTGTTACAGTATTGAACTTCCCAAGGAAAATAGTTTAATACTATATTGTCCAACTGTCTTGTGAAAGGAACAAACAGCTTCAAATTGCATTCTACTCCCAGGAAAAAAAAAATCCAAACTAATTTCATGCTCTTATTTCTTTAACTCATTCATCACTTTCCTACTTTTTCTAAATGCTAGCAATAGCATCCCACAGCAGGCAAACAATGAGTTTCTATTAGTGGCACCTTCAGAGAACAGGAAAAGGTTCCTAGAGGTGAGCAAATGCTTACAAGGAAGGCTGACTTCTCAGTCACACAGATAAAATTCCAGTTTAGTGGCTCTGATAAGACGCCAATAAGGAGTGGGAGAATAGTGAGGTGCCAGATGTGTTTTTGTAAGGATGGAATTACAGATCAAAGGGGGCAGAGGAGGAATCATTGAACTTCACAGGGCTGTATGCAGGAGCAATTCCTCTTTCCTCTTCCCTCTTTTCTCTTTCATTCTGCCTCATTTCCCTTGGATGTGGTTCATTAACAATCTTTCCCCAAGGTGCTGACTATCCCCACCCTTACCATGCCCTCCTTTTTCCTCTTTGCCCTTCAGCAATCTCTACTTCTGTGGGCAGTGAGGGAAGAGGGCAGGTCTGGTTTCAAGGCTTGATTCTAAGAGGAGAAATATCAGGGAGAGGAAGAAAGTGAGAAGACAGTTTATCCTGCAGGGGAGCCCCTTCCTCCAGCCACAAACAGGGAACCATTGCTCTGCCTTTCCTTACATGTCTTCTGGTAACTTTCCTTAGCCTGATGTTGCCTCCGTTCCACTGAATTCAAATCGGTCTTGACCTATGTGTTGGTCTGTCTATGCTCCCAGACAAGGAATTAGCAACCACAGAAGAAAGGGATATTGAAAAAGATAAAGGATATTAAGGAAGATTAAACCAAATGCTAGAGAAGTAAGAGCGATACACCAAGAAGAAAGAAAAATCTAAAGCAACTGAAAGGGACTACTGCCCTAGATTTAAACTACACAGAGTTCTGCTTTTGGCTTTCAAAGAGTTAGCCACAGATATCAGTACAAAAGATAATAGAGCCATGAAAATCTCCTTACAGCTGAATCAAAAGAGTTTGGAAGTATTTTGGTAAAGAGCAGATGTTCATCAGGGTAGTTTAAAAGAAGGTCCTCAGTGCAATACCCTGCAAGTTCACACTTTGCCACTCACAAAAGTTTGAGGAACAAAATGAAAACTTTCCATCTTATTTTACCTGAGAGCAGAAATGAACATGAGATCATCTTGTGTTACTTGTTCTGTATCAGGTCATAAATTTCTCCTTGGTTGTGAAAAGCTTGCTAACTTGAACCACGCAAAGGATGTCAAGTCTCAAGAGATTTAGATCCTTTGTGCAACAGGCAGGGAATGTGAGAGATGGAAAGATGCAATGGCAAAGGCATTGATGAGACATTTTCAAGTGATGTTTATGACACCACAGCTTAACCAAGGTCCTTGTCAATCCAAAAGGGAAATTCTACTTCAAGCCCTCATTTTTGGGGTCTCCCTCTTCCAGGACAAAGCATTAGTGCTGCTGTATGTGCACTTAAGCAGGTAGTTAAGATGAGTTCCAAGATTAGCCTAAAAAGCATGAAACCATGAAGGGGCAGCAAGTGCCAAGCAGATCAATGAATAGCAAAGGTTTTCTGTACACTTCCTCAAGTGATTATTGGGAAAATTCTCCTAATGAAACTCCTGAAAACACCAACTGTCTTGGGAAACTCTGGGTCTTTCCACCAAGCAAGAATATTTGCAATCAAACTGTATGAAAAACAGAGCAAATATCCAAATGGCTTTCTTAAAAGAGAGTCTTTCCTCTATATTCTGCTCTGACACATCAGCACAAGGCTCCTGTTTAGGATGGGCACCTGTTTAGAAATGTGTGTTGAAGATATATACTGACTTGATATTCACATCCTTCACCTCATAATGTGGCACATCCTTCAGAATAGCACTGGAAGGGGAAGATGGGATCAGTAGTTGTGATCAGTAGTTGTGCAGCTGACATACAGTTTCACCCTTTGAGAGATTTCTTTGGAAAAATGACAAGTTTCAGCCAAAGTGCACACAAGCCACACATACGTCATGACTCATAATGCAGAACTGTGTATCACGGCTGAGAAATTCAGGCCACTCTTCATGTTTTTGGTGTAATCTGTGACCTGTGATACTTTTAAAATGCTCACCACCTGAGTCATTCAAAGGAAAACTGCCTCCTTGCACATGTGGAAACAGTATGCATATTCATTCACAGATAAACTGTCCCTTTTCAGGTATACAAATCAGTCCTTTATCAGAAGTGATGTGCTTCTTACCAGAGCAGAATTCCTCAGGACAAACGTTGCCTTTATTAATTACAGTGCCTAAGCTAAAGCATGTAGAAGTAATACTAAAGTAAGAGGAATTCTGCTGGGACTGTCAAATTTTACCACACCTTTGCCTCTGCAGGTGTGGAACAAAATGCCTCAATAATATTTATACAGGAACCTCACCACACCCTTTGGGAACTCATAAGGTTTTACATAGTGTTAGAGTATGTCAGCAAAGATTGCTTGGCAAGGGAAGGCTTGCAAATTTACTTGTAGGAGGTGCACAACAGATCACTATCTACTTTGTTTCAAAATAAAGACATGTGTATTATCAACCAAAGCTTTAAAAGGAAAAAGGATACTCAAAGAATGAATATCTCTTTAACTTAAAAACTATTTGAGATTTCAGGCTGATAAAAACTTACTATCACACATAAATGCCTTCACAGCACAGCCCAAAATCTGTTATAATCAGTCTAGGTTTTTTTTTCAGCTGACAGTGCTAGGTACAGCTCAGGCTACACTCTCAGTTACTGTGACAGAGTCATCACCCAGGAAGGAGTCCTCCTTAGCACAGAAAATGTTGTTTCTAGTCATAGAATCATATGCTGAGGTAGAAAAGACCCATGAGGATATTGAGTCCAACCTGCACAGGACACCTCAAGAGCCACACAAAGTATCCTGATTGCTGTCCAAATGCTCTTTCAACTCAGACAGGCTCGGTGCTGTGACTACTTCCCTGGGGATCCTGCTCCAGTGCCCAATCATCTTCTGGTCATGAGAGTGAAGAGATCAATTCTTATCCCTCCACTTCCCCTCCTGAGGATGCTGAAGACCACAATGAGGTCACCCCTGAGTGTCCGCTTCTCCAGGCTGAACAGAACAAGTGACCTCAGCTATTCCTCATAAGGCTTTCCCTCAAGGCCCTTCACCATCCTCATGGCCCTCCTCTGGACGCTCTCCCACAGCTCAATGTCTTTTTTATATTGTGGTGCCCAAAACTGCACACAGTATTCAAGGAGAGGCCACAAGAATGCAGAGTACAGCACTTATCACTCTTACTATTTTCTCAATTTCTGTGCCCCTGTCCTCTTTACAGTTTTTAAATAAATCACACAGAGATTTAAAACAACAACAACAAAAAATCACACCTACAAAGGGATCAAAATATTAGCAGATTTCTAAAGTATTTTTAAAGGTTTGGAGGTATTTAAAATCCTTTCAAGTTTAAGATCTGGCTGAGTCAAAAACTTGAACAGAGTGCTCTGCTGGGTGAATCAGAAATTCTTCCCTGCCATGTAAATAAACAGTGCTTGTACTTGTAAAAAACTCTTGAGGATGTCAGGGAAACGGAAGAGCTTTCCTTCAAACACCACTTTTTCTTTTGATCCACTAGAAATATAGAACATATTAGTTGTGAATTAAATCAGATTTCCAAAAGCTCTACAGAGCTCATAGTAAAAATAATCTACCAATGGGCATGAAAACCTGTCATGGAAAGTTGTATCCTAAAAATACTCTGTGAAAGCAGAACCTACCACTTTTCTGTGACAGCAAGTCTTTTTCTCAAGACCCTTAAGGAACTTCATAGGACACTTTATAAGGTTCTGTTCAGATATCAAACATGTACTACTCCTGAACGCAGGCACTAATGAACTGAGCAACACACTGTGTAGTCAAAATGACGTGTGCAAAGTCACACTGAAACTGGAGGAAAACAAAATGCTTTTATGTAGCTGGCCAGGGTGCTGGTATCCTGCCAATATTTGCCCTAACCAAATGGAAACACGAATGATTGCAGTGAAAGGGAACACAGGTTTACTTCCCACAGAAAGGACACTACTAACACAAATATAAGTCTCCTAGTGTGCTGCTGTGTTGACTTAGTAAGGAGTGGGAGCACCACTGCTACTGAGTCAGCAGTAGCACTACACAGTGAGTTGTGTCCTCCAAGGATGCTAATTTAAATGGATATTAGAAAATATTATCAACCCATCACATTGATAAAGCATATTCTGTCTTCTGAGATGAGTATAATTTTAGTTATTCAGTATGTTTTTTTTTATTTTTATGTTCTAACCACCAGCCATGCCATTCAAGAGGTGTTCTAAAAAGGTAGCTGTAAAACCTTGTGCAAAAGCACAAACCTCTCATTCAGCCTAAGCCAGCATTTCTGTGTAAACAGAACACCTCAGTCACTTCTCGTAAGGCAGCAACCAGTAGCAGTAGTTAGCAAATTAAGTTCACCCTACTTTATAACCAGAAAATCCACTAATTGCTCTAAGGGATTAAGTCTTTTCAAGGTATCTATCACTCTTCAACAACAGGGCTAAATTTGCAAAGATTACTCAAACCATTTATGCTTTGGAAACCATTTAAGGCATATATAAACAGATTGCAACTTTCCCAGGCGCTATGGGCGCAATTAGTTCTGCAGTGAATACCTCTCCTACACTACGCTGCTCTCTGTAAAACATAATGGATACATCTCACACTGAAACATGCCCCTTTTGTCTAGTGCCGTTTCAAAATATCTGAGGGGCAGGAAAACACCATCCCATTAAAGTAATGTGGCTCCTCACAAGTAGGAAAGTAACTTTAGCAAAGCTTTCAATTCCCAAGTTACATTGATACAGAAGTTTCACTGTTATTAAGGAATCCTTTTGAGCTGTACTCTCCTATGCCCTGCACCAAATTTTGCAGGTATTTCCATGGTTCATCCCTCATTATGAGATCCTTCATGCAAACCTCTGCCCTACAACATAAATCCATGTTAAATGCATGCTCACAGACAGAAGGTCAGAAGAAAGCTCTCCAAAGGCAGTTTATGCTGAGGAAGCAGACCTTGTGAGTGAGTCCTGCTCAGTGGTATCCAATTTCTGCTCAGGTTTTCAAGGTGGAGATATCAACAGTGCCGAGAGAAAAAAATTAAATAAAGGGCAAGGTAGGATTTTAAAGGGTATTTCAGTTAGGAGTCAAGAGTAGGGACAGACAGATACAGGAAGGACTACAGAAGAAGGGACACCATGATTGCAAGGAAAATCAGGGAAGGAGGTATTTTAGTAGCCCAGGAAAGAAGAAAAAGAAGATTTGACAGAATATTCATCACTGGAATGGAAAATAAGGAATAGATCTCTGACATGCTACATGGGTAAAACAGCTTCCAGACTGGGTGGAGAAATAGAAATGAAGTCTAATCTAAGACCCACACTAAGTTCAAGTGATGTTGCCCACTGCTAATACAAGTCAGGGTCTGGTGCCTGAGTCTTAACCTTCCCTATCTCACAACTACAGAGTTTCCCTGGCTGTACAGTCTTAGAATCCTCCAAGATTAACAAAACCCATTTTTCCAAAACAGAAACCCACCAGGAATGACAAATACTTTCTTAGACGGAAGCAGGCAGTAGAAAAACTCACACATAAGAAGTCCCTTTCTTTTTTTCTGTCTGTCTGTTTCTCAGAGATAAATTCTGTAATACAAACCATAAAAGAAGTAGGTCAGTGACTGCCTTTTTTAAAACTCTCCAAACCACAAAGGAAAGATTGTTCAAAGTAGTGTGGGTTCAAGTTGTTACTAGCCTGTTGCCACAAAAGTGTTTATAGAAACACTTAAGAAGTCACTTTTGTAAAATTCTTGTATGGTATCATTCTTACCATCACTTCACATCCTACTCTGAGGTGATTCAGTTCTTCCACAGGGATGTGGCCTATAGGACATATTTCATTGCAGAGTCATGACTCATAAGAACCTTTGCAGAACCGGTCAGGCACACTATAAATTCATCCTACCCTCCATGTGAACTGCAGAAACCTTGGAGACACCCAGAGCAGCAGTGTTTCTCCCTGCACAAAACAAGGTACTGTAATGACTTCTAGGTACTATTTATTTTACTTATTCTTGGCTGATGTTGCTTTGTTGACAAATAGGAAAAAAGGAAGCAGGTATCTGAACTGGAAACAACTAATGGTTGGGGAAAGTAATTAACTAAGATTGCACAGGCATAGCCTAGAAGATGAAAGTCTTAAAAATATACAGGAAGACAACTTATTGTTCAGACTTCTATAATTTCTAGAGCTCACTGACTAGCATATTGTGTTTGCCTAAGTCAGGTTCTTGTACTATTTAGTGCTTAGAATTATCAGTTTAGCTCCTGGTTTGCAAGCTACTAGGGTCACAAACTATCTTTTATTGTAATGCCATCTTATACCAACCAAAATAGCTTTTAGTCCCTGACTAGAACCCCCAGCTAAACCTGCAAGGCAAATAACAAATAGCGGCCATTGTGGTCTGCTGAATACAGAAAGCTTGTATTGCAGAAGAACTGGGAAGCTAGGATCTGGGCTAGTGCTGTGAGACAGGGTTTCAGAACATTTTTAAAAGTCAGAAAGGTAATTCAGGATGCTTAGCGTGCAATAATTGGGGCAGTGCTTGCTCAAGTATAGGAAGGAGACTTTTGTATTGACCTAAAGGAATAATTTGACTGCTCCTGTTACCAGAGTATTTGTTTACTACAGAGATGAGTACCAAAAGGCTTTTGAACAAACTGGAGCATAAAATTTGTCCTAAGAGACAGTTTCTCAGTGGTGTCTAGCTCAGGCTTTGCTGAGTAATCAAAAAAATCAAAATTTGCTATCAACTATCACCCCAAGATGCTGTCAAGGGCAGTGCAATAAATTTCCTGGTGAACAAATATGAAACAAAGCTAGAGGCTGGTTCATCCCTAAAAATGATAGCTGTTGCCATCACTGAAACAGGACATGCTAAACTTTGTGACTTTGTAATAGTTAATGCTCTTCATTCTTTACATAAGCAATTTTAGAAAGCCTTTTAAACACAAAAAAGTTCAAACAGTGAAGAGGAACTTCTAAACAAACACCAATCATAGTGGTTCATTAATAGCATCTTTTCTGTCTTTCCGTGCAGCTTCAGGACAATGGATACATTGAATAAAGCAAACACAAGCTTTGCTCTTGACTTTTTCAAGCAGCAATTGCAGGAAGATGGTGACAAGAATATTTTGTTCTCTCCTTGGAGTATTTCATCTGCCCTGGCTACTGTTTATTTGGGAGCCAAGGGTAACACTGCAGATCAGATGGCAAAGGTGAGTCTGGGCTTCAAAAAGTAGTTGTCTGAAAGGGTTGATTTCTTGGAGTAATGTCCTCCATGCCAGAAATTTGCTGTATTGAAACCAAGGAAAAGAGTTTTGAGGACTCTCCTCTATAGTTATTTCAAGTTTTACGCTTTGCTAAACATAAATCCACATCTACAAGGTTAGAGGAAAACTATGTTGAGACTACAACCCTTTCTTTGGGGTATGTATCTTACAGGCAAAATTACTTACTGACATTGCCAATCACACCTGTTCAAAGCTCATAGTGTCATCAGGGGACAGTGAGAACAGACCCAATGCATGGTTGCTGAACACCTAGTGCAGCTACCCAGCTCCTGTTGGAGGAAGGGAGGCTTGTGAGTTTGCTTCTGCTATGGCAGAAGTTGTCCCTCTGCAGTGATGTAACTCCTGATTTATAGGACAAAAGAGACCCAGAAAGGTAAAAAAGGAGCAATCTTCTGTTAGGATGAAGGGAAAACAAAACAAAACAAAAGACTCAGTTCTTCTGAAAAGTGTTCCAAGGTTGTTTGCATCCCTTGTATCCTGGTTAAGGTGAACAAGTCCAGAGAAAGGGATTTAAGGCATGGAACTGCCTGCACACTTTTCAGGCCTTTTGACACATAGCAGAGCTCCATTAAGACTTCTCCTTTCGTAGACTCCATCGGGGGGTAATTGGCTCTTTCCAGGTATTAACAGGTCATTCCAGGGCATATCTCAAAGCAGGCAGATTCCTCAACAAAGGCCAGGTACATAAGAGTTTCGCCCTGCAGCCCTCAGCTTAGTTTGCACAAGCCATTTTGTACACATGGGCATTGAGACCTAGACAAAGATTTCATATTCAGTAAGGACTGGACACAAGAATAAAATCTGAGCTTCACTGTCTTCATTACCAGTCCCCTTGATGTCACTGAAAAATGTCACTGAAACAGCAAATTTTCTATTGTTGCATTTCTTATTGCTTTTTCCACTACAGGTACTTCACTTCAACCAAGCTGAAGGAGCCAAAAATGTCACCACAACCATAAGAATGCAGGTCTATACCAGAACAGAAGAGAGTCTATCAAATCGACGTGCATGTTTCCAGAAGGTATTCACCCAAGCTGATGATCAAGCTAAGGGCATGGCCACATTTTCTCCTGTATTTTCCTTCCACATTTGTGTTTGCTTATGTTTGCCTTCCTCAGATTTAGTGTACAAAATTAACTGGTGCAGCATTGTGTGATACCTTCACCTAATGCAACACTTATTGCATGCTTCCCCCTTTTACACAGAATTGCATAACCTAACCTTAAATTTGCAAAATTTAACATTTGATGATCAATAGATCTTCTGATCTTTTTCCTTTAACTCTGAGGACAGATTTCTTTCTCAAACAATTACTATTCAAAAGCTAGCACAGTTCTTACCTCAGAGAGCTAATCCCAAGAAAAGAGATGCTCTTCCACACATTTGATTGCAGCATCAAGACAAAGAAAAACAGAACATTAACTTTTCCAGATATATTTCAAAAATTAGCCTCCATTTCACTTGAGAAGTTAACAATATAAATTTATGTGTTGGGATTTTCCAAAGTAGACCGGTTGTCTGCAATAAATCTAAGAAAAATGGAAATAATTTTATTCCTGAGATAAGCCTTTGCCATACTGGCAGGCATTTTGTCCCATTTTGCATGTAATTTAATATAGCAGAAGAATACAGAAGAGCAAATGTAATCCCTCTGAGTCAGTAAAGGCTTTTTCCTAGTTTACAATTCAAAGATGGTGATATCAAACTCTTCTCCCTGCTCTTTCCCATCATCCTTATTCTTTAGGGGCGTGAGCTGTTTCCCTGCAGTCTGCCCACAAAACCCCAACTGCTGCTAGTTTTGATGAATGGATCTGCATCCCACAGCCAAATCCCATGGTGGGAAGATTTATTTTAGGGCTTATGTCAACATCTCATTTGCACTGCATGAACAGGAAAGGGATTGTTCCTCATGAGCAATACTTGTCCTCACTGTAAGAATTACAGAGTGCTATGGGTAGCCTTATGGGTAGTGCTATGGGTTCTAACACTTTGGAGATTTAAGGGTCTGTTCATGCCTCTGATTCTGATATAAGGATGAGATTAATACAGCACAGGTGCAGATTTTTAATTTACTAATTCACAGCTTCTTCCTTGAGCTCATTGGAGACTCTGAACCCACATTTATTTAATCCTGTGACTTCAATATAGAGAATTTACTGCAATTACTGAAACATAAAAAAAGCCCAAACTATAAAATATTAAGAGAGACATTAAGAAATCTAGTGGCAAGCCTTCCATGTAACACTACTTTCATAAATTAAGGGAGTGACAGAGCCAAATCTCACACATTGTTTAAGAATTATTATCTGAATTTTTTTTCCTGGTTATCCAAAGTTTCACAATATCCACTTATAACCCCTTAAACATTTTACATAATTCAGGTTCTTAACACTTGCATTACAAGATACCCACACACTGAGTGTCTATGTGTGTCTATACCACACCTGCAACTTTTAATACTTTAAAATTATTCTTTTAATGGATGTCCAGTTTAGAGCACCTCTTCTGTTGTAATATAGGTAACAGATCACCTGAAGAGAAATTCTTTATTTGGATCTGTGTGAAGGAAAAAACCGTGATTTTTACACAACAGATGAATAATGTCCTTTCTATTTCTCTTTCTCCAAGACAGAGATTGGCAAATCAGATAATATCCATACTGGATTTAAAGCACTCAGCTTTGAAATCAACCAACCGACTAGAAACTACCTACTTAAAAGTGTCAACCAGCTATATGGAGAAAAATCATTGCCTTTCAGTAAGGTAAGACTTTCATTCATATTACGCTGTGTCATTTAATCTTCATGATCTACCTATGGCAACATAAGCAATATACTTTTAAATATTTTCACTAAATTTGCAAATTATGTTATTATCCTTAACATTTTCTACAATACTTTTGGTTAGACTTTGGACACTAAAATTTTAGGTTTTTGTGGTGTGTATCTAATCTCAGAGTGATTTGTAGATGTAGTTAGATGAGAATGTTTAAATCGAGTGTTTCCACAAAAAAAATACTTTGTTCCTTTGGGAAAACACTGTGCTTGTGCCCACGTAATTTTTATGTCTGGCTGTAGTAGTACTCATATTGGCAGGCTGCAAATCTAAGTCAGGTGTCTCTATTGCACTGCAGGAATACTTATTTTTAGCCAAGAGATATTATGGTGCAGAGCCACAATCAGTCGACTTTGTGGGAGCAGCAGATGCTGTCAGGAGAGACATCAATTCCAGTGTTGAACAACAGACTGAAGGTGAGTTCCAGCCTCTCCTCTCCAAATCAAAAAGGAGTCATTTTGGCTTCTCTGTGTCCAAGGGGCCCATGGCAGGTAAACAATTCACCTCAGAAAGGTAAATCAGACATTTCCTAAATTACTCATCTGCCAACAAGCTCTTACTAAAATTAGTGTCCTCCATCTCAGTGTGTGAGGAATATGGCTTATTCTTCTTTGTGAATCAAGATTACCCCAGTAACTAAATATTTGCAAATAATCTCAAGCTAGATGAGTGCTATGGCAGCACTTAAAATTTCCCTGGTTTATATCCCCAGAAACTGTGCTAGCACTTAGACTGAAACAGTGAAACTGCACAGATGTGTGAATGTCCCTCTGTTTTCTCTAGGTAAAATCCAGAATCTGCTGCCTCCTGGATCCGTAGATTCACTCACCAGGCTAGTCCTGATAAATGCACTCTACTTCAAAGGAAACTGGGCAACGAAGTTTGAAGCTGCAGCTACCAGGCAAAGGCCTTTCAGAATAAACATGGTATGGCAATATACTGCCCTATTTCCTACACTGCAGGTGGAAAAACCTGGAAAAGATGGAAGGAGAGAAGGGGGAGGGAGGAATCCTATCACCCTTTAAATCCATGTGGCGGGATAATTATTTTATTTAAAGCATACATGTATTCAGTATATTTATTTCACAACACTTTCAGCACTAAAACTGCACACACATACTAGGCTCTGAGGCACAATTGTCAGAAGCTGACTTCAAAAAAGCTTCCATTTTGCAAAGGCAGGAAAAAAAGAGGTGCATGGGTTAGTTCTTTACATTTTCACTTTTAGCATTCAGCAAATCAGAGTGGCAAACAGTTTCCTGCAACTGGTGTCATCTGAGACAGCTCAGATAGCATGCTACGCCTCCCAGTGCCTTTCCAGTGCCTTGCAAGGATCCTCTGAAGATCCTGTGTTCTGTGTCCTACTCATAAGGATGCCTCAGACACATTGGGCAGCTTGTAGAGTAAATACAATAAACCTCCACTGTGCTACTTTAACTCGGTCCTTTTACTGTTCAGAGTACAAATGTAAAACATTCCATTTTATTTGTTGCAGCATACAACTAAACCAGTGCCCATGATGTACCTGAGGGATAAATTTAACTTAAACTACATAGAATCAGTTCAGGCTGATGTTCTTGAGCTTCCATACGTCAATAATGACCTCAGCATGTTCATCCTGCTGCCAAGTGACATCTCCGGCTTACAAAAGGTAAGAAACTGAGAACATAAATACTGTGAAAAAGTAAGAGTGTCATTATTTACTTACTTTATGCATGTGTGAGGTAAAAGACCAGGCTGTAGTTATGTTTCTAGGAAGGAGTATACTGATCAGGCTCAAGGTAAAGCAAATCCCAAATCTGGTCTGGTACTGTGATCTCAAAGCTCTTGAAGCTCAGACTAGATTTCTTAGTCTTGAAAGCCAGCCACCCAATGTCTGTGGTTGCTAAAGTTCATAAGTCCTGGAAACAGGTAACCCAAACCCATAAGATTGACTCTTTTCCAGCAGAACAAAAACGAGGACACAAAACCAGCCCTGCTAGATCCACTGTCCACACCAAATCAGACAGATATGATTTCATTCTGGATAAAACCCACCAAAAATTTGGCAGCTTCTGTTATGTTCCAGGATGTCCAGAACTAATATGTATGGACACTGCCACCTTCTGTAAAAAGTCTGATTCTGCTTTTGGACAACAAACCCTTAAGAAATTTTCATTTTTAACGTGTTGTGTGGGGGGCAAGGGAAAGCTCTTTTCAGTGAATTCTAAAATGTGGGGAAGACAGCCCTGGGAACAGAAAATCAACCAGACTATCATAGCTCTGCTATATTCCCTGACAGTTACAGAGAACATTTCAAATATTGCATTGATATACCATAGAATGACATTCTCCTTTAGTTAAAAAGACCTCCAAACTGCTGTTACATTACTGTTTTTCTTGTACTCTTAAAACCTCTTGAAAAGTTCTCCATTTAAGAGAAAAAACAGCACTTAGGGCACAGGTTTTTGAACATTTCTTAATTTTCTAATTTTCCTTTAATTATTGCAGCTAGAAAGAGAATTGACTTTTGAAAACTTGTCTACCTGGACAAATCCAGAACTAATGGAGAAAATGAACATGGAAGTTTATCTGCCCAGGTTCACGTTAGAAGAGAAATATGACCTCAAGTCTACTTTGAGCAGGATGGGGATACAAGATGCCTTCACAGAAGGTCAAGCTGATTTCACAGCAATGTCCAAGACTGGTGATCTGTTTTTGTCCCAAGTTTTCCACAAGTGTTACCTGGAAGTCAATGAAGAAGGCACAGAGGCAGCAGCTGCCAGCTCGGCAACGCTGGCATCACGAAGTCTTGGTGCTACTGTTATCTTTTTGGCAGACCATCCTTTCCTCTTCTTTATCAGGCACAACAAGACCAAGACTATCCTCTTCTTGGGAAGGTTTTCTTCCCCCTAGAAACTCAATTGCTAAATAGGTTATTGCAACAACAAAAATGAACTAAATACACACCACAAAGAACATCTCAATAGCCTGTGCACTTCTCAATTTTCCTCTACTGTTGACAAATCTCTCAATGTTAGAAGAGAGTATTTATCAAAAATAACTTCAGATTTATGCCTCTGGCTCATTTTCCTGGCCAAAGAACCCCAAAATGCTGGCACTACACGCTAAGTACCAAATTGTGCAAAGAAGAACATTACTGTGTTTTTTTAGCACTTTCTGAACCAGAACTTCCACAATTCAGAAGAGACTGATTTGAGCTCAACCAGTAAAGTTAAAGTTTTGATACCTTAGAAGATGAAAACTTAGGAAAATCTTCTTGCAGAGTGCTGCTGCATCTCCACTGGTTTCAGCTCATGCTGATCCCCAAGGCAGGCTTCTCACCCGCCTTCTTCTCAGATTTTTATCAACTCTGCAGTCTGGCAGAACTGGCAATGAAATAAACCTGCAAAATCACCTTTGTTCCTGATACTGGTGCTTCTTTTTTTTTGAAAAGGTGTTAACACATGTACTTTCTAATCTCTGTCCCACAGCAATTGGAAAATATTTAACAACACTATAGAACTAGGAAAATAAAACTCATGTGCCTCACAAACTTCTTTGTAAACTTTCACCCTTACAACACTATTTCCAGCCTAGCACTGTACTGCTTTGCTCTCATTTTACTTTGCCACTTATTCACCGGTTTGAGACAAGATCATATGGGAGAACTAAGTCTAAAGCTAATACAAATAATACTAAGGGCCATAAGCGCTTTCTGGAATATGAATGTGAATCTCCCAGGTCATATTTACTCCTGTCACTGACCTTTCTCCTAAGAGAGTGTCCCAATCAGTCATGCATGTTTGTAGGGAATGCTCCTGACTACATGAATTCACAACAGACAGCAAAGGACCAGGTTTCTTAATGGACTTGCACACAGCAACAGCATCTTGCTACAAACACATTTTCTTGAAACAGCAGAACTCCCCTTTCCTGGCAGAGACTGCTGACTGTCCCTGCATTCTTTCTCTTTTCATTCAAGTGGTCAGCTGCTCCCAAGGTCCCTTCTGGCTCTGCTTCCCAAATGGGAAAGAACACAGGAAAAGTGTTATGAAGCACATGCTTTATTCTACCCCTATAGAACCCCAAGAGAAATGCCTTCTGCCTGTCTCAGTCATGAAACATGACACTGTATCCCTGTGCATGCAGGTCCAATTCTGCCATGCCCTCCTTCACCTCATGGAAGAGCAGCATGTCCCCATGGATAAACCTCTTAAGCACTTCCTGATATGCCTCGGGAATAAAGAGAGAAAAGCCAGACCTGGAAGGCCAAGGAGGAACAAAACTATGACAACATGAACACAAACTCACTCAGGCCTTTAAAGTCATGGAAATGTGAGTCACCTTTTCTCTCTCCTTCACTATTTTAAGCATGGTTGCAAAGATGACACAGTTGATGTCCTTTTGGCAGTGCCATATCATTACTGAGTGGCAGTGGCCACCAAACATTAAAAGTGAGTTGTACATTAGGGAACAACCTTTTCCCAGGGTGAACAGCAGTGCTGAAAATGTTGTGTAATCCTCATCCTTGGAAGGGCTACTGCTAACCTTATCTACTCATGGCCCTGCTCCAAGCAGGAGGTTGATCTCTGGATGTCCCTTTCAATTAATATCTGTGGGGTTTTTTCTCTCTTGTCAAAAGCCACTCTGCCTTGCCATCTCCCTTTCTCATCCGGTATGGGTTCCTTGCATCTTGACTAGCAAAGGCAACTTGCTCACAGCATATGTCTTTGGGACATGGGAATCTCCTGGCTTGGTCTTTCTCACCACCTAACCGTTCAGTTGACTTTTCTCCTATCCACATTTCTGGAGGACTTACTCACCATACTAAAACTGGCACTTGTTCAATTTCTGACATTTCTTCACTGCCTTGCACAACACTGATTTTTGACATTTTTTAAAATTCTTGACCCATTGTATTCCTGTAATCAGGCTTGCAGTAAAATGCTTAGCAAACAGTACAATTTCCTTCCTTTCCTGCACCTTCCGCTGCCCTCTAGAGTCTTAGAGTTGTTACCACCTTGTTCTTCTTCCATCACTGTCTTTCTTCTGGGACTTCAAAATGACAGCTCTTGTGCCATGTTTACCTTTCTTGTTTCTCTCTGTCTTTGCTTGAGCCCTCCCAGCAGGGTTGTTTCAATTCTTGCCTCCTCCTTACTGTGCACTAACTCAGGGTTTTGCAGTGTTTGTCTCAAATGATTCCCAGCCATGACTGCAATGAGATTTCTTCACCAACACAACCAGTGGAGTGTCCATCCCTTACCCTCCTTCACAGCTTTGCTGCTGTCTGTGCTCCTAATGATCTTCAGTCTGAAGCTGGGCTCCCAGTCTCCAGTTCAATCACTAAACTTGGTGTTTTATGCTGAGATACTGTATTTGAAACTCAGGAGTCACAGAGAGGAGAATCAGACCCTCAATATCTGCTTAAATAAATAAAATAATAAAATAAATTCTTAGTCCAGAAACTAAAATCAAGTATTGTGCAACCTTTTAAAAAGTCATTTATTTTAAACAACACAGCAGTTATCTCCACAATACCAGAAAACCTTTGGAATCAGCAATTTGCTTTGCTATCCTGTCAGTAAGCTATTGTGGTGCAACAACAGACTTGAGATTTTAATTCCATTGTCCTTTTGAAATCTCTAAACCTGAAAAGTGACCAGGTCAACAAAAAGGCTAAAATTTTGTAAGATCTTTTGGGGATGTGGTAGAAAGGAAGTTTGGATAGGCGGAAACAACCTGGATGTAGACAAAAAGGAAAGGGAGGAGCAAGCAGTACTGTGCTACCTAATTTAAAAATTGCTTAACACACAAATGCAGGACCTGACTGAGGACAAGAACTAAGTCTTCTCTCTCACGGGATTAAAGGTAAATATTTAAATAAATTTAAGTAAATTTTATGGTGTTTTTAAAAATCAATCTGTGTCATGTGTGACTGTATGGATAAATGATAATATGCCTGTGTTATAATGCATTATTCTTGCCTTGTGTTTTTGTAAATTTCAACCATTAGAGAAAATAATGCTGTAAGCCTACAGAAAACTGCTAATTTGGGGCAGAATTATTCACAAGCAGGAAAGTTTTCTTAGGACAGCAACTGCATTACAAGTAAAATCTTGTATTGCGTACTTCAGATGAAGGCACAGCACTGCACATTATCAGGCCAGAGACTCAGAGGAGTATTCATTAGCTGAAAACAGAAATTCCCATCCTGATGCTCTCTTGGTTGTGTTCTCCAAGGAAAGAAAATCACTCTGTGGTACAGACATGGTCGTGAGGGCTTACTGACTGCCAGAAAGAATGTAGTTGTTTGGAAACCAAACACTTCATAAATATCTGCAGACTTCAGAGATTGCCCCACAATTTTTGTAGCTTCATTCCATACATACAATAACAACAATAATCTAAGCATTTCTGGTCTCTTGAGTGGTAAATTACATGAGGCATCTATTACTGGGTAAATATCTTAAAGCCTGGAGCACTCATAACCTCAAGGCATCTGGCAGTTTCTGGGGAAAACAAAATTGCTGGAACATACAGAAGGGGTGGTAGATGCACACAATGAATAAACTGCATAAGTCTAAATGGAAACAACAGCTTTGCTGTTCATGAAACTACTCAGAATAGGTTGCTGGTCAGAAAAAGCAAATGAGTCTAAAAATTATGCCTAAATCCTTTTGCAGTATCAGCTGTCAATTCTATACAGATCCAAATGTAGTAGTGGGAAGCTAAAAAAAAATGTTGTGAAACAATGCACTAAAAATGCATGTAAATTGCCCTGGGAATGTTGCTTTGATAAATCATTAGTTAAGGACAAAAAGGAAAATAAATACAGAGGTTACAAATTTGGAAATCAAAGGCAGAAAGAATCACAAAGAAAACTGCAGCTGTAGAGGGAAAAAACCTAAAAGAAACTGGTGCTCCTAACAGGTGGCAAACAGTATCTGTGTGGAAGATAAACACACACCTATGCTATTAGTTTTAGTGGTTTAAATGGAATGTCTTGCACATGCAACATTTCTCACTAAAGGGTACTGTGTACAAAAATTTAAACACTGAAAGAGTACAATTCTGTCTGTTGCCTCTTTCCAGGCTGTAAAAATGGAAGTGGTCTCCACATCAGTTGGCAACTTTACCATTGATCTTTTCAACAAGCTGAATGAGAACAACAAAGGAAAAAACATTTTCTTCTCCCCTTGGAGCATATCAACTGCTCTGGCTCTGACATACCTGGGAGCAAAAGGAACTACAGCAACTGAGATGGCAGAGGTAGGTTACTTTTGTACTATTATTGTGGGGAGAACCATTTGGATTTGCACAAACACATTCCTGTTGGGAGAAACAGTTCTGCCTTGCAGCATGTAGATAGGAGCACAGTGTTGGTGGTCTGGGAGGGGGATGGTGCAACTCATTGTTATTCCATGGGATTCATTGTCACTCCAGCTTCAGCATCCCTTTGATTAGTCACCTAAGCAGCAGACAGCACAGTGAGTTATCACAACATGACTGAGTGAGTTATTAAACATGACAACCATTTGATCCCCACTTGACTTGAAGTCTCACAAGGTCCTTCATGCCTATTTCTTATCTTTGAAAACTCTGCTTGCAGGTCCTTCATTTCACTGTGGGAGCAGGAGCTGAAACTTCTTCTTCTGTGGCCAGACCTTCTCGGGGGAGACCAAAGAGAAGAAAATTGGTATCTATTTGAACTGAAATTCCATTATAAAGACCCTGCAGAATCAAAAGGTCCAGATACAGCTTTAGGAGTCCAGCATTTATTGTCTGCACTCCTCTTTAAAGTACAAACCATACTTCACAACAGGATGATGTTCAGTTCCTTTCACTCACTCAGACTCTCAGAAACTGAAAGGACGAGTCACTGGGATAGTCTGGAAGGTTTGTTATATGACAATTCGGTTAATCCAGTCATGGACAGAGCTCTGCAAATTTGCAGTGATGGTAAACTTGGGAAAATAAAAAGTAAGGAAGAGGAACACAAATCCCTCTCCTATATACGTTGTTTAGCATGTTTTGAAAGCTTCATGCAAAAATGAAATTGCTGAATGTTTGGTCTCTTTTTCTAAGGATCCTGAGAACAATCAAGCTGCAGATATCCATTCTGGCTTCAAGAAGCTCCTGACTGCCATCAACAAACCCAGAAGCACCTACTCCCTGAAAAGTGCCAACCGCATTTATGTGGAAAAAACCTTCCTATTATTGCCTGTAAGTTACATCCCAGGGAAGAGGAAGAAAAGGTGAAAAATATTTTTCTTTTTAATTACTTGCCATTAATAGAACAGGTTGGAAGCTGACCTTCAATACTGCAAATAGGAGCTTGGGACTTTAGTGATAACCTTAACTGGAAAATATCAGTCTGCCCACAGAATTTGAGGATGCATTGCCTTTTGACTGTATTGCAGGGATTCCCTTACATGAAATGTGCCTTTAGTATTGGAACTCCCAATATACAATACTGTAAATGAGAAATTAAAATAAGCACATCCATAGGGTGTGCGCAGCCTTCATCACTTCTCGAGATAAATCTTGGAACAAAAGATATGAAACTTCTGTTCTTTGGTTATTTCTTACTTGTTAACCCACAGTCCAGCACAAAGTAACAAGCAAGATCCTACAGTCCTCTAGGTCCAATAATCTATCAAGTATAAGAGCTAACAACTTCCTTTTGGGACTAAAAATAGTATATTTCTCTAGTACATAACTTTTTTGCTCACTTTTTTATTATTTTTCAGACATACATACAGCTCAGTAAGAACTGCTACAAAGCAGAGCCACAAAAGGTTAACTTTAAGACAGCACCAGAACAGACAGGAAAGGAAATCAACACTTGGGTTGAAAAACAAACTGAGGGTAAGCTGGGCTCAACCCCAACACCTTTGCTCTTCCACAAAGTCAGTCTGCCGTTTCCTCTGGGCAGGTGCCCTTGCTTCCCCAGGTGCTACTGCAGCAGCCAGGTCATGCCTTCTGATGTGGATGTGGGCAGTGAGCAGAGATGTGGTGGGAGGGCAGAGAAAGAGCAGCACACTTAAGCAGCTTCAAACATCTGATCCGGACCTCACTGAGCTCCCTGAGGAGATTCCCATTGACTGCACTGTGCTCTGAAGCAGCTGGTCTGCAGAACACACGTGCCCTGGTGCTGCACCTAGGCACCACTGGCAGAGCAGACAGAGGAGAGAGACACCTCTGCCTGCCAGAGTGCTCCAGAGCAGGGGGGATGCCTGCCCTGCTGTACCACTCTGCACTGGGCAGAGGGGCTCCTCCTTCTACCTCGTGTAACCAGTCAGTGAAGCTTTCTGCTTCTAGCTGCTTGCCATGAGACAGTTTTGGAAGACAAAGTAAATCCCTGTCAGTCAGGAGGACAGGTCAGGAAACAGCTTTGGAGAGTGTAAAGAATTGCATTGATTTATCTCGGGGGAGCATTTTAGGGAGCAGGGCATTGAGGCATGGACTTTTTACTAAGAAGCTGAACTGAGAGAAAAACTGATCAAAATGTCCTCACTGTGCTATGCTGGAATGAAATCTGACTCTTGTGCTTTCAAAAGGCAAAATCAAGAATTTGCTGGGTCCACAAGACGTGACAAACTCCACCAAGCTGATCCTGATAAATGCCATTTACTTCAAGGCAGAATGGGAAGTGAAATTTAAGGCAGAAGATACAGAGCTGCAACCCTTCCGACTGAGCAAGGTAAGTTCCTCCTTCTTATTGTAAACAACCTGGTCACAACAGCTATTGCTGAAATTTTTCCATTTCATAAGTCTTTTAGGTAGCCCTGTGGTAACTAGATCCTGTGAAAAGCTGGTTGCAACAAAATTTGTCAGTTCTCAGCTCACTGAAACATTAGGATGTGCTCAGGCAAATCTTAGTGAGCTCTAGGTAACAGCTACTGTTTCCAAAATCACTACAGACATTTAAAACTTTTCAGTAAAGCAGTGCTAAAATTGACTAAATTGTAAAAACATGATTTTGAGAGTCCAGGTTTCATGGATAGGAACTACATGGCATGTCATGGATGAGTACAGCACCAGGCCTCTGCACTGTGCAACCAGGCTGGGCACAACCATTCCTGCTCAAACACAGCTACAATAGGGTGCTCTGAACTGGTGCATGGCTGTGTGAGGCTAGAAGCTGTGTTAATGGCATGAATCCAGAAGAGATGTTAATGAATTCACAGTTACAGAACTCTGTGCAACTTCCACAAAGTGCACCTTCTGCCCTATGATTAGCATGTACACATGGTCTGCTTCTTTGAATGAAGATATACAGATGTTAATAGAAGTTACATAACCCTGACAACGTGACTGCTTCCCAGGAGCTCCTCGCATCATGAGCCCTTTTGCTCTGACACTAGTGTTATCTTTTGTCAAGCAATCAGCTGATCACCTTTTTTCTCCTCAGAGAGAGGAGACCACTGATAAGCTGCACAACACTCATCCTCTTAAAACACAGCTGTTTTTCTGCCAGAGTGTTGCCCACACCTGCTCCATGCCCCTAAATCTTGCAGACATTTCTAACTCTCTTCCTCCTTAGGAATTTTTTGGGGAGAAGAGAAAAAGATCTCTGTTCAGCCCCCTACAAAAGCCTTGGGACAGACACCAAGAAAAGCAATATTGTCCAGTCAAGAAAAGCTTAGGAAAAAGGATGACAAATCACTGTTTTAAAAGTCTATAAAATCTCCTCTCCCTGCACTGCACTGAAACATCATCACCCTTACATTCAATGAATGATTTCTTACATATAAAAAATGCTTTCCAGAACAAGACCAAGCCTGTAAAGATGATGTACATGAGAAAAACATTTCCAGTTCTCATCATGGAAACAATGAATTTCAAAATGATTGAGTTGCCATATGTGAAACGTGAACTCAGTATGTTCATCATCCTTCCTGATGACATCAAAGACAACACTACGGGTCTCGAACAGGTACAACCATTTTGTATTAGTGCTCAGTCATTAAAAAAAAAGAAGGGCAGGCTGATAATATCTCCCTTTCTGAGGATGTGCTATCATGCTGTTTGACCTCCTCCACCAGTTGAATTAATTTTCTTTAATACTTATCTAATCCCAATAAAGTTCTTCCATAAGAGTCCCCTTAGTTTGGCAGGAACTGAAGACAGGCAACACTGTGCATAATCAGATGCTCAGCTCTTCAAGAGTCCCCTTGATTGACACCCAATTTTACATGACCTGTAAGGGTTAAATCTCCCTTCCTCACACGTTCAGGAGAGACACCACCACACAAGAAGTCACAGGTTGTTCCTGAGTTGACACCTTTTCTCCAGGGCCTGGAAGTCTATTTCCATACTGTTCTCACTCTTTTCCCCCTTTCCCCTCTCACCATTTGTCTGCTCGATAAAAAACTAGGATTTTGGTGAGACTGCATTTGCTACAACAACGAGATCTGCTACTGTAGTTACTATAATTCCAAAACTGTTAAATTCTTGGAGTCTATACTATTCATTTCTTTCCTCCATTTGATCTGAGCTGAACCCTGGTGGCATAGTGCCCAGGATACAGAATGGCAGTGAAAGACTTTGTGGAAGCACTTTGTTTCAAAGCTATCAAGGAAATATATGCAATAATTTTAACACCTGTTTTTACAGAACTGGACCAAATCATGTGCCACACAGCAATTTTAGTCACATCAGGACTGAATTAAAAGAGAGGAAAGAACTACCATGGGGGATGGCAGCTGTTGAACGCCCTTCCCATCTCTCTTTTGCAATGAATTTGGAAAGGGCACTGCACAAAACTTTGCAGCATTAAGACTCAAATACTTGTTGTGCACCTTGTCTCTGATCATTAGTAAAACCAATTTCCATTTAATGCTTTCAGCTAAATGTTACATTTGCTATTTAAAATGTTCAATTCATTACAATGCCATAAAATTTATCAATTCATAGTTAATGAATTGTTTTTCTCTGCAAACACCAAATTCCTTCTCTTTCTTAAATGATAGCTGGAAAGAGAATTGACATATGAGAAGCTGTCTGAATGGACCGATTCCAAGAAGATGACCGAGACTCTTGTGGATCTGTACCTACCTAAATTCAAAATGGAAGAGAGATATGACCTCAGCGATAATCTGATCAGGATGGGAATGCGCAGTGCCTTCAGCAGCAATGCTGATTTCAGTGGAATGACAGAGAAGGATAAAGTGATGATATCCAAAGTTTTCCACAAGTCTTTTGTTGCAGTTGATGAGAAGGGCACCGAGGCAGCTGCTGCTACTGTTGTCATTATAGAACTAGCAAGTGCCCATGTTAGTCATGCTCTGAAATTTAGGGTTGACCACCCTTTCTACTTCTTCATCAGACACAACAAGTCCAAGAGCATCCTCTTTTTTGGTAGATTCTGCTCTCCTCTAGAATGAATTATTACTTGCTCTCACACAGCAACCAAGGTTCACTGTTCAATGAAAAAAAAAGTGAACTAAGGTACTACAATCTCAACTTTAAGCCACGTAGCCATACTGAAGTGCCTGCTCTTTTCCTTCTACCCAACCCCCTCAAAGAAGGAGCAAACAGAAAAAATCCTGTGTCACCAAAGAACACCCCTCTACTGCTTCTTTCTATTGTCCTAATGAGACAGTCCTAACCAGATAAAAAAAACACATAATTTTGCTTGCTTTTATCATATCTGCTCTTCTGGCTTTGTTGTTTCAAAGTAAGGTGGAGTCATAAAAGCTCTCTGCACACAGGCCATCATCTAGCCCTGTGTCAAATGCTGACTTCAAGGGAAATGCAGTTCATTCTCTTGACTCTCGCAGAGAGGAAAAAGAACCCCGAAAACAACCCACAAACTTGTAGAAATCTGGTTTGCTCTCTTTTCCTCACTGAGAAATCTGCATTTGTACTACGATGCTATTTCATAACCTTAATTTCAAATTTCAATGACTGTTGGAAATTAACAAAATTTAATACAAATACAGAATAATCTCAGAATGCCCCTTACCATCCCCTGCCTCACCACATGTATATAGGCACATCACATTCATTCTTTCCTTCTCTTTCAGCTTCCTAAAAAAGTAAGGCTGTGAGGAAAATTTGTCCAACCTTTAATATTAAATTGCTGACTTCTAATCACACTGCATTTTTTCCTCATTTTTCTAAATTTTTTAGTTTAAGGTTGCTGAGATTTCTAACCAGCAAAAATGATAAGAAAACTATTAGCAACATGCCTTCTTGTCATCATTTAAACCTGTTAGAATTTAGGTCTGCTTCCTATTTTTAATTTTACTTAATTATACCTGTTTCCTGTTTAATATCTACAAAGCTTCCTTGCCACCTGTAATATTGACCAATGTTTGATTTGTACCTTATGAGTGTGTCTCAGCAAAGATATTCGCGGTATTGACAGAAACCCAGTGAAATTTTGATTTTGATTGATGCTTTACTTATTATTTTACCATGAGCTGCATTTAAAAAAAATAAATAAACTTGAAGTTGTGTTTGTGTTTATCAAGACACTGAGTTACTTGATTCTCTTACGCATCCTGCACTCTGCACAGCTGGAGCATGTTTCCGTTCTTGTCATTCCAAATCATCCACCACACCATCCCAATTGACAAAGCTGAGAAACTTTAACACACTTGTGTTTTATTTTCACTAGGTTTCAAATAGGCCTCCTGCAAACACTGTTATTCTGCATGTCATCCTAGGCATTTACAAACATACCTTTCACAACACACTAGAAATAAGGAGTCTGACCAGGGGCTATGGCTCAGAATAGCACCTGTCGGAACTCAGGACATCTCTCTGGATGCCCTGGATGGCTCAAAATCCTGGCAAGGGCTCGGAGACTCTGGCAGGAAGCCAAAGACACTTGGGAATTCAATCTTAACCCATGGAGCAAATTACCAACTCTATATGAAGAATTACAAGTCACAAAAGTTTAAGTAACATAACAGCAGTTGTCACAGGGTGAAAGGTGGAATTTTGAAGAATTTTACTATGGGGGTCTAGGGAGACAAGATGGAGGGATTTGGGCATTGTACTGTTCTTTTTTCTTCTTCCTCACCTCTACCTCGTTGGTGATAGTGGCATTTTGGGATTGGTTTAGAACAGAAAGTCACAGTCTAACATAGGTGATAGGTATTGGAACATAACTGTAAATATCGAATACATAGTTTGTAGTATAAAAGACAACACCAGCCCGGGGGCGGGGGAGTGTGCCTCAGACTGACCTGCAGAACAGATCTCGGCAGGCCAGACAGAAAATGTTTTAGATAAAAAATAATAAACAACCTTGAGAACGACAGCCAAAGCCTTCTGATTTCTTCTCAGACAGCTGGGTTGGGGAAAAAAGACTTTTAACACCCCTCGCGATCATCTCAACCAGAGAAAATCCCGAGAAGCACCTTCCAAATATCCTTTTTGACCATATTCAAGAGTGAACAAGCAATGTGAAAAAATGAACCCTCCACACACCCCTCTTATACATGTACAATAATGAACAAGCCATGCTGTACTGGCAGCATCAGGTCCCTCTGACAGCTTGGGAGGGCAGCAGTTGTGCTATCCCTGTGGTCATAAGGAATAGCATAAAATTTTGCAGCCATTGTGGTAGTCCAATTATGTGTCAGTGAACATTATGTAAGAAAACAGGTTCTGAATGCAGGAGGGAGGTACTGTAAAAGCATTTCTTCTCAACAAAATTCCACCTATAATTTGTTCCACCTCCCCAGAAAGTATTCTATTTGGAAATACATCTCCCTTCAACAAAGTATATCCACATCTTCTTCCTTGTACAAAATGCTGCTTCTAAAATCAGTGCCCTCCTTTGCCTGTAAGCCACAGCTCAGGATTTAGTTGTCTGTCCCTCAGATGTGTGCTATTGACTCGGCTTTACTGAGAAGTTTGTTCTTTAGGTGTGGAAGAACATGTAAGTGAAGGTTGTGAAAAACAGGAAGAGTGAAAACAGAACCTCTGAGGCTCTCTCACTACAGCACAGTGACTGCTGGCTGGCGAGAGATGCAAAAGGTCGAACAGGCTAGGTTGGCTACCAAGCCACTCCCAGTCTCAGCTTTCCTTGAAGAGTACACATTCCAGTGTATGACTTGGAATACAAGTGAAAAGTGAGAAAGAGAAGAAAAGGAACCCATCCAGAGCTGCAAAGCTCATCTACTGCAAGCAACACTGGAGATGTTTCATTTGTGCTTCCCTGCATTATTGTCATGTTAACCAGCATCTGGCTCTCAGGTCAGGCTAACCTTTCCAGAAACAATTGTCAGGTAGAAGTGGCTATTTGAGATCATCTGGTCCCACCCACTATGCAAACAGGCTAAACTGATGCTGGTTGCACAGGCCAATATCCAGGTATGATTCTGAATACCTGTCTCTACCAAGAGGTGGAGGATACATAAGCTCTCTCAGCAACCATGCCAGTGTTTGACCATCCTCATAAGTGACCATCTCCATCCTCTCTTATGTTCAGATTGTACTTCATGTTTTCAGCCTGTGCCCATTGCCTCTTGTCACCTGTCATGGTTTGACACTGGCCAAATGCCAGGCACCCCCAAAAGTCACTCACCCACCCTCCCCTGCCACAGCTGGGCAGAGAAATGGAAAAAAAAATTGACAAAGGGTTCATGACTTGAGCTAAGGACTGGGAAAAAAACCTCCAAGGGCAAAACAGGCTTGGCTTAGAGGTACAAAGTGAATTTATTACAAGCCAAATTAGAGGAGGATAATAGGAAATAAAATAAGCCCTTAAAACACCATTTCTTCCCCCACCTCCCCTCTCCTTCCCATCAACAGTGCAGGGAGATAGGGCATGGGGGTTTTGGTCAGTTCATCACCCGGGGTTTTCTTCTGCAAGCTCAGGGAGAGGAGGCCTTCCCCTGTGAGACCATGGGGTTCCTCCTACTGGTTCTCCATGAACTTCTCCTGCATGGGTCCACTCTCACAAGCAGAAGTCCTCCCAAACCTGCTGTGGTGTGAGTCATCCTTCCACAGGGTGCAGTCCTCCAAGGCCAGGCTGCTCCAGCCTGGAAGCAGGGCCCCCTCTCTCCACTGAGTCTCCCACTGGATCACAGCCTCCTCCAGACATCCACCCACTCCTGCATGAGCACCTCCACCACGGGCTGTGGGTGGATCTCTGCATTCCTCATGGATCCCCACAGGCTGCAGGCGCACAGCTGCTTCACTATCGTCTCACCACAGCCTGAAGAGGAATCTCAGCTCTGGTGCCTGGAGCACCTCGTCCCCCTCCTTCTCCACTGCCCACCTTGGTGTCTCCATGTTGTTTCCCTCACATGTTCTCACCTCCTCCTCTCCTCTGGTTAGAAAAAAATCGTGTGCATTTTGTTTTGATTTTCTTCTCAAATATGTTATCACAGAGGCGTTACCAACCTCTCTCAGCTTTGGCCAGCAGCATGTCCATCTTCAGAGCCATCAGGGAATGGCTCTGTTGGACATGGTGGAAGCTTCTGGCAACTTCTCACAGGAACCACCTCTGTGACCCTCTTGCTACCAAAAACTAGGCCATGCAAAACTCTGGAAAACTGGAACCTCTGAGGAGAGTCTGGTTCCTTCTTTGCTACATTCTGTAAGGCATTAGTCAAGTAACAGGTGCAACGTGACTGCATTTCCAAATAACTGTTTTCAAGGAGCCTTGGGTTTGTTCTGTATCATCAAAATTTGCAACTTCAGCTCCACAAACTCCTCTTTGAAAAGTCACAGTAACTCTGAAAACTAAAGAAGTAAGTACATACTGGAAATTGATAGAGCAAGCCTCAACACAAAGATGTGGTAAGCATGGACTGCTTGTCACTTAGTGATTCCATGCTTGTCAAAATGCAGCCTATTAACATGCTTTCAGTTTATCCTACAATGAAAAATGAGGGTTTTGTGTTCCAGTACCAATCTCAGATTCATAAAATAATCCTTGGCACATCTGTGGTAGATGGAATTCATGAAAAGCAGAAATAATAGACATAGGTTACATTAATAAAGCCAAGAAAATTGACAGTGTTGGTGTACAGTGTTAGTATACAAGACAAGGACATATCTTTCTAACTGCAATGCAAATGCATCCATATTTTAAAGGTTTTATTTTGTCAACAGAAATAGGCACAAAAACCCCATTTTTCAGGTGTTATTTATAGTCCTGTCTTTACAGTTCTATTGCAACAGATGTGATACTTGGTCTCATTTTCTTCCTAGGCAACAAAGCTGAATAGGATTTTTTGCAGAGCAAAAATCCATAATTAGACTTAGTCTAGCACTGATTTTAAATTCTGCTGCTTATTACTAGCAATAACTGCAAGAGAACTCATCTTTAATTATTCACTCTGAGTAGGCCTTTTGGCCTACTCAGAGTGAATAATTTACAAAGTACAGATATAGGAATATGGTGGTCAATGAGGCAGAAAGATACAACCTTCCTGCTGAGCCAGACAGGAATGAAAGATGGTTTCATAAAAGACCAAATTTCTTCATCAGTTTGCCAGAGGAAAATGACTGGTTTTATCAAAAAACTTTTTATGACCATTTGTCAAAGGTCAACCCACTTGAAGTCAATAGGTCAGGCATTGTCATGCTGTGAAACCTTTTTTTTACCATTCTATCTGCATCAATTCACTATCTGCTCTCACTGTTTACATGTGGCACTGCAAAACCAAGAGCACTTTTTTGGCTAATGTGTTTCCTTCTGTAACTCCAATATCTCTTAACAAACAGGATCTTGCAGCAGCTGGTATATACCACAAAGAGTGTCTACACAGTTAGGGAATCCTTTCTTCATCTTCCTGTATTTTTGGCCAATCTTTGGAGCTTGTAGTACCACTAACTGCTTAGGGGTTTTTCTTATATGAATTGACGTAAAAACAAACAACAACATATTAAGATACACAGCTGAAACATTTCTTATGCACATAAGTAAATACAACATTGCCTAATATATTTCTGAAGCAAAAAAATAAGATAAACATGCAAGGCACAAAAACTGCACTTAAAAGGTATGAAGAAAGCAAGGCGCACATATCTGTCATGAAACCTTGTATGGCATATGCAGCAGTCAGATTTTAAGTGTATGAAAGCATTAAAATATAATCCTTGTTCAAAACATGAACTTCATACTGAAGATGAACTTCATACTTTTCTCTACAGGTTGACAGCATGCAGGTAATTTGTTTACTCTGCATGTGCCATACTGGTGGGCAGAGGCCATTCTTTACTAACGTTGAATGTAGCAGAAAAGACAGATCATGATCACAAATAAAATTTATCAATACAATTTAATCTGAGTTACACAGATTGAGATCAGAATTACACTGGTTTAAAGTAAAATATTTGTGTACATCTTACATTACACCTTTGCTGACACCCAGTTTTACACATTCTTCTGTTTCTGCTCCCTGCTCTTACATGACAGCTTTAGTAAAAGAAATCATTACAAGCAGAGCTTCCAAGTAGCTTTTCAGCTTTTGGTGGATGATTTAAACTCCCTAAGTCCATCAGAGAGGGATAATAAGTTCAGTACAATGCATGGTCTGAAGGTATCTAAAGCACCTTCAGTGACTTTGCTAGGACCAGAAGTCTTTCAAAACAACATCCACCAGTTCAAATAAGACCAAAATTCACTCTTATTTCATCACTTATTTTAGGTGACTGTGTAAATACCCTCTGAACTTTCTTTGTGATCTATTTTCTTTAAAAAAGGAGCAAAAATGCAAAATATCCTTGCATGAAATAAGAGCTTTATGTGACCTGAGGTCTACAAGTATTTAGATGCTTCCCCTCAAATTTAACCAGAGGATTAATGAGATTAACAGTCTACTTCATAATTCCCTTTTGCCATACCTTTGAGATCAGTTTCTATTAATTTCCCCAGTTGGTACAGTACAGAGAAAAGGAAGGTGTAAAATTATTTCACTGTATCTGTTGGCAATGCAAGGTGGTTGAATTATTTTCTGCAGTTCCTACATTTTTGCAGGCCAAACTCCAAGGTTGTGGAGGATACCTGTAGGGAACTGGAATACTGGCCTTCATGTCCCAGGACATACACCCACTAGCAGTGGGTGTACTGAGGAGAATTGAGGAGCTCTTGAATTGAGAAGGTCTCTAAGTTCTTAAAGCAGGTGACAGAGAGGAAAACTAGGAATAAATGAGAGAATGTGCACATTCAATACCAGAAGAGGATGTAGATAAGAAAAGGGAGGTGCAAATATTTCTACATTTACAAAAGTACTCATTGCCCCACAGACCGCCACAGATCCTGACTGAAGACAGATCTTAACTCTCTTCTCTCTCAGGATTTCAGGTAATTAGATATTGGTATCAAAATAACTAGCTTTTATTTGAAAGTCTTAAAAATTAACTTAAAATTCTTTGGAAATGAGTGGTTAAATGATGACACAAAAGTCATTCAGCAAAAGGGAGTGTTTATTTTTTCTATGAAGTGTAGCCCTTAGGAAAACCTTGTGCCGAGGCACAGTGGACAGAATGCAAACCAGGGCTGGGTAAAACCTACAGAGCCTGGGAGGGCAGAAAGTTTCCTGACCTGTAAAAAGGGTGCCTTAATCACCAGGGAGTGTCAGCATCTCCAGGAACAGCAATAGGATATGTGATGTGAAGGACCTAAAAATGCTTAGGTGTGAGCTAGACTGCATGGTATTCACCTCTGAAGTGCTCCTGGGAATGCTTCAGAGCTGTTGCAGAGCTCTGGGAAGCTTTAAAAGCAGAACTTGAGGACCTCAGAGGCTCCAGGCATCTCGGACACTCCATGGGAGCAGCTCACTTTGAGGACGGCAGTTTTGATTTAACCACACAAATTGTGGGTGAAGATGGGTTTAAATGCCCAGTTGCTGTTGTTGATCTAATGCTTAATTTTTACTTGATGCCATCTTACACTGACTTTATCGAATGTTTTACTAGTCTTTATTCTGATGAAGATAATGGAAATGTCTGAGTTTGTCATAATATTTATCAAAGTATTAGATGGACAAAAAATGCTAATAGGATGCACAGGTTTGTTCTGGATTCATGTATGAAAATCAGTTTAATCCTGGGGTTGTGGTTATTTGTTTGCTTTGGTTTTGTCCTGCAAAAACATACCTAAGAAAAGAGGCAGAAGAAGGATAGAAAATGTGCTGGACAAACCAGCAGGAAACCAAAGAAAATTTGTTGTTGGTTAAAAGAGGAACTATTTGGGGTTGTATGTAAGATAAAAGGAATTTTCTTAAAAAACAGAAATTAGCTACAGTTTCCAAATCCAGCTAGAGTTTCCAAATATGGGTTTACCTACACCAAGAATGTGTAATAATCTGTATCTCTCTACTAGCCTTCAGCATATATCTGTAGTCTGCCAGTAGAATCACCTGAACTCAGCTTTTTTCAGCAGCAAATAATAGTACAGGAAGTTTAAACAAATAGAAAAAAGTACAAAGTAGCACAGTGAAAAATTATCCTGTTTCAGTCTCTTAGAATCGAATAATAACTCTATGAAAATAAGGGAAAGAGCAAATAAGTTTTTGAAACAAGTCTAAACTGAAAACATTTCTAGGTAAAATTGTACTCAACTGATGAAAAACAAATAAACCTGACAAGGACACTGAAAGTGATGAGAAAGGAAAAAATAATGCAGGTCTTAGAAAGAAACCTACTAGCTGACTTTACTTGGTCTCTGTGCAGTATTTCACCCGGGGTAAAATACTTTTTTACCCAGGGGTATCTTCAGACTGTTTTTGAGAGGTGCAGGCAATCTCCCACTGGCAGCTTCATATTTTTTAAAAGAAGTGAAGGGGCAGTCACCACCCCTCTCTGACTCTTGTTTGTCTCAGGTGTGCCAATGGAATCTCTCTCAGTGTCAACCAACCGCTTCACTCTGGACCTTTACAAAAAGCTGAATGAAACTTCCAAAGGCCAAAACATTTTCTTTTCTCCTTGGAGTATTGCAACTGCTCTTGCCATGGTCCACCTGGGTGCAAAAGGTGACACTGCAAGCCAGTTGGCTGAGGTAAGCTCTGAAATTAGCCATGTACCACCTTCAGGGGGTTCCTACATAAATTGCACTGTTATTTTACCTATGGAGAACAGCAAGGAACAACATGGGAGGACAGTGATCTGCAATGCTGATAGCCTGAGTATGGCTATTTTCTGTACCAACACTATGGAAGGTCACTTCCACTTTATGTCCATGATCTTTGCTCTCCACCAACCCTTACACATTTAGCTTACACTTACAGTTAACAGAGCATTGCAAGTGATCTGCCAAGGAGCAGTTATCGACATTTAGAGGCTACTCTTGGTCTTGCTTGGAGCTCTCTGTTCCATTTTAACTGCCCTCTGAACAGAATAATTAACCTAATACAGTGCCCAAAAAGTAATGAGTACACACCTTTATTAAAAAAATTAATATGGCACTATGATATGCTAGAGAAAGGAAATCTGAAGATAATCTCCTGAGCAAGATACGACTGCTCCTAGATCTCAGCTGGTTCTGGCAGCAGTACATCTGCTTTCTCTTACCACATACAGTAGAGCAAGCGCTCCTGAACATGTGTTTGGCTGCACAGGAGAGGCAGAAGTCTTTGTTTGTGACATAGTTAGTCCATAGAAATAGTAATTCTTCCGTGAATAATGGAGCTGTGTGAGTATTGAAAATATCAGAGAGTCATAGAATATACTGAGTTGTAAGGCACCTCCTGGCCCTGTGCAGGGCACCGCAAGAGTCACACCATGCGCCTGACAGTGTTGTCCAAACACTTCTTGAACTCTGCCAGGTTTGGTGCTGTGGCCACCTCCCTGGGGAGTTCCACTCACAATACTGATCTATTATTAAGCAATCCATGTGGCCAAAATCTATATAGTGATGATACAGTTACAAAGATTTAATCAATGTCCTCAATAACACATAACATAATTGTCCTCAATAACTTCAACAGACTATCATTGGGCATGGCTGGTGGATTACCATAGAAAACTAAGATATTTACAACCCTTGGGCATTTTAATCTCAAACAAACAAGCTGTCTTATAAACACTTATCATCATCATCACAGGTTCTTCATTTTAACCAGACTGCAAGAGAAGGAGGTTCATCTGAGACAACAAGGCCTTCTCCAGCAAGACCAAAGAAAAGAAAGATGGTATTTATTACAACAAAAGATTCTGAGAGAAAAATCTCTGAAAATTGTATAGTCCAATGCAACCACTGCTTTTAGGCTTTTACCATCTGCTTGTTTTCAGTCTATTATCTACTGTCTCGGTTCAGTAAGAACTATATACAGAAAAAGTGAACAAGGAGGTAATATGGCTGTAAAACTCATTAATTCAGTCTTTCAAAAGCAGAACTGAAACACTAACAGCATTTTGATTGCCCATAATACTCTCTCATTTGGTTTTAGCTGGGCTGTGGAAATAGCAAAAAATCACTGGTCCTAATATGCTTTGGACAATTCCATTTCTTATCACTTTCAGGTTGGTTGGGATATTTTTTCTGTAGTGATAAACAAGTATTGCATTCACATCTGACTCCAGCCCTACCCAGTTAAGTCTCTTCCTCCTTTTGTAAGCACAGACACAACAGGCAGACAACATTCCCCTTGAAGGTAACGTGTGTTGACTCACCCTTGCTCATCCCCTCCACAGGCACTTGCCAGCAGGAGAAATGGCCCAGATCTTTTTCAACAAATGAACTCCCTAATCACTGAAAAGTATTAAATTCAATCAAGCCATGGTTTTTTCAGCACAGAGAGCTGAAAGAAATTAAATTAGACTAACTTCAAATAAAAAGGGGATTATATAATTCTATCCCTTGATGGTGTGAGATGGTTCTTTAAGATCAACCACTGCATTCCCATTCATTTTAGCAACTCACTGACTTCATAAATTGTAGCACAAACTGCCTAATATTTTCCTTCAGATATTTCCCCCTATTGCCTCTTTGTTCTATTCCCATCCCACTGAAAAAAACCAGCCTCTGCTATCCTGTGTCCTCTCCCTACCAACTTCTCTCTTAGGTGTCCTTCCTGGCAGCCCACACCTCAGCATGAGTAAGAAAAGATCATAGCAAGGAATGACAGAGAAGTCACCCTGAGTCAGTGGCAGAGGCTCTTGGAGTCTCATGTGCAGGGCACGGTACATGACATGGGGGAGGACACTGCATCCAGGCAGCTGGTGGGGAGCAGCTGGCAGGTAGCAGCTCATTCCTCCATTTGCAAAGCAACAGCTGGAAACAGCTGGCAAGCAACCTCATCCCCCCTTTAACCATCACCACTGACATCCAAAACAAGCTCTCTCCAAAATCCAAATAGCAACAGAAAGCACCCATGTGAAACAGGAAAATTTGAATAGTTGGTAAGTCCATGCCCTAACACTAGTTTCTGTGAGGGTAGAACACCTCAAAAGCTGCCAGACTGCATTGATGGATCCTTGTGAAACTGAAAATCAGGCCTGAAAATGACAAAAATGAGGAGACTCAGATGCACCATCAGATGATGCCCCCAAATGCCCACAAAGCACTGCAGAAATAAATCATTGCCCTACAGGTAGAATCCATTTATCTACTTATACACAGTTCTGCAAACATGCAATATCCTCAAAAAAGTTTCATTCCCTGAAACTCCTTTTTAATTAAAACAACATGAACAATTTAAATAAAGCAGGTGCAACAGAAAAAAAAAATAAATCCATATTAATTGGTGTCTCTTTCCAAGGATCCTGAGCATGAGGGAGCAGAAAACATCCACTATAGCTTCAAAAAGCTCCTGTCTGACATCAACAAACGCAGAAGCACTTACTTGCTGAAGAGTGCCAACCGACTGTATGAGGAAAAGACCTACCCATTACTGCCTGTGAGTTGAACATCTTTACTTGGGAATATGCTGACATGAAGAGTGATTATCAATAGAGACGATAAAAACATTCCAAATGATAGCACTGGGGATTGGGAGAGAGCACGAGGACAGCCATAGAGAGATAGTCTTGGACAGGCAAGAGGTCCATCTGTTTTCAGCAGTGGGCAATAGTTTGGCAAGGGCATGAGAAAACTGCGTAGTGATTCTTCCCCAGAATCTGCTGTGGCCACCAACTGATGCGCAGCTCAGGGACTTCCTGAGCCAGACGGCATGTCTACTTAAGTGACCCTGATGAGCTGTTGTTTCAGGACCTTGAACACTTGTCTTTTGAATCTGCTTCAGCCCTCAGCGCCAGGATGAGCTATACACGGCAGGAAGCACCTGTGCTTTCTGGGCTTGCCGCCTGTTGGCATCGCTGTTAGTTCATCTCTGTTCTGAAGGACATTTCTCCACACCTCTGGTCACCCTCATCCCCTGTGTCTGTATTTTTTATACTGTAGCATTTCGGAGACTGAGGAAGCCACAGCTGCATTGCAAACTGAGACAGTGGACACACTATAGTATTATAAAGTGTCATTATAGAAATTTCTCTTTTGTTGCCTACTCTTTTCTTCATAATTCCTAAAGTTTTATTTCCATTTTTGGCCATGATTAGACAGGTTTTTTTCATGCACCTGTCCATTACAGCTTCAATATCTCACTCCTAAATCATAACAATCATTTCCTATACCTTACACTTTACTGGATTACCTATAAATATGTTAATATACCTATTTAATGTAAACATCTAGACTTTGGTTTTATAGAAAAAATACTGTAGCACAGATTACAGTACACATATCTCTGTGGTACTCCAGCAGTAATAACCCTTCATTGTGGATGTTTTTTCCTCCTACTCTTGGTTTCTAGTATTTTGAACAAATGAGATGTATCTCTGTAGCCCCATGGATGCTCAGCCTTTGGTGACAAGTCCTACAAAATGCATTTTTTGTAATGCATTTTGTAGGACCCAAAAAGACTGTAACCCAAAAAGACTGTAATGGCTCAGCCTTTTTACCCATATGCTTCCTAACACCTTCAGAAAACTCCAACAGATTTGTGATTTTGGATTTCCTATTGCAAAATGTTGTTGACACTTCTCCAATAAGTCACGTTAACCCAAACACCCACTACACCCATTCTACTCACTTGCCCCACACCGACTCATGAGTTTGTAATTACCTGTATCTCTGAAATCTTTGCAAAACTGATGTTGTATTAATCATCTTCCAGGTGCTTGGAATGGGGTTTTAAATGCAATTACTGTTCTTTGATTTTGGAGTTTGTTTGGTTTCCTGAGTAATCAGCAATTTGTCTTTCTGAATGTGTATTGCTCATTTTCTCCATAATCTCATGTACATTTGCTTTACAGAGAATCAAGGGAATTTCCTGCTGGGAATCTCCATGAATGACTTCACAGCAGACAGCAATGGAAATGTTAATTCTGTTTTTCTGCCATGACTTTAGTCCAGCAGAATATTTCTTTTATTGTCCTCACAATTTTTTTGCAGGTTCCTCACCTCTGAAGCAAACTAAAAGCCTTTGTTCAACTTTATATGAGACTATTTTTCCATCTTGTACTGAACACTACTTCATAAAGCAGGAAAAAAAAGTTATTTAAATTATATTAAAATGTCATTTTGACAAATTAAAAAAATGTAGAAGTTTCATGGATCTTTCAAAACTAAAAATTTCCACCTTTGATTTGAGACACAAAAATTTGAAGTACCCGTTTCCTTGAGACTGAAGTTTGATCCATCCTTACTTAATACTTAGAAGAGAATGTATCAGGCCTTATTATAAAGGTTACTGCATATAAACCAAGTTTTCTTAAATTATGTATCAGCAGATTGTATATTCTGTTAAACTGATAATATTTTTATAACTCAAGTTCAACTACATAAGCACACATTCTTTAATTCTATTTTTCAGAAGTTCTTACAACTCATTACAAGCTATTACAATGCAAAACCACAAGCTGTAAACTTTAAGAGAGCTGCAGAGCAAGTCAGAGCAGAAATCAATTCATGGGTAGAAAATAAAACTGAGAGTAAGTATCGCTCTGATGGCTTTTTTCTTGTCTAACTTTCAAATATTTTGTATTTCCACATTTATTGCTCTCGCAGCCAAGAATCCATAAAAGGTGGAAACTCAGGGCAGGGAGGCAATGAGTAAAGTACAGCTAAATAATCTGAAGAATGCCTCTCTCCAGCCTAACTGCTGCTCCTTACAAGGTCCTTCCCTGAATTCTTTATGCTGTAGCCTCCTCTGAATCACTGCTGTTCAAAGGCCTGCACAGGTAGATACTCTGTGGCTACACAATGATTAGTGAGGGTTTTACTTCTGCATTCTTCAGCTGCTTGCAACCAACTTCACAGAACATCCAAGCTATTCTGCTTTACCCACTTTCCAATGCCGTTTACTACCAAACGCCATTTACGACTATAATTTTAAAACCCCAAAACCCAGAGAATTCATAGAATGGTTTAGTTTGGTAGGGACCTTAAGGACCATCTTGTTCCAACCCCCCTGCCATGGACAGGGACGTCTTGCACTAGACCAGGTTGCTCAAAGCCCCATCCAACCTGGCCTTGAACACTTCCAGGGATGGGGCATCCACAACTGCTCTGGACAAAGGATACAGAGATGCTTCAAAAGGTCATTTTTACCATATGTACAACATAAATACACATTAAAAAAACCCTCCCAAATGCAAACATTTTTGAAAGAGAGGTAGGCACAGGCAAGGAACAGTTAAAATTGGCAAGTTGTGCAGTCACATGGAATAACAGTCCCTTTGTCTGACTTTTGAAGGGAAAATACAGCGTCTGCTGCCTGCAGGATCTCTGCATTCTCGCACTGTGCTGGTCTTAGTAAATGCCATTTATTTCAAAGGAAAGTGGGAGAAGAAATTTCTGGAGAAAAATACTTCTGAGATGCCCTTCAGAATAAGCAAGGTAAATTCCTTGTCGCTATGCCTGCTGTCCTATGTTAATATGTCTATTACTGAGGAGAAAATACTTTACCTGTATTTAATATGCCACTGCAACACTACTCATAGCTGAGAAAGTGGTATAAACTCAGAGAGAATATAAACTGTGAAAATAACTCAGCATTGTCTTGTTTATGCACATCCATGAAAACTGGATTTTTAATTTATAACTCCTCAGTATCAAAATACTGGGCAACAGTTAAAGGTTAATTTTTTAAAAAAATAATAAGCTAAGCAAAGTAAGCTAAGCAAAGTAAGTTACGAAAAGGACAAGAAGAAATGTCTCTAAGTACCATTTTCAAACAGGACCAGGTTGCTTTTGAGGAGCAATGATTACACACCTATAGCTCACTTCTGTCTTGGGACCCTGAGATCATGGGATCCCATCCAGCTCTTCTTCCCACATGCACCCTGGGTGTTGCATCAAACCTCACAGGGAATTTTCATGGGGTTTGTCATTTTAGCTGAGTGTGTGAGGGTGATCTATTCAGATGATCTATTCATTGAGCTAACAGTATTTAAATGATCATGCACTGACAATTACCAGTAGCTGACTGCACGCATATTTTTGGACCGTGTCAAAAGCAAGCAAAACTATTTGTCAATGGAAAAAACCATTTTGTTTGACACAGATTAAGGGTGCAAATACCTTTTGTATGCCAGACAATGTGAAGCAATTGATGTGACTGTGTACCCGAAACCTACTACACTACGTGTGCAGTTTTAGGATGTGTCACAGCAGTTGGTCATGGTGGGTGACCTTGGCCGGCCACCAGGTGCCCACTGAGACTCCCTATCACTGCCCCTTGTCAACTGGATAGGGGGAGAAAAATAGGATGAAAAGGTCATGCATGGATCAAGGAAAGAACAGGGAGAGCATTTACCAATTGCCATCACGGGCAGAACAGGCTCAACTTCAAGGAATTAATTTACTGCCAATTCTCAGAGTAAGTTAGTGTGAAGTAAACCAAACATAAAGTGCCTCCCCCTCACCCTCCCTTCCTCCCAGTCTCAACTTCACTTGTGACTCACCTGTGCCCCAAAGCAGTGCAGGGGACTGGGAATGGGCTAATGTTGTAGGCAGCTCATTGCATGTTGTCTCTACAGCTCCTTCCTCCTCCTCACACTTTTCCTCTGCTCAAGTGTGGGGTCCTGTCCATGGGATAAAGTCCTTCACTTGGGTCCTTCCCATGGTCTGCAGTTTTGCAAGAACTGCTCCAGTGTGAGTCCACTGCAGGGTCACAGGTGATGCCAGAAAAGGGCTGCTCTCCACAGCATGACAGGTCCTGCCAGGAGCTTGCTCCAGCATGGGTTCTCCAGGAGTTGCAGGGTGGATATTTGCACCACCATTGTCTTCACCACGCGCTGCAGGGGAATCTCAGCTCCAGGGCCTGGAGCACCTTCTCCCCCTCCTTCCTCACTGACCTAGGTGTCTTCAGGGCAGTTTCTTAATCTTTATTTTAAATTTAGAAATACATTACATGGGATTCAGTTAATAGATGTTTAGCTTGTGTGTTTATACTAATTTTTTATAAAGATCTCAAAGACTTTGAAAAAGGGTGTATGTGATCCTGTCCAAAGAAAAGGGTCCTGGTATCCAGATGCTGCTGAATCTTTTACTTGTTTTCCGTTCAATGAAGCAAATAAATTTTATCATCCTTTTAATGTGTAAGGTAATTTTTATGTCTGAATTTCTTCCAGACCAAGACTAAACCAGTACACATGATGTTTTTGAAAGACAATTTTTTCATATTCCATGAAACCACCATGAAATTCAGAATCATTGAGCTGCCATATGTGGAAAATGAACTCAGCATGTTCCTTCTCCTTCCCGATGACATCAGTGATAACACTACTGGCCTGGAGCTGGTAAAGCTGACCTACAGTTGCATCACATACACTATGAAACAGTAACAGAAACAGATGAAAAGAGTGAGGAAGAACAAGCTTCAAAATCACAGTAGAATAGCTCTGATGTGCTCATATGTTGTTTCAGAAACTGTAACACCATGATTTTCAGCTTAGGATTCAGGACATGTGGTACATTGCAAACACAGTGCATCTGAAACCTATGTCCACACAACTGTCTTAAACTATTTTGGATCCTCCTTCCTACTGCCAGTATAGCATAGGGAAAGCAAGGATCACCATGCCCTAGAGTTATCTTCTCCTGAGGGAGGGCTGTATTAATTCATTCTTATGTAATTTGCAGTCTGGATTTCCAGCTGATAGTTTGTAGTGAGGCTTCTCAAACTAAGTGCTGACTACCCTGACCCAGAAGGTGCCAACAACAACTCATGACTATGCCAGGATCAGTTTCAGATTCTAAACAGAGCAGGGCAAATATTTTTATTTGTACCTCAGTTCCCATGCATCCCATTTATTTATCACTACTATGAGAAAATTTATCCATATACACACATATCAAGCACCTATTATTATTGTTATAAGTAATACATTGCAAAACCAGCAATGTTCTTCACACCAGGGGAAAAAAAAAAGATTAATTACTCAGAGGCTTCAGGCCTACACCTCCCCACCTTTAAGAAAATAAATAGTAGTATAAGTCACTCAGCACTTTGGCAGATCATGCCCTCTAAATATTATGCACATTCCATCTGTAGTCACTGCTGGTAGCTGGGTCTTGCTTTACATGTTCTTGATGAGCAATAAGACACTGGTCTGTGCATGTCTTGTCTCTGTCCTTCACATTCCAACTGCTTTCTTCCTCAACTCATTGCAGGTGGAAAGGGAGCTGACATATGAGAAACTGTCTGAATGGACCAAATCAGACAATATGATGAAAGCTGAAGTGGATCTATACCTGCCCAAGTTGAAGCTGGAAGAAAATTACGACCTTAAATCCCCTCTGAGCAGCATGGGGATACGAAATGCTTTTGACCCAGGTCAGGCTGATTTCACAGGGATGTCAGTGAAGAAGGATCTTTTCATCTCACAAGTTATTCACAAAGCTTTTGTGGAGGTCAATGAAGAAGGTACAGAGGCAGCAGCAGCCACAGGTGTCTTGATGATGAGATCAAGAGTCCCAACAATGATGACTTTCAAAGCTGACCACCCTTTTATCTTCTTTATCAGACACAACAAATCACAAACCATCCTCTTCTTTGGCAGGTTTTGCTCACCCTAGTTGGTGAGCCCTTGTCCTGCAGAGCAGGAGATGCTTGCTTGCTAGCACAGAGGCAAACCGCAAACCTCCAAACCTGAGGCTCTCTGCAACCGGGGGAGCAGGACTTGAACCCCTTCTTCATTAGACCACACACTCTGGTGCCTGAGGCACAGCTTTTTCAATGACTCCTTCCTAAACTGAAGGGACAACCATGGCAGTGCCACAGGGATTGTGCAATGCCTTGCACCCACAGAGCAATCCTGAATATCATTTGGATTAGGCTCTGCCCTTATCACTGTATATCTCTCTGACTCACAGCACTGTGCATAAATATATTTTGCCAGTCTTTCTCCTTACCCTTATGATGAGGGCCACTTATCCTGATCTAGTCCTAGCATGTACCCCCAGCCTGCAGCAATCAGACTCAGCTCCTGCTTTTTAGCCCTAGACTAAGCCCTGGAGTTAATACTGGAGGCAGATCCTCCCAGCCTTCACCCTGTGGCCATCCCCTTGCCTTCCACATCTCAGCTGCAAGTCTTCATCAGCTCCCAATAACCCTCATGTTGCTCCACAGACTCCTTTTAATAAAATAATTTTTAAAAAATACAGCTTTCTTATGGCTATTTGCCTCACTCAAACCCTCAGGAAAGTGAGGAAGGGTTAAGTCCGTACGGTGTCCGGCTACAGCAACAGCTCAATTTGGCTCAAAGCAATTCTAGCTTCAGAAACAAGTAATTAACAGCACCTCACGGACCGTGGGTGTTTTCTGTCAGCTCTGCCACGAGAGGGAGGCAGAGGTGGAGAAACACGGGCCGTGGCCGGCGGAGCTGCAAGGGGAGGGGGGAGAGGCGGCTGCCAGAACTCACTGAGGCGGGGGGCCGCCATTTTACCGGGAGGGGCTGCAGCGCCTCCTGTTCCCGGCGGCCAAGGGTGAAGCGCCTCAGCCTCCGGCTAGATCCCGGGAGGGGCCGGGCTCCCGTCCTTTCCCTCTGCTCGGCTGCGCTTCCGGGAACAGGGAGGCGGCGGCCGGCGGGGTGAGTGCGGCGGCCGCGTTGCTGTTGCTGCTGCTGCGTGGTCGTGCAGGTTTTCTACGGGGAAGCCTGTGCCTGTGTTTTTTAGGGTTTTCTTGTTTTGCGGTTTTGGGTATTTTTTTTTTTTTTAAAGGAAGTAGAGCTGAATGACGTTGCTTTTACTGTGTTTTGTATTTTCTTTCTTTTTCTTCCCTCTTTCGTGACATTCCCTAAACACAGCTGCTTCTTGCCAGCTGGAGCCGCGGCGGTGCGGCTGGAGCGCTTCTTGCGGGAGCGCCGGGAGCACCGCGGGGTTGGGACGTTCTCCCACAGGGCGAATCTCGGGGCGGGGGCGGAAGAAAAACTCTTCGCTCTAGGGAGGGCCAAACCTTTGGCTTTTTGTGCCTCAGCTTGCTGAGACAGTGTCAGGCTCCTCCCGGCCCCTCCCCATCCCTGCAGAGGCACCGGGGTCAGGAGCTCGACAGCAGCGGGGTTGTGTCATTCCCTGCGTCCCAGGGAGAGCTGCGATGCCAAGGGCCATCACCAGGAGCTGTCCGCCGTCTCGCCCTGCAAGTGTTTTAACATCGTTCTCAACTCTCCAAATCCTAAATTAAGCTTTTTCCGTCAAGGAAGCCTGCTTTAGTTCAGCGGGTGGGGAAAGGGGTGTCTGTGCCACGGACAGACCTGTGTCTGTGGAGATGGACATGGCCTGGTGCTCACTGCCCTGACTTCCCTCTGCGGTTGAAAGAGTCAGCTTGAGACTCCTCTGATGTAGCTGACTCGCTGTAGGGGAGTGTCCTTGTTTGCCGGACACTGATCCACATCGTAGTTTAGTGGGAAGTGTCTCTTGGGCTGCAGGCTAGAGGAGAGCTGCACCCTGCTGTAGTTTTCCCATGGCAAGGCCCTGCAGCGCTTGTCTTCTGATTGATCTACATACAGCCTTTTGGTCCATAAACACTGTCCAGAAGTGTAGGTGTTGACTGGTGAGAGTGTATGCTTCAAATTCAGAGTGGTAGGAACACAAAACTTCTGCACCGGTGGCTCACTGCTGACCTGCAGAGCATGGGGAGAGCAGTGAGGAATGAGCTGCTGTCAGCAAACCCTTTGACCACTGAGGGCTTTGCAGTGGTTTACAATTGACTGACAAATATGTACTTGTATCATGAGTTTTTTTGTTCCTTAAAGTGCGGTCATTGTGTATTGTCTCTGAAACTGTGGATTCCAAATTGTGCATTGTCTCTGATGAGGAGGGTGTCCGTAGTTATGTTGCTACTCCTGAGCTGCAGAGAAAGCACAGTGGACTGTGCAGATGTAACTCCTAGCTTTGTGTCCCAGCAGTTGAATATTATTTGTTATATTTATGAATATTATTTATTATTTAAATGCCCCTGATTTTCAGGCAGGCAAATAGTGTCTGTTGTGTCCTTTTGTCTGTAAATTCTTGCCTGTTGTGGAAGTCCTACAGACACTTCTAGAAAATAACAGCCTGTTGGTGTCACTATTCCTGTGTGTTTTGACCCAGAGGTCAAAAAAATCTTATTGCTAGCAATCTGCAGATACTGGGATAGTAGGAAAATTCTGGTCTACATTGTAACCAGTGTGAATGCTGTGTGTCTCTTCTTTATTCTGTTCAGTGAAAAAATCATTCATGCAGACACAATTGGAGGATTGTTTCAATTTAAGCAGGCTTGTTTTTTGGTTGTACTTCTTTCAAGTTATGGGATAAGAGAAATAGGATCAAATTGCTGTTTTTTATAGTAAAGCTCCTAGCAAGAAATTTTCTTGGTTTGAAAAGCATGCATGTGGAAACTTGCTCTTTTCAGCTCTGTCTAAGATAATGAATCAGTAGTACGAATTAGGTGGTGGTTTTGTATTTGGTAGCAACATGTCAACATTAGGCCCTGCCTAAAGGGATGAACAAAAGACAGAGATAGTAAAACTATCAGCATTTATCTTATGATGACTTATGATACGTATCTGTGGTTAACTCAGTGTTATAGTACTTATTGCTCATTTAATAGGTGTGGTGTTTAATCTCAGATTCACTGCCTATAGCAGATGAATACAGAGTATGACAGTTTATGATTGTGTGCGTTGCCATGTTGCAGGCAATAAAATGGAACTAAAATGAACTTTGATTTTTTTTCCTTATAATACAGAAGGAAATTGCAGTCATCTGTCATGCTGGCGACATAAATTTTTTTCTTTCCTTCTTTTATCTAGCAGGCCAAGTCATTCTGCTGGCTTCTCCCAGCCTGGGTGGCAGATTTAAAACCCAGCGTGCACACGCAGAAGCAAGCTGCAGCTATCACTGAGGGTCTGTAGACTTACAGAAGGTAAGAGTTGGTAATGCTGCTGTTCTGAACTCCCCAGTTTGTGCTGGGAAGTGTAAAAACAAAAAACAACCGGTGTTCAAATAAATTTGATCATTCTTGTTCTGTGTTTTGTGTGCCAGGCTCGGAAGCATGGAAAGCCTCTGTGCAGCCAACAGCACTTTTGCTGTGGAGCTGTTAAGAATGCTGTGTGAGAAGAAAAGTGGGCAGAATGTGTTCTTTTCACCATTTAGTATTTCTTCTGCTTTGTCTATGGTTTTGCTGGGTTCAAGAGGTAGCACTGAAGCCCAGATAAGCAAGGTAGGTCAGAATAAACTTGGTGGATTGCATTTGATGGGATCATATGAGGAACAGAGTTGTCTTCCAGTGTGTGACATGCACGTGTGCTAAACTGTGATTGTGACTGTGGTGTGAGTGAGCAGAGCTCTTCCTCTGCTGTGTGTATAAGGACAATCAATTTTCATTGTTTTTGAAAGGGGACATTCCTTCTTTATGAAATGAAGCATTTCCTGGGTTTTATTGTGTGGGGATTTTGTGGTTTTGAGACAGATCATCTTTCATATGTAATTAAGAGGTCCGTGTTTTTCTTTTCTTCTTTTTTTTTTTTTTTTTTTTTTTTTTTTTTGGCATTTTTAATTTTTTTTTTTTTTTTAATTTGGCATGATCAATTTCTGCTACTTGCTTAGGTAGCAGATAGTACTTGTGTTTTGCATATGACCTGACAAAGTGCAAAATCAGTCCTTTTGGTTCTGATGTTGGGCTCTTTTGCAAAGTGAGAGATAAGTAAAAAACTGTATTTTTTTTTTCTCATATTTACTATTAATATAAGTTTCTCAAAAAACTTATGTTGTTGCCATAGTTGGAAGTACTCAAAATCCATCTGGACACAGTCCTGGACTACTGGCAGTAGATGTCCCTGCTTGGGTAGGGCTTTGTAGCAGATTGTCCCCACAGGTCCCTTCCAAACTGAGCCATTCTGTGATCCTGTAGGGCTTGGCTGGGGAAAGGACAATGCAGACTAGTTACTTTGCTGCTCCCTAATTTATGACTTGTACAAGCACTGCAGATGTTGTCTTCGTGCAGGTGCTTTCTCTGGAGAACGCCCAGGATGCTCACAATGGGTATCAATCCCTTCTCTCTGAAATTAATGATCCAAAGAGCAAATACATCCTGAGAACTGCAAACCGGCTCTATGGAGAAAAGACCTTTGAGTTTCTTCCCGTAAGTAGTCATTAAATTTGTTATGATTTTTAGGATAAAGCACTTGCTACCTCTTTCCTCTGGAGGTCAAGGCAGTCTTTGAGTTTGCCTTCCAGGTTTTCTGTGCTGAGAGCCAGGAGTGCAATAGATTCTGCCAGAGCCTGGTGTCTGAAGTTGGTGGACAATCTTTTTTAAATAACATGTGATCTGAATATGGCAAAGCAGGGTAAAATCCATCAGTCTCTACACTTGAGGGTTCTGTAATCCATTCATATATTTGGATGTGGGACAAATGGTTGATATATCTTTTAGAAAAGTCTGATAAACAAACTTACAAAATCATATGTTACCTCCCTGAAGCATAAACTAGAAACAGTAAAAAAACCCCTTATAATTTCAAAAGAATTTATGTAGACATTTGTACTACAGTACATAAGCCATTTGCTTTAATAACAATTCCTAGTTCAAAGTGGTATAAATCCTAGTAGGAACTTGTCAGTGAGATTTTTAAGCTATATGAAGCTGGAGAAGGAAAGCTGGCAGATTTCCATGGAGAATGTAAGGATCACCTTTGTCTGAATGAGAGTAAATCTCTTGCTGCAAATCTGTTGTGAATGTCCCTGTTAGTCATTTATAGAGTCCAGTCAGAAATCCTACCATGCTGGCCTGGAACAGATGGACTTCCTACATGCTTGGGAGGATGCCAGGAAACAAATCAATGGCTGGGTGGAGGAAAGGACTGAAGGTGAGTGCTTTTCCAAGTGCCCAGTTCTGTTTAATGGCAGCCATGGTTTGGGTAAACACCTACCCCTGGCTATAGGATTGTGAATTCAAACAACTCAGATGCTGAGCTATTCCTGTGTGTCTGGTACATAATTCTCTTCTCTATTGTTTATTAATTGCAGATACTATCTTGGATAATATTTAGATACATTTCCAACAATTAATGTGTTTTTTTCTTTGTATGATAAAGGTAAAATTCAGAACCTGTTGGCAGAGGGAATTCTGAATTCTCTGACCAGGCTTGTGTTGGTGAATGCCATCTATTTCAAAGGCAATTGGGAAGAGCAGTTCAACAAACAGAGTACCACAGAAAGGTCATTCCAAATTAATAAGGTATGATGTGCTAAAATTCTGTCAGTACACTAATCTGAAGTAGCCTGAAATTAATACCTTTAGGAGGAAATTAAATTTTTCAAGCAGGGTTGCCTTGATTGGGCTGTATGAGATTCTTTCTGCCCTCTCGCTTTCCTATAGATACAATATTTGCTGAGTTTCTCTGAACTTTCACATAATTCCAAGCATGAAGAACGGTGTGAAAGATTGTGAATTTAAGCCTTCTTCAGTCAGAGCTTCCCTGCTGCATTTCTGCCCCTGAGCCAATCCAAAAGAAATGGAAAACAAATTTTCTTTGAAGACCTGTGTTCTCTGCAGTCTTGTTTTTAGAAGTAGATCAGTGCTCTTGAGGAGGACTTGGCCCCTGGCATGGGCAGGCCATGGCTGCCCCTCAGGATCCTCTGCAGCTCTGGGTTGGCCTCCAGGAGTCATGAACCTGGTTCATGGTAATGTGCCTTCCTTAACTCACCTGCTTGAAGCAACCATTGTGGAAAATGGAAGCCCTCATGCCTGTATGGAAACTGTCCTTCCCTGCAGAGCTGAAATAAATCCAAGAAGGCTTTTAAGGGCTACTAGCACATTTAAATAAGGGAGTGTTACTGTTCACCCCATACTCTGTACAAGACCACTTCAGAGATTGGCTTTGTTTCTGACACCTTGTCCTCCGTGAACAATTGGAAATGGAAGGTGTAAGCTGAAACCTTAAGCTAGTTACTTTACATGCTGTTCAATAACAAAGAGTTACTTTGACATCCCTGGAACATCTCCAACATCCTGTGAAATTATTTCTGTGACTCTTGCACTTTTTATGACTCATTGGATGATTTTCTATTGCTGTGTGGCTTTCCTTTTGCTTATCGATCCTTTTTATGTGTCATTGCTGCTGCATAATAATTTCTGGCATATTCTCTCTGAGCATTATTCCAATGGGCACTACTTCAATAACAAAATGCTACTTATGTGACAATCTCATGAAGGAAAGGGAGAAAGCAATGAAACTGAGAAGAATGAAAATAATGATGTAAATAATAGTAGCTGATACTCCATGTGGAAGTGGAATAAGAGAGCAGATAGTGAAAATGAGAATAAAATCTCTACCCTTATTACAATCCTTATGACTGTTAAGAATTCATAATAATACTCATTCTTGGTATTTTTAGTATATACATTTGAAAGTATTTTAATTCTTTGTTATAGCCACACAGAACTACATGGACTAACAATAAATGCACTGAAATAACTTACTCATGTATTGCGAAGAACAACGCCCCTGCATATTACTGGCTCACTTTAGTGCTTGTCACTAGTTCTTAAGTTGACAAAAGGGTGAGGACATGTATTTACTATAAAAGGATCTTCACAAACATTTTTACATTAATAATTAAAAGGGAAATCTCAGGACTTTTAGTTATTTACAAAGGACAGTGTAGTGCCTCTGTTCTGTGGTGTGTGATCAGTTCTCTTTGGACAAATCCTAAAAGGCCATGAGTAACTTGCTGCCTGCTTTGTAGTGTGAGACCAGCAGAGAAGCTCAGCACTCACTGTTGGCATCTCTTGATTTCTAGAATGAAACCAGACCTGTGCAGATGATGTTCAAGGAGGCAAATTTTAACATGACCTACATTGGAGACTTCCAGACCAAAATCCTTGAGCTCCCCTATGTGGGTAATGAACTGAGCATGATCATCCTGCTCCCTGATGCAATCCAGGATGGATCCACAGGCCTGGAAAGAGTAAGTAGTCGAGCTGAGTGCAAAGACATGCTGAATCCTCCCAGGGAAGAAAGCCTGAATTGCACAGAGACCTGCAGTTCAGTTGCAGAGCAATTGTGTCTCTGGTGCTCAAGGCCATCAGCAATGTCCCTCTCGTCCCTGTCCCCAAAGTGACAGCCCCTGCTGTGTCAGTGCTGCTCAGGCTGTGTGCTGCTCCCTTGGCCAGAGGCTCTGGAAGGAGAGCTGGCCCTGCTCAGGAGCAGAGCTCAGCTGTGGTTGTGGGGAAGGCACAGTATGGTGATGATGGAATGGGGAGAGGGGGACTTTGGGTGGGCTCTTGGGAAGTCCTGTGGCTTGTCCTGTAGGTCTTCTGTGCTGAGCAGCTGGCAGGTGGTGTGTGGCTCACTGGCTGGAAAGAGGCTCAGAGGAAAGGGCAGGATCTCTTTTGTGGTGGGGGTAGGATACAAGTTTTCGCTCTTTGGCACGCTGGACCAGGAGTTTATGAATAAAGTTTTCTAAGACTGACTGCAAAGGGCCTTTGTGAACAGATTGTTTTCATAATGCTGCTGACTGACCTCAAGGATGAACCTTTGGTAAAGAGATAGAAGAACTGGGTTTGGTTTCTTTGGGTCCTTCTTAGCTTTTCTCCTGTGTCATTTCTGTCCCATAAGTAAAAATTAAAAAAAACCCTGAACAATGGAACACTTTCTCTAGGAGTAAATGTTACAGGGAGGGGATTGATCCCTATTACAGCTACCAAAGCACACATTTCGTAATGAACTTGATGGGGTCACTATTCTCTAGTGACAGGTATTACTTGCAGTTCTGGCTTGAGGCAGGCAAACCGGTTTTAAAAAGATGCATTTTATGCACTATGTAAACAAAACCCATAATCACTTCTTTTGCTTGTGTAACGCTGACTCAATTGCCATTGTAATTATGTAAATTTGGAATTTTTCTTCAGCTGGAAAGAGAACTTACATATGAGAAGCTAATAGATTGGATCAATCCTGAAATGATGGACTCTACAAAAGTGAGGGTGTCTTTACCCAGATTTAAACTGGAAGAAAATTATGATCTGAAACCACTTCTGAGCAGCATGGGAATGCCTGATGCATTTGAGTTGGGCAAGGCAGACTTCTCAGGAATCTCATCTGGTAATGAGCTGGTGCTCTCTGAAGTGGTTCACAAATCCTTTGTGGAAGTCAACGAAGAAGGCACCGAAGCAGCTGCTTCCACAGCTGCAGTGATGGTGTTGTGCTGTGCTATGAGAGTTCCAGAATTCACTGCTGATCATCCTTTCCTCTTCTTCATCCGGCACAACAAAACTTCCAGCCTTTTGTTCTGTGGCAGATTTTGCTGTCCTTAAGGAGGAGATGTCTTGGCTGCATAGGTACCATCACACAATAAATTTGTATTTCCCTAGAAGCAGATGATTCCTTTTGCACTAATTGTCTCAGCTGTGCCTGCACCCTCTTCTCTGATTTTGATCTTGGGCTTGGCAGGAATAAGAGAGCTGCTTAGACAAACAGAGCTCCTGCCATGTCCAACCCCTCCTGTGCCTGTGTGCAGAGGTCTCCAGGTTCTGGCTGACACAAGACCCATCAAACTTACTCTCTCAACACTTCTTCTTCACTTTTGGTGTCCAGCAGGCAGAGTCAGGCTCTGAGAGAGCCCATGGTAGTGGAGTTGTTAATTTTGCTTGTAACAAGCCTGGAGCACTTTTGTAGCTGCCCTCCCCTTTTACCTTCCAGTCACATCCATTGAGTGCCTTGATACATTGCCTGGAGCTGAAAGGAGTTTTTGGCAGCCTGTTCCAGATATTCCTGAACATCCTGTACAGATGGGGTTTTGGCTAACAACTGGACAGGCAGTAAGGCAAGAATGGGAATGAAGTATGCTTTTGTCCCTGTGAGGTATTTGTGCTGAGAGTACTTCGTTTCATCACTCCAGAACACATGTGTTTATTCCCTGTAACCTGGTTCTGGTCCTTTAACAAAGAATGTAACAGAAGGGCACATAATGCCTATGCAATATTTGAATGACAAAACCTTAATTGTAATTTGTTTGGGTTTTTTTGTTTGTTTGTTTGTTTAGGGGTTTTTTTTTTTTGCTACTGCTATATGTTTATTCTAATAATATTCTCTTAGACACCATAATTTACCTGTTTAATACCAGACAGAGATGCAAGAGCGTTTCTTCTGTTGGGATGTATTTTGTGGGTCCTGTTCCTGGAATAATAAAAGAAGTGCGAGCGCTGCATGGGTCTGTTTCTTCTTTTTCGATCCCAAATTGTCGGCGTACTGTTGACTCAGTCGCAGGAGGAGAAGCCTTGCGGCAGAGCTGCGGCCGGCCGGGCGGGGACGCGGCCGAG